>NC_053394.1:108741450-109071950 GCF_905171765.1 Bufo bufo
CATTAATACGGTAGTGCGGTAGTGTTCCGGGATTTTGGCAAGCTGCAGTATTTTGTCTGGTCAAATATCGTACAAGGGATGGAACGGAAGACATCCTGATGCATACTGAACGGATTGTTTTCCATTCAGAATGTATTAGGACAAAACGAATGCGTTTTTTTCCGGTATTGAGACCCTTTGCCAGATTTCAATACCGGAGGAGGGTAACGCTAGTGTGAAAGTACCCTATGGGGTAGTTCACATCACTGCTATTTTGTTCGTTCTTCTGATCCATCAGAAGAACAGGGGAAAAAAAGGATCCTGTAAGGGCTCATGCACACGACCGTATGGCTTTTTCAGTGTTTTGCGGTCCGTTTTTTACGGATCCGTTGTTCCATTTTTTGTTTCCGTTGTGTTTCCATTTCGGTTCCGTTTTTCCGTTCTGTTTCCATTCCAGTATTTTGCTCATGCAAAATACTGTCGTGTGCACGAGCCCTAAGAAAAACGGATCCTGTGCATCAGTTATGCACATTTGGAGATCTGTTATTTCAGACAGAAAAAAATGTTCTGCATTCAAAATGTGTATAACTGATGCACAGGATCCGTTATTTTTTATACAGGATCCTTTTTTCTTTATTTTTCTGTTCTTCTGATTGATCAGAAGAACAGAAAAATAATGGTGATGTGATCTCCCCTTACCTGTGGATTGGGATGCGTTTTTTCTTCCCTCTCTGCATTGCAAAGATTGAAAACTGCACTGAAAATCCACAGAAACAATTGACATACTGCAGATTTCAAAATCCACACGGAAACAGCAAACTGTACATGAAAGTTGTGAAATCTCATACACTTTGCTGGTACTGCATGAGGGCTCATGCACATGGCCGTTGCCGTTTTTGTGGTCTATATATTGCAGATCCACAAAACACGGACACCGGCTGTGTGTGTTCAGCATATTGTGGAACGGAACGTCCGGCTGTCTATAGAACTGTCCTATCCTTGTCCTTAAAACGGACTAGAATAGGACATGTTCTGTTTTTTTTTCCATTCATTTTTCTATCACATTATACACTGCGCATTTCCATGCTTACGACCATCCTCTAATCCAGCAGAGGTGGCCGTGCTTGCACACCATAGGAGAAAGTGCTGGCCTGTTTGGTAGCTGGGACCCTGAGAGCGTGCATGGGCACACATGCGCAGAAGCTTCCATCCCGGCCACCTTGTATCTGTGCTGCAGCTGTGGCCGTAAACCCCTGGAAACGAGCAGTGTATAATGCGATGGAAAAATGAATCCAGCAAAGGAGGCAATATGGACAATCACAATACATTAGTAAGTGCCTTGTATTAACTTTCTCTACATGATAAATGTCATTTTCTGAAGTGAGACAACCCCTTTAATATCTATGGTGGACCATGGGTTGAGATCATTGATGCGATTTTTCAGGGATGAAAACATATTTGCTACAATACATGAAACATTTTTCTTTTACCATTTAATCACAATTACTCCAGAAAATGTACCTGTCTAACTATTAGCATGATTAGATTGTACAATCAATATCTATTTGGGTATTTACAGGATAGAAAAAAATATTCACAAATATAAAAAAAAAAGAGCGTGTGCTTTATTTTTATCTGCCAGCTGTGGATGGAAAATCTGCGTTGAAATCTATGGAGAGTGTTGTAAATACAGAGGCATCCAGATGTGATCCCTATGGGATGCATAGGAGGCTGGGTTTACATATACATGGACATCCAATGCACTTTCCCGATGCCAGAACTGATCCCATCATTTTCTGTGGAACTGTGCAGACAGAAAAACGGAGCATGCATCCGGCCATGGACACCGAAAAATTACAGGTGAAACTCGAAAAATTAGAGTATCGTGCAAAAGTCCATTTATTTCAGTAATGCAAATTAAAAGGAATTGCATTAATGCAGCTTAAAATTAGAATATTGTGAAAAGGTTCAATATTCTAGGCTCAAAGTGTCACACTCTAGTCAGCTAATTAATCCATACCCCCTGAGCAAAGGGGACCTGAGATTGTGACTTTGGGGTTTCATAAGCTATAATCCATAATCATCCAAATTATAACAAGTGAAGGATTGAAATATCTCGCTTTGCATGTAATGAGTCTCATATATTAGTGTCACCTTTTAAGTTGCATTACTGAAATAAATGAAATTTGCACGGTATTCAAATTTTTCGAGTTTCACCTGTACATGTCGTTTCCAGCTCCTGGCTGGACACCACTGATATACGTGTGCCCAGCCTTACATCCTTATGTCATCACTATTGCATCTGTTTTTCAAACTAAAGGACTCATTCATACTCAGAATTATCTGGCAGCCACTTATCAATCCCTCAGTGAAATAACATCCATGTTTAACCAAGCCAAATGTTGCTATGTACTGTCTGTGGTCAGAAAATGACTGCATAGAAGCTGCTGAAGCTTGGTTAGCACATGCTTCTCGGCAGTTTTGGAACTACAAGTCCAAGTCTGCAATGCCGGCACATGCTGCTGAGCCATATCTGGAGTAAAATCAGCAGCAGGAGAATGAGCGCAGCCGCCCAGACCTCTGGAAAAATCTCTCAGTACAAAAGTCACTTGTGCTGCCTGGATCTTGTTCTATAGCTGAAAACTTTGCTTGATTTGACAGGTGAAGATAAGGGAATAGCTACAAGTCCAGTTATCAGTAAATGATCACTCCTTGGGAGTAATTGACCCTAAATATTAGCAATGTCAAAGTGATCACTGCGCAGAGAAGGTTAGGCAAGCCAATGGACAGGCCTGGTTCAATCATCACGATTTATACAATCCCCATTATCAGCAATTGCCGTATTCAGCTCGCTGTTTGCAAATTAAACCCTCTTTAAACAGAAGCAGCTGGAAGTTTCTACGATGAATCCGCTGTCAAGCAGCAGAAGTAGTGTGTGCAGGGCAGGGACGATGGGGGTTGTATTCTTTTATACTGCGAGACGCCGTCTTATCACTGTTTATTCTGCATGCTGGAAAAATGAGGTTGTGTTCAGATAAGTTGCATTATTACGTGATGCAGCAATCCGATAATCGAATAGTGTAATATCAGAGCGTCCCATAGACTGAACAGCAGTTAGAACTATTCTGCATCTGCTTGTTCACTGTAGGTGCAGATACCTACGGCCAGCGTTAATGGGGACCACGTAATAATGATTCTTACCAATATCACCTGGGGACCGCTCTCCCATAGACAAGAGATTTGGTGTAGTCAGAATGAAATGTCTGATCCCAGGAAAGAATGAGGTATGGTAATGCTATGAGGCTACCTGCACGTATGGCGGGTTACGCATGCACAGAGTAATACAGTACCAGCAAAGTGAATGAGATTTGACACTTGTACACTTTTAATCCTTCTGTGCAGAAATTGATCTGCCGTGTGGATTTTGAAATCCGAAGCATGTCAATTGTTTGTGCAGATTTAAGGCCTCTTTCACACTACCGTATGGCTATTTCAGTGTTTTGCGGTCCGTTTTTCACGGATCCGTTTCCGTTGTGTTTCCATTTCCGTTCCGTTTTTCCATTCCGTTTTTCCGTATGGCATATACAGTATACAGTAATTACATAGAAAAAATTGGGCTGGGCATAACATTTTCAATAGATGGTTCCGCAAAAACGGAACGGATACGGAAGACATATGGATGCATTTACGTATGTGTTCCATTTTTTTTGCTGACACATTGACTTGAATGGAGCCACGGAACGTGATTTGCTGGCAATAATAGGACATGTTCTATCTTTCAACAGAACGGAAAAACGGAAATACGGAAACGGAATGCATACGGAGTACATTCAGTTTTTTTTTTGCGGAACTATTGAAATGAATGGTTCCGTATACGGACCGTATACGGAACGCAAAAAACGGCCCGCAAAACGGAAAAAAAAAACGGTAGTGTGAAAGAGGCCTAAATCTTTTCTCTTTGACTGCTTTCACACAAGCGTATTTGCAATGCATATATAGCCCGGATTTTATGTTCCGGAATCCGCTGCTAATGTTAATGAATAGAGCTATTCACATGGGCGTATAATTTCCGTCCAGGGCCGTCTTTAACGTGGGGCAAGAGGGGCAGTTGCCTCTTGAGCCCCGCTGGCCACTGCCCACAAATTCAATGACATTGAGTGGCGTGCCTGGCGGGGGGTGTGGGTGGGTGCGGGCACTCCAGGCAGCGAACTGTGAGAGAGCGAGAGCTGTGATTCTCTTAGGAGAAAGGACCTTAGATGACATCATCACCATGTGACCAGTAACATAGCGATATTACTGGTCACATGTCTATGAGGTATTCAAAGGTCTTTTCTTTCTATCAGGAGTGTTGCTGCAGGAGAAGTTTGCCATAATTGTGTAGCTTTTTTTTGTGGGGTGCTATACTACTCTACTGTATACTTTGGGGTGCTGTATACTGTACAGTGTGGGGTGCTGTATACTGTATACTGTGGGGTGCTGTATACTGCGGGGTGCTCTATAATGTAGGGTGCTGTATACTGTATACTGTGGGGTGCTGTATACTGTGGGGTGCTGTATACTGTATAGTGTGGGGTGCTGTATACTGTATATTGTGGGGTGCTGTATACTGTACAATGGGGGGTGCTGTATACTGTATAGTGTGGGGTGCTGTATAGTGTGGGGTGCTGTATATTGTATACTGTGAGGTGCTGGGGTGCACTGTAACACTAGGGTGAGCCGAGCCCCAGTCTCCTTCCTGAACTGCAGAGCGGTGTCCACTCTCAGAGCACTGATCCTGAGCCGCTGGAGACTTCAGAACTGGAAGTATTTACAGTCATTCACTGTACTCTACCAGGTGTGTGGATTTTTTGTGTGTTGTGGTGGAGGGCGTGATTGCCTGCTAAGGTGTGGGAAGGCGGGATCCAGGGGGCCCAAGTAAATTCTTTCCCAGGGTCCAATCAATATTAAAGACAGCCCTGTTTCCGTCTGTATTTGAAATCGAGTATTTCTTTCCAAATACGCCCATTACAGTCTGTGCAGTGCGTAAATAACGAAAGAAGGAACAAATACGCATGTAAATCCTGATGAAATCCTGAAGCAATACTGATGACAATACTGAAGGTATATCATCAGGAATCCTTAGCCAGAATACTGACGGATCCCGATACGCTCGTTTGAAAGTGGCCCTTTGGTCTGGATTTGGTGCTTAAACTCTGAAAAATCTGCACAAAAACCTGTGCGGAAATTCTGTTTGGAAACCCGCATTTGTGTGCAGGTAGCACCGCAATTTGCGGTCCCCAATGCACTGGCAACGAGAATTTCTGGATTCTCATCCACACGCTGCATAAAAAAAAATGCTGTAAAAAAGCAGTGATATTGCAGATTTGAAATCAGCAGCATGTAAGGGTACGTTCACACTCGCGTTTTTCTTTTCCGGTCCTAGGGGCTCAATACCGGAAAAGAACTGATCAGTTTTATCCTAATGCATTCTGAATGGAGAGCACAGTGTGCATCAGGATGTCTTCAGTTCAGTCACTGTACGTTTTTTTGCAGCATGCTGCAGTATTTTCTCTGTCCAAATTTCCAGAACACTTGCCGGATTGCCGGATCTGGCATTATTTTACATTGAAATGCATTAATGCCGGATCAGGCCTAAGTGTTCCGGTAAAACGGATCTGGTTTTGCGGTCTGCGCATGCGCAGACCTTTAAAGATGGGAAAAAGATAAATACCGGATCCGTTTTTCTGGATGACAACCGGAGAGACGGATCCGGTATTGCAATACATTTGTGAGACGGATCCGCATCCGGATCCGTCTACAAATGTTATCTGTTTGCATACAGATTGCCAGATCCGGCAGGCAGTTCCGGCGATGCAACTGCCTGCCGGAATCCAGCGACGCTAGTCTGAAAGTACCCTAAGGCTGAGTTCACACGGGCGAGTATTCCGCGCGGTTGCGATGCGTGAGTTGAACGCATTGCACCCGCACTGAATACCGACCCATTCATTTCTATGGGGCTGTTCACATGAGCGGTGATTTTCACGCATCACTTGTGCGTTGCATAAAAATCGCAGCATGCTCTATATTCAGCTTTTTTTACGCAACGCAGGCCCCATAGAAGTTTATGGGGTTGCGTGAAAATCGCAAGCATCCGCAAGCAAGTGCGGATGCGGTGCGATTTTCACGCACGGTTGCTAGGAGACGATCGGGATGGAGGCCCGATCATTATTATTTCCCCTTATAACATGGTTATAAGGGAAAACAATAGCATTCTGAATACAGAATGCATAGTAAAATAGCGCTGGAGGGGTTAAAAAAATAAAATAACATTTTTACTCACCTTAATCCACTTGATCGCGGAGCCGGCATCTCCTTCTGTCTTCATCTTAGCTGGGTGGAGCAACAGGACCTGTGGTGACGTCACTCCGGTCATCACATGATCTTTTACCATGGTGATGGATCATGTGATGACCGGAGTGACGTCACCACAGGTCCTGTCCAGCGGATTTCTCTTGCAGATTTCACCGTTCTTAATGGAGAGGATGAAATCCAATGGCATTTCCGTGGAAACGCAGCTAATTTTTCCCCTGGATTTTCCGTTATTGTACAGTGCAGATTTGTGTGCAGAAAATGCTCATAAATCTGCACTATTTATCACCTTTTTGGTGTGTTTTTTGTGCGTTTTTTGGTGCAGATTTGATGCAGATTTTCTGCAGAACTCGCCTTTCCACTGAAAATATTAAAACACACACAAGAAAAACACATATAACAATTAACATGCTGCAGATTTCAAAATCCGCACAGCAGGTCAATTTCCGCACCTAAGAAAAACGTAAAGCGTATATGAGAGTCGTCTAATCTCATACATTTTACTGGTTCTGTATTACGCAGCTTTTTTTCCGCACAAAAATCTACATGGAAAAAAAATGCACGTAATCTGCATCTGATGCAGGTACCCTTAGGCCTTCTGCACACAAAAGGTTTTTATTTTCCGTTTGCGTTCCGTATACGGAACCATTCATTTCAATGGATCCGCATAAAAAAAAAGGAAGGTACTCCGTATGCCTTCCGTTTCCGTATTTCCGTTCAAACATAGAACATGTCCTATTACGTTCCGTGGTTATATTCAAGTCGATGGGTCCGCAAAAAAAACTGAATGCATACGGAATGCACCCGTATGTCTTCCGTATCCGTTCCGTTTTTGCGGAACCATCTATTGAAAATTGTATGCCCAGCCCAATTTTTTAATGTACTTACTGTTTAAACATTATTGTATGCTTCTGTTTCTGTTTGCGATCCCCAAAAAACGGACCACAAACGGAAACCAAATGAAAAAACCGAACGGCAGAACGTAAGCGGAAACACGGATCCGTGAAATATGGACCGCAAAATACTGAAAAAGCCATACGGTCGTGTGCAAGAGGCCTTAGGGTATGACCACGCGGCACAGTCATGATATGGAGTGGAATGCATGCGGCTGACTGGTTACTGTATGCATAATCATATGTTTTGGGTGGCTACTCCGCTGTAAACCCCATGCGGTCAGCAGCTGAAAGCAGCAGGACATGTTTTATGTGCAATCCTCACAACTCTGAAAGTGACATTTCTATCTCAGAAACCTATTTTTCCATTGACTTATATAGGGAAATGAGATGCTGACCGCATCACGACCACGCCGTGTGGTCGTACCCTAAGACCTAGTTCACATTTCCGTGTCCGTTTCACATCCGGGGGAAAAAAAGCTTCCTTGTTTTATCCGTGAAGATGTCCGTGTTTGTTCAACGTGTTCCTTTTTACCCTCCATGTATCATCCGTAATCCACGGACGTTGCTCTGCTGAAAATTAATTTCCAGAGCATCTCCTATTAGTCTTCATGGACACAACACTGATGCCATCCATGTTGTGTCCATGATTTTCACGGACCCATAGACTTCAATGGACATGCTTGGTCTGCATCACGGACCAAAGTAGTGTTATTTTAGATGGCAGAAAAAGTCCTCCGTACTAAAAAAGATTCTCAAAATGAAGGACCTGTTTGTTTTTTTCTGATCAGAAGAACCCAAAACAAAATGGTGATGTGAACCCGGCCTTATGTGTATAGTGTCAATTAAATTTTTTTAATTGTCGCACAGAAAAATGTCATGCAGTTTTTATGATTTAAGGTACATCTGCAATTCTGCACGAACCAAGAAAAATAATCAGTTGCAGATTTTGCTGCTGTGAATCCAAAGAGAAGTCAGCATGTGTTCGATGTGGATTTTGTTGCAGATTCTCTGCATATTTCACGCCTCTGCAATGAAAGTAAAATTCTGCAAATTTTCTGCGACTGAAAATCTGTTCCATTCACCTAAATGGAGCTTGCAGAAATCCATGGGCTTGCCGCTCTATTGAAATGAAAGGAACTGATTTCAGTGGCTGAAAATTCGACAACAAAATCTGTAGCATGTGAAGGCATCCTCAGGGTCTGTTCAGGGAAAAACGTATGGTTCTTCAACGCAAGATTGCAGATTGCATTCATTTTCCATCAGTTTTTCATGCGTGTAAATTAAAACTGAAGAATAACAATCAGCATCTCCCAGCAACCATGAGTGAAAGACGCCTTGCGTCCGGATGCCTTCCGTTTTTCATGCAGCTTGATTCATTTCTAACTGTATCACATGCAGTTTTTGCTGCTAAAACAATGTTGCAGATTTAAAATCCTCACTGGAGTTTTTTTTTACGCAGCGTTTGGATGAGAACTGTTAAAATTTCATTCACTTTGAAAAATGCTGTGAATGGGCCCCATGAAAATCCACGACGGCGAATCTGAACTGTTTCAGTCACATAACCTAAGAGTATATATTCACATTTGCAGATTTGGATCAGGTTTAAGTTGTTATTTCATGTAGTTTTTGAAGCAAGCATTAGGCGTAGATGATAAAAGGAGAGAAAGTATAAAGGCCAAATATTACTTTTTCGTTTAACCCCATCCTGACACCTGCTGTACGTGTACAATGGATGGCGGTTCTTTAAGGATGACACCGCTCTGGAGCTGAACAGGCACCATAGTCGCTGTTTTACACAGCTGACATCTGGTGGCAGAGAAGAAAACTTAGAGCACAAACTTTTAACCCCTCAGATGTCATGGTTAATTGCAAAAAGTGAATCTGAGGGGTTATTTACCAGGAGAGTGGCGTTAGGAACACAAACTGTTGCAGTGTATGGTATAAGTAATCGAATGGTCACATATTAAAGTCCCCAGTGGGACTAAATAAAAAGGAAAAGAAGAAAAAAGTTTTAAATTTTTTTATTTAAATCATCCCCCTTTCCCCGTTCTACAAATAAAAAAAAACTATAGAATAATATAAAGATCATTAGTAATAAAGTATATATCTTGTAGGGTGACTGGCGTAACAGAATAAAATTAAAATGGCTGAATCGCTGTTATTTGGTTGCTTCGCCTTCCCCAGTGATCAAAAAATCATACAATCTCAAGTACTATAAATAAAAGCTCTCACACAGCTCGGTAGAAGTAAATATAAAAAGTTACGGATGTTAGAATATGGCGATGCAAATACTGTTTTTCAAGTTTTTTTAATTTTATTATTATTATTAATTTATTATTAAAATGTAAGGAAAAACTATAAAAATGTGGTATCGCTATAATTGTACTAACCCACAGAATGAAGTTGACATATCAGTTTTACCACATAGGGAATGCCGTAAATATGAAACCACTAAATGGCAGAATTGAATTATTTTTTTCAATTCCACTGCATTAATAAAAAAAATTTCAGCTTTCCACTACATCATACGGAATATTAAGTGGTGCGATTAGAAAGCACAATTTGTCCTGTGAAAACAAGCCCTGTGATCTGGCTATGTAAACAAAAAAAATTTTAAAATTAAAAAGATATGGCTCCTGGAAGGCAGGGAGTAAAAAACAAAAACACAAAAAAGGTCAGGAGAGGGTTAATCCAAAACTGCATCAAAAACCTAAACAAAACTTGATCAAAACCTGTAAGTGCGAACATACTTGAAAACGTTCACCTACATGAACTGTAGTATATGGTCTATGGCCTCTGACAGCATCCGGTTTGTGGATTATATGCAGTTCCCTAATATACAGTACAAGCAGCGACCTACATAGAGCAAGCAAATTCCCGGCAGCTGCCCCTGGAACCCATCAACAAGTTATTTTATCTGATTTTTATGGTGGTCCATGGTTCTTCTATGGAGATCGAGCTACAGACTGTCATAATACAGTCTGTAACCTGCTTATTGGCTATAGGGGGATATGAAAAATGGGGAAAATCTTATCTGCTCATGTGCAAGCAGGGGCTATAATGGTGCAATACAGAGAGTGTTCTGGTATAGCAAGTGTATAATATACAAGAGTATCACTAGTGGAGTTTATTAGCAGGTCATCAGATGTTCTCATGTGGTTAAGAATCTCCTTTATATAATTCCTTACTGATGACCTTACCCACAGTTGCTCTGGTTTGATATATGACAGTTACCGAATCAGTATATCAAGTGTGGGCAAGCTATATTTCTAGGAATGTTCTTTCACTAAAAGATCTTTCAGACTAGAAAATCAAAAACACAGGAAGGTTCTAGTTTTTATTTTTTTAAATAATGCTGTGTTTTTTTTTTCATTGTTGTCACCATTTTTAAGAGCAAAATTTGCTGTGGCCAGATGCTACATGTTGGCCGATAGAAAATTATAAAATGCCATACAGACACTGCATTTTTATAGTGGCATTTTAAGGCTACATGCACACGAACGTTGTTTGTTTCCATGTCCGTTCCAGTTTTTTTGCGGATAGGATGCGGACTGCAAAACACATACGGTCGTGTGCATGTAGCCTAAGGCTAGGTCTACACGACGACATTTGTCGCGCGACAGATAGGGCAGAACTACACTGCAACATTTGTCGCGCGACATTTTGTTGCACCAATGTCGCGCGACAATTTTTATAATGGTAGTCTATGGTGTCTCACTGCAACATGCGACATGCTGCGACTGCGACGCGACAGTCGCAGAAAAATCCATCTCAAATGTTGTTGTTTTTTTTGCCACTGTTGCGTCGCAGTCGCAGCATGTCGCATGTTGCAGTGAGACACCATAGACTACCATTATAAAAATTGTCGTGCGACAAAATGTCGCGCGACAAATGTCGTCGTGTAGACCTAGCCTAAGACAGTTTACTTACATTTATTGTCCCTTGATGCTTTTCTTTTTCAGGTCCCACCTGGGTGTGGCTTTTTTTTTTTAAGGTGTTTTCTCAAAGACTTCTCAAAAGGGAAAAAAAAGCAACTGAAAAAAATGCATGCGTGACTGAAAAGTCAACGAAAAAAAACCTGTAAAAAAGAACATAAATAGAGATGAACGAAAAGGTTCTGAACTTTAATTTACCAGAATTTTGTAAAAAATTCAAGTTGCATTTAAATCCAAATTTTTGTTGATTCGATTCAGGCAAATTTTGGCAAGAGAGAGAAAGAAGATAAACAAGTAAAAAGAGATTAGAGAGAGAATAAATATCCTAGGAGACCTCAGAGTGTCAAACACATATTTCCAGGCCAGTTGGAGCACTTTCCATTCGGGTAGAATTGATTCAGACCAGAATCTGAATTGAACAGAATTTGGACAGATTCGCTTATCTCTACGCATGAATTTCATGGCGTTTATACATTAAGAAAAAGAGCAAAAAAAAATTATAATAAATCACCTTTACAATCATTCTCTGTTACGTTGAGTTAAAAATGCTATTCATCCATGTTGACTAAGGCTAGTGTGTGTGGACACTTCATGTTGGACTAACACACGGGGGCTCAGTGGTTAGCACTATGGCCTTGCAGCGCTGGGGTCCTGGGTTTGAATCTGACGAAGGACAACATCTGCATGGAGTTTGTATGTTCTCCCCGTGTTTGCATTGGTTTCCTCCTACACTCCAAAGATATACTGATGGGGGCTTAGATTGTGAGCCCCATTGGGGACAGTGTGATGCTAATGTCTGCAAAGCGTTATATAAGTGCATAAAATAAATAAATCAATAAAATGAATGAGATTTATGGGACCGAACAGCGCAGCGTTCTATGCTGTAGCAGGGGCAGCATCTTTACTTTCCATGTACGCCCTTTTCTTATCTTTTTAATCTTCACCTCAGTTAGAAGCTAGAAAAAAAGCTAGAAGCACCCCAGGTTTGACAAATAAAAATCTATTTTCCATGAGAAGTGCATCATGGTGCCCATTCCATCATCCCCTATATAGCCTCACTGTCTGGATACATCAAAGTGTCCATTTCACATTCTCATTTATCTCCATGTCAGGGTCTTCCTCAAACTGGAGGATGCTCACAGCTCTGTAGATTGACTGGGAATCTGCCCCCTCCTCCCACTCTCAGGGTCTGTCATTTGTCAGCCGCCGAGCCCGGGTGATAGATTTGTATTGTCGGAGCTCACCAAAAACTAGCCGAACCCTGAGCTGTGAGCCATAAGCATTCCATCAGCCCCCAGCCTGCCTGTCGCCAGCAGTCAGCATGGAAAACTATGTGATGGAGTTCAGGAAAGTTTCCAAGCCCCCTCCTCCTTTTATCATCTTACAATAACATTGAACTAATCATTTATTGTCTGGCTCTGTGGGGACTTCTGGGAAAAGCACAGGCCTTTTGCGAGGAAGGGGTTAATCTTGTCAGGTATGCATGCAAGGGGTTAAGAAGACTGCTTTCAATCAATCTCCATTTCCACCCCCCTTCTCTCTGGAAATTCACCCTTGTGCCAGTGGGGAGCTATGTATCACTCACACAAATTAATACATGTTAACGTGCAGAGGGCTTGGCAGCTACACACAAGACATAAAATATTGTCCTTCTATCCATTCGAGGCAGGTCACCGCCAGCACACCCAAATAGTGATTACAGCATTTAACATTAAGTGGAGTGCAGCTGAAATGTGACAACAAATGTAAATGTGCCAGTAATAGAGAAGGCTAGATCAGAAAACAACGCCACTTATTAAATGTTAACCCCATGCAATTATGTCACTTGTGCATTAGAAACTTGCAACGCAAAGCAAGGTGACCTCAGCCCCAACAGATCTAAGCATCCAGTAACATTCCCATGTCACACAACCATCCATCATCGCCCTCGACGCTGATGGTTTATGTAAAAGCCTTCTGCCATTGGACATATAACATTCATATTCCACCACTGGCCAACTTTGTGGTATACTCCCTGGGGCGGTTACTCTGCTCCCTGAGTATGTCTCGGCCCCCGAATGCCCATAATGTTTCAGGCATAACTGAAATTACTTCCAGAATTATTTATGGTTTGGTTAAAACTACAACAAAAATGTGGCTTAGATCATATGGCTACGGTAGAGGTCGGGCTTGTATTTTTTTTTACCACACAATTTGGAGTACTGACTCATTTGTTGGCGTAGCTATGTATTATCTATCTAGATCTAGATCTATCTACTTCATATCTATCTATCTATCTAGGCAGTCGCATGGTCTGCCACTATGGTAGTTACGCCCCTGGTATCTATCTATCTAAAATCTGTCAGTATATGTATCAGCTATTTATCTGAAATCTGTCTCATATCTATCCTTTATTTATCTGTCTTTCAATCTATCTATCTATCTATCTATCTATCTATCTATCTATCTATCAATCTATCCATTTATTCATCTATATGCTTAGTAGAATGGACTCTATTTTTGCTACCAAGAAACAGTCAGCAAGTTGCTGCTGACTGTTCTATTTATGATGTGTCTCTATTTGGTAGTTTGAAGTCACTATGTCTTGCTATGAATACATTGAGGGTCTTACTGGCCCACCTTTCACTAATATATTCATGAATTGTAAAATGTTGCATCTATGTAACTGTCCTCAGTGAAAGGGTCTTTCTTTTTGCTTTGTAGAAACCATCAACAAGCTGCTCTTGTCTATTCTTTTTATAATGTGTCTCTTTAGTACTTTGAGTACATTATGATGTAATATCAGATAATTAATGACTAGGTTGACCTTTAGAGCTAGCCATTTACACTTAGCTAAGAGCTCAGCTAACAGTAATTGTGCATATATGGCTGGTCCCAGTGTGCATAATGCAGCAGCTTTGTAGGCTCCTTATTACAGCCATGACACATTGATCGTCCTCTGGTGATCTTAGTTCAGTAGAACCTCGAGGGATTGTCCTGAATTGATAATTTTCCCAAAAAGATTATTATTCGCTAATTCTTAAACATCTTCCTGCCCCCAGAATACTTTGAAGATTTCCATGCAGAGGGAAGAGAATGTGTCAACTGTGGAGCAATGTCGACCCCTCTGTGGAGACGAGATGGCACAGGACACTATCTGTGCAACGCCTGCGGATTGTACCATAAAATGAATGGAATCAACCGACCGCTCATCAAACCACAGAAAAGACTGGTAAGAGGCATTCTTCACATTAAGCCCGTCACTCAAATTCTCCTATCTATAGCAGTGGTCTCCAACCTATGACCCCCCCCAACACTCGTCCCAGCACTCCCTGTTGAGTCTGACAATGCTACAGGGAGAATTCATAGTTTCCAGTCAAGTAACTGGTCAACCATGGATGAGATCCCTGAAGATACTGCAGCTTTCAATGTCCATATGCCCTAGTAGGGCATTTAAACATAGTCAGTGACATGCATAGATAAAAATAAGGGTCCTTTCAGTGGTAGTTTAACACTACTACCGTCCTAACCATCTGCAACAAGTGCTGATTATCGTGGTCATGTGCAGGCGGTGAGACCAGGGGTGGACTGGCCATAGACTCTACAGGGAAATTTCCTGATGGGCCAATGCCCAGGGGACCACTCCAAGCCCTCGTCGTGGCCACCAGCCAGGTACATAGCAATCTGATGCTCTCAGCAGTAATTAATGTAGAAGCATCAGGAACATATGCATCTGGCCAGCGCTCCAGGGGCCCTCCTGAATTCAACTGTATTGCTTTCCTCAGGACGATGTCGTGACTGGTGGTATTTTGGCTGTACTGTGCTATTTGGTTCTGCTGGGGCGGTATTTTGTTCTGCACTCTGGTATTGCTGGCCCTGCCTACTTCTGTTGTTGGTTCTGCTGGGGCGGTATTTTGTTCAGCACTCTGGTATTGCTGGCCCTGCCTACTTCTGTTGTTGGTTCTGCTGGGGCGGTATTTTGTTCAGCACTCTGGTATTGCTGGCCCTGCCTACTTCTGTTGTTGGTTCTGCTGGGGCGGTATTTTGTTCTGCACTCTGGTATTGATGGCCCTGCCTACTTCTGTTGTTGGTTCTGCTGGGGCGGTATTTTGTTCTGCACTACTGGATCGCTGGCTCTGCCTACTTCTGTTGGCCCTGCCTACTTGTGTTACCCCACCTTCTGTCAATTTGGACCCACCTACAATATGGGGGGGTCACTTTAAAAAAAAATTCCAGGGTCACTTTAAGTTCTCAGTCCACCCCTGGATGAGACCAGCCTGGAATGGGCCACCTCTTTCTCCAAAAACTCTGTAGCCGCCACATGGTCAACCAGATTGATATGGAAACACCCTTTTGTCCCATTAAAAACACAACCCCCCATAATACAGAATGTGATAGTGATTAGAGGGATACAATATGCACCCCAGATTTCATCGTATTACAAATCCATGCATTGTGCATGTAATATTGCCATGTACATAAGTCCCATGTACATTAAAATCCCAAATATATATATTTATTATAACGCTGGAATCTACTTTATAGTAGAATTGAGGTCCTGTTCACCAGAACTGACAATGTAATATAATACTTCACATCAAATAATGCAGTTGTCTACATGATATTCTATTAACGGGAGATCCTTTGGAGGTAATGTAACTCCTGCAGTGTTTGGTTTCTGTTTGCACCATCTTTAGCAGCTTTTTAAACACCAGATGGGGAAACCGTCTGCCATAGACCTTTTATACTACAGTTGCTTTAGATTAACACCAAGAAGTCAGATTTTCTGCGAGGTGCTAGATCTGAGATCTCCATATAACTTGATGTGTGAGACTGAAGGGTTATTGGGGGTCCCTGCTTAGGAGAAATCTGCGGTCTCTGTAAACAGTTAGTCACCTTCTCTCCAGGGTGTTCCTGGCAGTAATCATGATACCTGTGCACATGGCCGCTGTAAAGATTTACAGACCTCTGCGTCTGCTCCGGCATACACTCAGATAAATATCTAGGGATGTTGTATTTAGTCTCAGTTATTTCTATATTACTGCTTTATATGAAATTATTTCAAGAAAAGAGAAGCATGGGGCCACAGACGTGATGTTGGAAGTGGTAAAAGTATCTTCTTCTCTATAAAGCCCAACTCTCACCCAAACCTGTTTTTACTCTAAGGAAGGCCATACATATTCAATAGCTGTTGGCCAAATGATTATTGAGGCGACAGCTAACTCTCCTGACTCCCTCCCTCATGTACATACATGTTCGACTTGACCGAACTTGTATGTGCTTTCAATGTGGAGAGAAGGGAAAGCCACTGGTAGACACTTCTGGTGGTATCTTATCACCAGGGAGAACAAAGAGATTGGTTGAAAATATTCACAATATTGTCTTTTCCTTCTCTGCCCCACAATCATCTGTCGGCGTAGAGTCAGGAGCTCCCCACACGCATTAGACTGTTGGCCAATCCCGCTGTGCTTGGTGCCAATACACTAAAGTGTATGGGGGCCTTTAGGGGTAATTTATTATGCCATCTGCAGCAGAATTTTGACACGTGGGTGGTAAAGTGGGCATGGTTAGCTGTGTTACATAGGTGCACGCTAGATTCATCAATTGCAACTTCTCAAAAAGTTGCAAAAAAATGAGCAGTCTTACTCCCGTAGGGGAATGGCATACAAACACTGGAGTAACATCTCCAAAGACAATTAAAAATGCAGCAGTTTATCCAATAACATGGGACATTTCATAAATATGTCCCAATTAAGGCAACACAGACTGAAGAGAAACTCTTTTCAAAACTCATCCTCATAATAAATTCCCCCTAAGGTCTCTTGCACACAAACATTTTTTTTTGCATTTACGTTCTGTTTTTTGCGTTCTGTATACGGTCCGTATATGGAACCATTCATTTCAATGGGTCTGCAAAAAAAAAACGGAATGCACACGGACGCCATCCTCTATTTTTTGCGTATCCATACAAGCCATACGGTCGTGTGCAAGAGGCCTAAGGGTGTGTTCACATATGTTCAGTTATCCAGCGTGGTTTCCCTTGGGATTAGAGTGGCTGGCATTCAGCATTACCATCTGGGTTGGCTCTTGACCACTGCAAATATGTGCATGCACCTCTCAAGGAGAGGAGGCAAAGGGGTTAGAGCATCACAGGACTGCAGGGTCACAGTACAGAGGGCTCATTTGTAGTCTAAAGGCCTCATCATCGCAAATGAACTGGCTACGGGCCAGTTATTGGGAGCGAACGTTCACATGAATGCTCCGCTGATCACCCAATTAATAAGCAAGCTTGCTAGCTAATCAGGTGAAAGCACCGATGATGCGGCACCCAAAATCATTGTTTCTGGGCAGCAGATTATGCTGTATAAACAGGGATCTGCTGCCCAGAAACGTTGATTCTCTATGGGGATGAGCAATCTCCCTATACAGAGATGATTACTGCATGTAAATGCAGCTCTCAGCTTCTGAGACAAGCAGGCAATTATCAGGAACTTTTCGTTGCTGATAATTGCCTTCTCAGTTGACCCAAGTAAAGGGGCTTAACTGTGAAGACACATAGGTCTGCATAGAATGGTGCCAGATCTTACAGAGATGCCCACTGCTGCCCTTTCACGTTCTCTATTATCTTATCTGCCGGCTACATTGATAGATGTTTTCTAGAGTACATATACAAAATACAAGATCTCATCAACTCTGTAAATACAGAATTACGCATTAGATGGAAAGGTGGAATGATAAGTATTCGAAATAACGCGGTGGATGCCTCCAGGATGTCATGGGTTAAGCAGCACTATTTTAGTCGCATCGCTGTCCCTAACACAAAGAAGTACAGTGTAATACAGGGGAAGAGGAAATGGAACAAGCGCTACATATAGTGAACGGTGCTGTCTCCTCAGTGTACACAGCCATCAGCAAACATACAGAGGCTTTAATAAAAGGGTAAAAGATTCGGCACTTGTGTGATATGGAAGCCATTAAACAGCACAGGTGATTTATACAGTATGGGCTATTTACCTACAGGATGCACTTTCAGCAGCCAGCCAGGCCTGACTCAATGAAAGCTATTTGCATTTTACATTATGAATTGCTGTGACATGAATAGAACAGAACTTTGTACCTGGAGATCTCAACCGTGTATCACAATGAGCACTTGTAGACAGGGGCCACAAGTGCTATACTGTAATTTGCTGTGCGGAGTCCCTACCGCAAGTCCAGTGTGTGAACGTGCTTTAGGTGGCCAGGGCAAGATCATACTTCTCATAGAGGCAGACCAGGCATCTTATATAAATCCCATGAAGAACGGGTGCCAACAACCTAGGGTTTCCACCTTCTACTTCCCAATGGGTAATGGGTTCAACTTCTCCATGAGCATTGCAGAGACAGAAAATAAAGGGAAGGAACCAGAGAGTCATACTGCCCATTCCTCCTAGAAGGGATGGGTTAGGATAGGATGGGGCAAACAAGCATTGGATCCTTGGTATGAACCAGTTGGGGCCCATCTAGATATTAGCTATGTGCCCCCCCCCCCCCCTCCTGTGCTGTTACACCTTTGAGGTGTTATAGAGTTTCATAATAATTGCACAATAATAAATTATTGCTCGCAATGACATAGATCCATAATATGTTCCCCTTAGAGATCTGTAGGCTCATACTGGGCCTCTATTGGTTTCCATATAAAATAGTTTATGTAAAAATGTTCAAAACAAATTATAACTTGCACCATCACATGCCATATTGTATTTTGTATATTGTATCATATGCAGCACTGCCATGACCCATGAAACACTGTGCCCCTGATGAAGGACTCCTTAATAAAAAGCCTCAGTTATTAATACTGGCTCACAGAAAAATGAGCCTTGTGGCCTCAAGAAGCCAATCTTAGCGCAACTTTCTCCTGAGCAGGTTAAGGCCCTTTTCACATATATTAGGCCGGGAGACAGGCAGACACAACTGATATACTGTATGGTGTCTATCCACCAATAGCGCCAGACAGAAAAACTGAGCATGCAGCATTTCTGTTCGGTTCTGTTTGGCATCTGGCATCACAACTGATGTGCCTTATGTATGCAAACTATTCCATAGAAAATATTGGATCAGTTCTGACTTAAAATTCCCCTCCAGCATTTTCTAATTCACACTGAAGAGGAACTGAACCGGACCGCCAGATCGTCTAAGAACTGAAAGTGAGCTCTGATTGTTTGCTATGGGACCCAGTGTTCCATGTGAACTCCACATTTCAAAAGCCATAACATTTTTATTTTTCTATTAACAGATCTGTATGGGGTTTTTGTGTTTTGGACACCTTGTAGTTTTCATTTGTTCCTTTTTGAGGTGTATATGAGTTTTTAATCTTTTTATTTTTTATTTTGGGAGGTTAGATTAACAAGAATTTTTGTGGCATAGTATTTCCCGTTTTTTGATCATTTTATTTTTATGTTGTTTTGGATACAGTGCTGTAGCTGTGCTACAGTTTGTAGCTGAAGATTATAACGCAAAAATAATTTTATACTTGAGATATTTTTGCAGAATTTTTTGTTTGTTAGTCCTTTTATAGGACTTGGCCGTGTGATTGCTTGATCAATTCTGTACTACATTATAGTACTTCTGTGTCAAGGTCTAATAAGAGAACAAAAATGGCAGACCTGGGGCCTTCATTAAGCATTTGGCTGGCAGAGGGAGCAAGCCATCTCCCTCTTTCCAGCAGTTTAGATGCCATGGGCACTACCGACTGTGGTATCTAATGGGCTAAACGGCATCTTGCTGCCATTCTGCACATTGCAGTGGGGTGTGAGCTGTATGTGACACCTGTAGCTGAGCCCACAATATTCATTTATGATGCTTTACATTTACAGCACTATAAATATGTGGTGCAGTATTGTAATACTGCACCGCAATTCCCAGAAAAGTGTAGGATGGGAGCGGTAGCTTCTCTGGCTGCAATAATTATTCACAGTGGCAGTCCTCACACTGATGCTCCCTAATGCCGGGCAGAGATAGGGGTGCACATCTTTTCTTCCCTTGGGGTACACCCTGATGTTGGGGCTCCTGCCTTATGGTAGTTGGGTTTCCCTTGGTGTTGTGGGTTTGGTGCGGGTGCAAGGCAGGAGATATAGGTGCTGTGGCTGGCAAATGGTCCTGGAGTCAGTAACCAGGCCAGTTGTAGAAAATAAACAAGTCTCTCTTCACTAAAGTGCAGAATTGGAGTTTTAGTACATCTAACCATATCAAAACACAGATTCAAGGCAAGTCACAATGCGGATCTTCTACAAAAGCAATGTATGAATGTAGGCCATGATGGAGATTGTAGTACTTCTTCCTTCTGTCTCTCCCAAGTCTCTCTTTGCAGAATCTAAGGCTGGCAATGTTACTCTTGCAATGGTGGCTGTAATTTCCAGCTGAAGGGTACAGGATTAAGAAACGGTGGGCCAGCCCATGTCCAAGAGTAATTGGTGTTTTAACAATGTCCCTCTCACTGCAGTAAAATCTCTTATTAGCATTAAACAGCTACCTTCCGTGCAAATTCTGGACATTCTAGTTCTTTTTCTTTCTCTTTTCCTGGAGTACTGTGAAATAGATATGGTCTTCTCTCTGTGGGTCTCTCAGAAATAGTGGTTCTCTAAAGTGCAGGCCTAATTCTCTGATAAGGGAGCACATGTAGCAACTTCTCACTTCAAAGTTATCAACTGTCCCGAATTTGGCGGGACTGTCCCCGATTTTCAGAGACAGTCCCGGAAAATTTGCACTGTCTAGGGCCAAAAATAGGCAGGTCTAACACAAACCCCTCCTTATATGCCCCAATTTTCCCAACTGAAACATTGGTAAGTATGTCACTTCCTCAAACTACTAAGCAGCTATGGCCGGATCTAAGTCCAACATCAAACTTCCTACAAGGGCAGAGTCAGGATTATTAACCCTGATTGATCCATACAGAGATATGCTGGTACATTAGAAGGCATTAACATATTATACAACATTAAATTACATTCCACAACAAAAAACTGTTTGCAAGTACCCTATTCTGGACTACTGCAACTGTATCTCTGTCTAACCAGCTTAGTACATCCTCCATATGATTAACTATCCAGACATTGGGTTAATAAGGGCCAAAACTTGTATAAATCCAGCTCCAGACATTGAACAATGTAACCGGGGGCCGCTGCACTGCGTCCCATAGGTCTGTCCGTAGCATTGTAAGAATCCTGTGAGTAATAAAGCTGTTTGGTTTTTGGCCCTGGTTGCTCTTCTTTTATAACTATGACAATTGAGATCTCTTCGTAGGAAATTATTTTTTACTTTCAAAATATTTTTGGCATTCAAGTTTATTAATGTAAAACTATTCCCCAAGTACAGTAAAATAAACTAAAGGTCAGACCTTCACATTGCAGTAAACCTTGGCTGACTGATGATGGTCCATACCATGCATGGAGACCAGTGACCTTCCAGCTACTTTGTAAAGGGAAGGGAATTAGATCGGAAGGTCATTCACAGAGGGTTAGAGTACGTTCAGCTATGTCTTTAGTACACCATTCATTTATAGAATAGAAAAGTATGTTTATGGCCATGGTAATGGGATCACACTGCCTGATTCTGTGGGAGACATTTTTAATAGGGAAAATAGTGTACATCCTCCATGTTGCATAGAGACTAATATTTGCTATACCTACTGCTAGTCCATTATTGAGAAACTGCAACTGGTTAAATAAATATAAAGGCCCCTTTACACTGGCCAAGCATCGCGCAGATGATCGTTCACAAGCGTTTGTAGGAACGCTTATTAGGGATGATCTGCCTGTGTAAAGGTGTTGCCAATTACCCGATGAACAAGCAAATTGCTTGTCCATTGGGTAATAGGACTGTTCATGTGGTCACCTAAATTGCCGTTTGGGGCAGCAGATCATGCAGTATAAACAGCACTATACTGCCGGCAAAGAATGATTTAGTATGGGGATGAGCAATGGCATTAGCGATCACTACTCCCCATACTGTGGAGGAGATCGCTGCATGTAAATACAGCTTTCTCTTTCACTGACAAGCAGGCAATGGTCAGGAAGGAACAATGTGGTGACTGAGCTTTGGACAGGAGCTTCTTATCTACTTCCAAAAATCACCTATCTGGGCTCATGCTGTTTGAGGCAGCAGCTTGATTTTCAGGTAATTTAAGCTCTGTTCACACTTCATTAGCTCTGATACTAAAGGTAATAATTGTGTAGGATGCGTCAGTATCCAGTAGGAAAATAAGAGAAATTCTGACCAATTATAAGTAAATGTGGTTAAGAAAAAAGGATACCTTATCTAATTCAAGGCCAGGGTATTCTGGTCCTTCAGGACTAGACACTATTTAGCCCTTTTAGTACGTGATTTTTTTTTTACTATCACGCTGGGAATTAATAATTTAACTTAAAGAGGACCTTTCATGGGTCCAGACATTATAAAATAAGTAGCACGTTATGTAGGGCATAAAGCAGGGATCTAAGAGCACTTACTATTTTTCCTGGGCACCTCTGCTAAATTCTCCCGCCTGGTATGCTAATTAATAGCATCGGAACATGGAGGAGGAGACGCCAGGGATTCTCAATGGCTGTAGCGCAGTCCAATCACAAAGGAGAGCGTCACAGCCAGGGAGAAGGTGATTTATTTTTTCTCCCTGGCTGTGACGCTCGCCTTTGTGATTGCACCGCGCTACAGCCATTGAGAATCCCTGGCGTCTCCTCCTCCTTGTTCCGATGCTATTAATTAGCATACCAGGCGGGAGAATTTAACAGGGGCACAGCGGGCGAACGAAGCAGCGCCCAGGAAAAATAGTAAGCGCTATTAGATCCCTGCTTTATGCCTTACATAACATGCTACTTATTTTATAATGTCTGGACCCATGAAAGGTCCTCTCTAATCATTTTTGGTGATTCTAATTTTAAAGTGTTTTTCAAGCCTGTAGATAATAATGACCTATCCTCAGGATAGGTAATATCAGATCAGTGGCGGTTCGACATCTAGCAAGCTCACCGATCAGCTGTTTTCAGCAGCTGCTGATGTTGGGAACAAAACAGCGGAGAGAGCCAGAAGCATAAGGCTTTGCCTACTGTGTACTGGCTATGCCGGGGTTCTGTAGCCTCTGTATTTTTATGGGAAGAATAGTGCTACATATGACACTGTTCTTGCTGTCAAAAGGAGCAGAATCTCTTAGACCTGTATTAGACCTGCAGATCAGCATTGCGAATGTCTAGAAGAAAGCGTTCCTCCCCAATAATCGCCTGCTCGTCAGTGGTGGAGACCGCTGCTATTACATGCAGCAATCTCTTCCACTGTATGGGGAGGAGCGATCACTAATGCCATCACCAGTCCCCATACAGAATCATTATTTGCCAGCAGAAGACCATGATTAGAAAGCATCATCTGCCGCCAGCAAACAATGATTTTTTAGCTTGCTTAAAAATTGCAATTGTCCGAACTTTGAGAGAGTTTGTAAGAGTTTGCTCGTTCATCAGGTAGTCAGCGGTACTTTTACACAGGGGAATCATTGCTTCCTTCGATTGTTAGCAATGATCATTCCCTACGAATGCTTATTAGTGATGATCTTGCTGACTATCTCCCGGTATAATATAGCTGTAATACATCCCTTACTGACAGTTTCCTTCTGGAGGAGAAAACTCTATACACTAGCTGAGTCTTTGCAAGGGGAACCAGTACCTTGCAAAATCTGTCACATAAAGAACCATATCCAGTAAATATAACGAATGCCTGATGAGTACTTATAAACCAATGAGTAAAAAAAAAAAAAAAAAAAAAAGATCCTATTCTGTCATATCCGTTATAGAACCCGATGCCAGTATGAACATACACAAATATGTAATGTTTTACCCCTGATCATATCATGATTTATTTTAGCTTGAAATTTCATTTTTCCATACATAGATATATAAGTATCGAATAAACAGTAAATTGAAAAAGCCTCTTCCATCAAGCTTTGCGCCGTTCACTTCTGTATAAATAGAGCTCACAGTTCAAAGTTGGAGACTGAGGTTCTTCCAGACAAGGTCAAAACGTTGCCAGGGAAATGTGACCGGCCCCTTTCGTTTAAAGTAAACTAAGAGGAAATTAGGAGTAAAATATCGTTCTTCTCCTGTCCTTGACAAGCCCCTGGGCCTTGCAATCGTCCATCACTAGCGCTCAAGATTTAGGATTTAGGGAGGAACATTTTCAGAGACAATATTTTTGGAAGCAGCTAATGGAGACTCTGCCTTTCTCTGCCTGTCTCCATCTCTGGAGCTGCCAGCAAATGATGGCTTAACCCTTTTTTAGGGCAGGGAAGTATTTCAGCCCTTTCAAGATAAAGAAAGAAACAAACACCATAATAATTTTGCTACTACATTATCCAATATCTAACCACAGAGCTGTGCATGCGTCCCACCATGGTTTTATTACATACATAGATACCCACATCACAGAGACGGATAACAAGATTACTTGTGATAGCAGTAACTCTCATACCTTTTTTTACCATGAAGGAACCCCTGACAAAAGAGGGTGCACCTACAAGTACCCTATATACACAACCATGTGTCTACACAAACCATCAGATGACGTTTGCAGGAGATTGGGCTACGAGCCAGACGTCCAGCTACAGGTGTTACATTGACATCACCCCACTGCTCTCAAAGGCTGTCATGGTGCACAGCAAGATGCTAATGAAGGCTGGAATGGAGGTCTATCCTCTTCAGCATTTTCATTTTTGTCTCCCATGCAGTGAAAGCCAATTATTGGCCTAGACTGAGACCGCATGGCTAAAAACATGAAGAGGCCTTCACAAGAGAATATCACACCAGCCTTACTCTCAGGAATATGGCGTGGGGTGGCATAATGTACAGGAGCTGGGCCCCAACTAATCTTCTTTTCAGACATACTAACAGCTCAGCATTACTTTGATTTAATCTGAGCACCAGTGTTATGGCCATTTCTCCAAAGTGTCCAAGGAGCTGTTTTCCAACAGGACAATGCCAGGCTGCATATTTCTTGTGTTACTGTGAGTAGCCTGCGTGGCTTAAACACCCTACCATGGCCTGCAGCGTCTCTGGACTTGTCTCCAACCGAGCACATCTGGGACATTATTGGTCAGCGATTGCAAAAGGAGGTGCCAGCAGCAGATCTTGATGATTTGCATGCCAAGTGCATTCAGCCTGGCAGAACACTCCTCAATGAACCATTAATAATCTCCACATCTCAAGGTGTGTAAGTGCATATATTTCTGAGTGTGGAGCTCATGCTCGATACTGAATAAATCAAGATGTTTTGAACATTTTGTTTCCTTTTTTAATCTTTTGCATATCATTAACATGTCTATCGATCCTGTGATTTCCTTAATTCCACGACTTTTCCTTCTTGCTGTTGAAAATTTTCTTACGTGGTTGTAAATAATACTGTATACACATCAAATGATGATGTCAGAAATTGACAAATATGCAATGACAGGCGGCGCTACATATGAGTGGCTAATCTCTTCCTAATTGATCACAGATCACCTTTTTTAGGAAGTTCCTTCTTCAGGCCAGTCACTAACATACAATGCTCCTCTTTATGTAAAATAGAGGTTCTTCAGCATCTGTGTTCTGTGCCCCTGCGGCTGTAGAACATCATAATAATATTTACTGCGGTTACACATCAGCTGCTGCAGAACATCATAGCACCTCATAATACGCCTCCAATGCTGCAAACCTTATTATAATAAGACCGCCACCTCCATTAACCCCTTCATTATCCTAAGCCAAATAATAAAAATCTTATACAAATATTGTATCATATTAAATAACCCAGACCTCCAGGTATGTCAGATGTTAGCCGATAACCACTCTAGACAACTCAGAGACCACCAAAAATATTGACTACTAAGCCTGCCTAAACCCCCAGGGATATAACAAAAATTCTGTCAGTAACTGTTAAGGGAGTTGTGTCAAATTTTGAAGTCATCCCTTATCTACAGGATTGCAGATAGCTAGCTGATTGCTGGGGATCCCGTTCTCCCATTCTGATGGAGCGGCAATTCGTGCATGCACACTGTTGCTCCATTTATTCTCTATGGAGTTGCACTGCTCATGCACAACCAGCCGCTCCATCAGGACGGGGGAACGGGACCTCCATTCTTGGGATTGCTGGGGGTCCCAGCTGTCGAACCCCAACGATCAACTAACATAAACTTGGCACAACCCCTTTAAACCATCCAACCAGATGAGCAATTTAGACTGGATCGGCTAACTTGAATGCAAACCCTTTTGATCGTATTATAATCTCTGATAAGCTCTTGTTAAGGCACATTTACACACACCGATTGAGCAGGCAATTATCGGGAAGGAACTGCATTTACATGCAGCAATCACCTCCACTGTAGGGGGATCAGCGATGGCTGCCTACTACCCATACAGATTCAGTGTTTCAGATCACACAATCTACTGCCCAGTGAACGAGCGTTTGTTCATAGGGTGATCTGGTGACATCTTTCCAGAGGCCAATTATCGGGAACATGTAAATCCGCCATAATTCTCAATCCCCAAGCTAAATATAACACTTCTCATTTCTATAAAAATCTCTTCTGTGCTGCTCTATTTCCCTTGCATTAGGCCAAAAGAACAAAGATCTCAGTTCATTTACTAGCATCACACCATTGTTTAAGGTTACAATATTTCTGAGTGTTGCCATAGCAAAATCACATAGAAAAATTAGGTGCTAGAGTGTTACAGGACTGCTACGGGGATTTTTCTTTTTCTTTTTTTTTTTCACCATCATTTTTTCCAGTTTCTCATAATGAAATGGAATCTTCTAAAGTACAAGTCAGTTACGTTCTAATTACTTACTTCTTTGTGTTCCCCTGATAAAGCCCAAATAATGTACTTAGTCTTATTGACCGCCATAACCAGAGAAAGCCAATGTGCCGCAATTCTGGTATCAAAGAGCATTTATAGCCAGTATAGTCTAACTTTATATAAGGAGTATAAATGGAACGAGGGGCTAACTTTACTGTTCTAAACTTTTGTCCATAGAGGAGGACAACTATTTTATAGTGAAGACTTGATTTACCCCACTGCATTTGGCAACTTATATGAAATGTATCGTACAGCAGGGGGCAACAGTGAGCCCAGGAATAAATAATAATAGCAAGATTCTGGATACAAAAAAAATGACAATTAAAAGCATCAGTAGCTTTTTTTGTAATCCACGCCTTTCTTTTTCATTGCAGTCTTCCTCCAGGCGTGCTGGGCTTTGCTGTACAAATTGCCACACAACCACTACAACCTTATGGAGGCGGAACTCAGAGGGAGAACCTGTGTGTAATGCCTGCGGCCTATACATGAAGCTGCATGGGGTAAGTACAGAGCCAACACTACTTACATTTTTATATATGTTACTTAATAATTAAAACTATTGCAACTAAAATGAGACTCAAAGCATACATAGCAATTCATATAATGTATCCTTGTCTAGGTTCCTCGTCCTTTAGCCATGAAGAAAGAAAGTATTCAAACTCGAAAGAGGAAACCCAAAAATGGTAAAGGGAAAACAACAGGTAATAAAAAGCCTTAAAAAACTTTTAGGTACAGAATAATTCCATAGATCTTGTAATTGAGAATGTCATCAGTCGATGTAGGCATGTTCTGTGACGATATAAGCTGGTCCTCAATCGGTATGGGTGCGCCCTCCAAAGATATAATCATGTTATTGACGGCTTATCCTCTAAAGATATAATCATGTCCGAGGTGGATACAGGCATGTCTTGTAACAATACAAGCATGTCAGCAATAGTTACAGGCATGTCCTCTAATGATATGAGCTTGTCCTTGATAGATATAAGCACCTCCGCCAAAGATGTAATCATAGTCTAAATAGATATAGACATGCTCCCCAAGGATATTAGCATGTCATCTGTAGATATAGGCACATTCTCTAAAGATATAGGTATGTCCTCCGTTTATATAGGCTTTAGACATATGCATATCCTCTATGGATATAAGCATGTCCTGGATAGATGTAGACATGTACTCTGTAGATCTAAGCATGTCATATATATATATATATATATATACACACACACACATACATGTTCTCTATAGATATAGGCATTTCCTGTATAGATATAAGCATTTCCTGTATAGATATAAACAGTTCCTGTATAGATATAGGCATTTCCTGTATAGATATAAGCATGTCCTGTATAGATGTAGGCATGTGCTCTGTAGATATAAGCATGCTCTGTGTAGATATAATAATGTGCTGTACAGATATAGTCATGTCCTCTATAGATATAGTCATGTCCTCTATAGATATAAGAATGTCCTGTATATAGGCATGTCCCCTAAAGAGATAAGAATGTCCTGTATATATGCAGTTCCTGTATAGATATAGGCATTTCCTGTATCGCTATAGACATTTCTTGTATAGATATAGGCATGTCCTGTATAGGTATAGGCATGTCCTGTATAGGTATAGGCATGTCCTGTATAGGTATAGGCATGTCCTGTATAGGTATAGGCATGTCCTGTATAGGTATAGGCATTTCATTTGTAGATATAAGCATGTCAACTATAGATATAAGAATGTTCTCTATAGATATGATGATGTCTTGTATAGATATAGGCATTTCCTCTGTAAATCTAAGCATATCCTCTATAGATACAGGAATTTTCTCTGTAAATCTAAGCATGTCATGTATAGAGGTGGGCATTTCTTGGTACCAAAGATTTAATGGTTCGGGAGATTCCTGCAGGAGTGTGTATGGGGCTGTTATATAAAGTTTCTTGAAAATGACACTTTGTTTAAATTGTTAAGCATTTATTGCGTTGTAGTTTTAGTGCTCCTTTAAATAAAAATGTTTCTGTGTTAACATATATCACAAAAAGTCATTTTCTGTTGCCTTCCCATCAATAGTTATATCATGGTGGCTTCTCTTTCAGGGCCAAACACTTCAGCCAACAATTCTCCATCATCAGTTACAACAGACACCACTCCGGTATTAAAAACAGAGCCAACAACACTATCAGCACAGTACCCTGGACAGTCGATCGGACCCGGCTCTCAGGTGAGAAATGATAGAAAACACAGTAATAAAATAACACATATTGCTAACCACTGAACCAGTGCTCTATGGTGAAGATAACACAGTGTTTGGAGGATAGAACTCATTGGCATCATACATGCCTTTGCAAGGCAAACTACTGGTTGGGCTGGAGGTCATCGAGTCTGGAAATCATCAGTCTAATGTACTGTTTTATTTCATTTATAGGGTCAAAGCCAAACAGATGAAATCGTAGCTGGGCCTCACGAGTTAAAATATATTTCAGATGAATATCACTTTAGTACAACACTGAACCAACAGTCAGGACTCAGCGTTCCTCTCCGTCAGGATCCGTGGTGTGCACTGGCTCTTGCCTAAAATTCTGAACTTTCCTGGAAAACACAGAGACTGATGTCTCTACATGCTGTAGTGAGCGGATATGTGCAGAGAGGAGGCTTCTCTTCACATTGCTGAAGGGGCAAAGAACAAGACTGGCACTTTTTGTAGTCAGAAACTATGGGCTTGAACTTGGTGTTCTTAAGATCCTTCACCTCAAGAGAAGAGGAACCCTATGCTCAAGGAGGTTGTAGCCTCTCGCGTGAGATCCAAAAGGTGGTGGGACAGGGTCCAGATGACAATTGTGGACTACTTACAATGATTTGACGTGGAATCCTCGCCACAAGGGAATTTGCTTCGTAACTTTTGACAATCAATAGAAACTCCCACTTCAGTCTTGAGAACTGGAGACTACTAACTGCAAAGCGCGACCAACCTGGATAAGAAGATAAAAAAGTAGTAAAAAAAAACTTTTAAACTTTTTACTTTGAAACAAAGACTATTGACAAATTGCCAAATATTGATTCCTTCCCTCCTATTACCTTAAGTGCAATTACTTCCACTTTTGAATAAAGAGTGATAATGTGGCACAAGAATAATGAATAACATTGGCACAATTTCCTGTGCACCTTTTACATGTAAATTATTCTATTTTTTCCGCTCTCAGATTTATCATAAGAACTGGTTTGATAAACTGCTCATTTTGGGCAAAGTTCATTTACTTTTTGTGAAATCTTTTTTTTGCAATCTTACAACAAACTGGTAATAATTTAAAGTGTGTGTCTACCCTTGAGCGTCAGTTTGTCTTTTCAGTCTAAATAGTTCCACAAGTTTTTGCACATACATTCCTATATCTCTCACGAGGACACAGGCCACAGAGTAAATGGGGTTCTTCGCTTTATGCAGAAATTTCATAAATGCCATGCACTGAGGTGTAATGGCATAAGGAACATTGCTTCAGGGCTTACCTTAGCCTGCAGGGAGATGTGCCCTCTGTTTTCAGTACCTACACAGTAGAGGATGCATCCGCAATCTAAGGAAGCTATGGATGCCTTGACTTGTTTAAATCGATACCCATGGGCACTGAGTGGGCTTCTCTGTGCTGGCTATGGTAAGCCCTGAAGTGCTGTATTGGTTTCTTATGCCATTTGAATAACCTGAAGGTGCCACTAGAGGGAGCGTAGAAGCATACCGCATGCTGTTCATACACGGAACTCACTGAGGGGGTTTTCTGAAAGTTTTTTTTTCTGATGACCTATCGTCTAGATAGGTCATTAGTATCTGATCGGTGGGGATCCGACACCCGGGACCCCCGCCAATCAGCTGTTGAGAAGGCACCGGTGCTCGCAGTAGTCCTGCAGCCTTCTCTCAGCTTATCTTCGCTCACTAAGCACAAAGTTGTACATTGTATAGCAGCTGTGCTTGGTATTGAAGCTTATCCCCATTCACTTCAATGGAATTGAGCTTCACCTAGGCGCTGGTGACTTCCCAAACATCTGATCGGCTGGGGTCCAGGGTGTCGGACCCCCCAGAAACTGATGACCTACCCAGAGATAGGTTATCAGTTTAAATAGCTCAGAAAATCCCTTTGACAACATAGCATGCAATTAGCTCTTAAGCTCCCTCTATTGGTAGGAAAATTATAATAATTATAATTTTATTCCAAAAAGCAAGTTAGAGGATGCACGGGGAGAAGTATAATGGCTTGGTTAGAGGGTGGCGTGTGTGATTTTAGGACTGCTGGAGCTGCTTTTAAAATTTTACATACTACACTATATTGTATAATATCGTGCAAGCAGTTACAATATTGTCCTATCCCCTGTAGACATTTGTATATTTACCTCTGCAAATAGCTCCCATCACCAGCAATTTCTGCCACAGATAAAAGTCGGCTCCACACTTTCACTAAACGACTCACTAAAAAAAAATCTTCAAAAGGACAACGACAGCTTCGTATCCATTTTATTAACTGTGCAAGAAAGAAAACAAGGTCCTTCCTTTCTCAGCCTTTGTTTGACCTCTGCACTGGAGAAATAGCTGGTTCTGTTCTCAAGACAGAAGATGTAATACACATGGAAAGGTGGATTTCACGTAGAATTTATACGTTAGCTCTCACTCTGCAGAATAAATCAAGATGAATTAAGGTTACAAGTCTATGGAAATTAATGGCCTTCTTTTCTCCTTCGGTGCAGTAGCAGCCCTGCTCTCATTTTTTCATAAGGTCACTATAAAATAAAGTGTCGCTGTATATTTACAATGACAATTGTTTCTCTAGTTTTCTTGTATATGACAAGATTTATAAACCTAAATTAAATAGATTTATTTTGGTGCGGACCTCTGCTACATTTTAAAGGGGGTCAAACACCCATAAAATCTATTTAAAATATGCTGATATTGCTATCTATATATCAAACACATATTTTTTCTGCCCGATCTACCACTAGGCACATGAGGGTAAATCAAAGTAACGATACTAGTCATAGTAACCATAAAATAATACCATCCTTACTAATGACCATACAGCAGTATCAGCCATATATATATAGTACTCATATTATAGTACCAGCCATGCCAATCATCACATAGTAGTATCACCCATTCCAATATTTATACAATAGTATAACATTCTCATTTATAGTGCCCATAGAATAGTGCCAACCATACTGATTGTCACATAATAGTATCATCCATTCTAATGTCCTTACAACAGTATCATGTATTTAGGGCATAATTAATATTGATTGTCTGGCACTCAGTGGAACATAAATTGACACAAAAAAGAAACAAACACTCTTTTACTGTGCCTCATAAATTGTCGTGAATTTTTATGGACTTTGGTCTATAATCAGTCTGTGATGGATGGTTCAAGCCCTGTCTGTTATAGTGTTAGGCCTCTTTCACAGGGGCGTCGCGTGTGAGGGCCAGACAAGATGCGGGTGCGTTGCGGGAAAATGCACGATTTTTCAGCGCGAGTGCAAAGTGTTTTCATTCGTTTTGCACGCGCGTGAGAAAAATCGGCATGTTTGGTACCCAGACCCGAACCCGGACTTCTTCACAGAAGTTCGGGTTTGGGATCGGTGTTGTGTAGATTTTATTATTTTCCCTTATAACATGGTTATAAGGGAAAATAATAGCATTCTTAATACAGAATGCAAAGTAAAATGTCCATTGAGGGGTTAAAAATAATAAACAAATTTAACTCACCCCATCTACTTGATCTCCTCTTCTTTCTTCAGAACCTGGCTAAAGGACCTTTGATTACGTCACTGCGCTCATCACATGGTCCATCCATCCATAAAGATCCGGCCCCCATCCCGATCGTCTCCTAGCAACCATGCGTGAAAATTGCACCGCATCCGCACTTGCTTGCGGATGCTTGCGATTTTCACGCAGCCCTATTCACTTCTATGGGGCCTGCGTTGCGTGAAAAACGCAGAATATAGAGCTTGCTGCGATTTTCACGCAACGTACAAGTGATGCATGAAAATCACCGCTCATGTGCACAGCCCCATAGAAGTGAATGGGTGCGTTCACCTCACGCATTGCACCAGCGCGGAATTCTCGCCCGTGTGAAAGGGGCCTTAAGAGTTTTGATTAACCTATATATTTATTCTATATTATTTAGTGCACCTTTAAGATTACCATGCACAGTGTCCATATAGTACTCATATCAGTGCTCATATAAAAATATCATCCATAGCAACGACCATACAGGTCAACAGGCACGTAAAACTTTACCGTAAGTATTAACCATATAATAACGTCCTTCAAATTAGTGCTCATGTAATAGTTTCAAATATTGCGCCCATTTAATAGTACTAATCACAGTGTCTATAATAGTTCTAGCCATAGCAGTACTTATATCATATTCCCATTTGTCCATGTAATAGTGCCATGCTTACAAGTGCTTATATACTGCAAACAGCCATGGTACTCATATAATTGCACTAGCCATAATGCTCATTGAAAAGTTCCCACATAAGTGTCTCAAACTGTGCTGATGTAAGTCTTCAGGAAATGACATATTCTACTCTAAAGGGATTCTCTCACTTCAGCAAATGGTATTTATCACGTAGATATAGTTAATACAAGGCACTTACTAATGTATTGTGACTGTCCATATTGCCTCCTTTGCTGGCTGGATTCCTTTTTCCATCACATTATACACTGCTCTTATCCAGGGGTTACGACCACCCTGCAACCCAGCAGCTGTGGCCATGCTTGCACCCTATAGGAAAAAGCGTGCGCATAGGTGACCACAAGAGACAAGCAGAGAATGAGAGGTTTGACTTAGGCTACTTTCACACTAGCGTTCAGAGCGGATCCGTCTGATGTTTCATCAGACGGATCCGCTCCGATAATGCAGACGTTCGCATCCGTTCAGAACGGATGCGTCTGCATTAAAACTTAGAAAATTTTCTAAGTCTGAAAGTAGCCTGAGCGGATCCGTTCAGACTTTACATTGTAAGTCAATGGGGAACGGATCCGCTTGAAGATTGAGCCATATAGTGTCATCTTCAAGCGGATCCGTCCCCATTGACTTACATTGTAAGTCTGGACGGATCCGCTCGCCTCCGCACGGCCAGGCGGACACCCGAACGCTGCAAACAGCGTTCAGGTGTCCGCTCACTGAGCGGAGCGGAGGCTGAGCGCTGGCAGGCGGATGCATTCTCAGTGGATCCGCCTCCATTGAGAATGCATCAGGGCCAGACGGATGCGTTCGGGGCCGCTCGTGAGCCCCTTCAAACGGAGCTCACGAGCGGAGCCCCGAACGCTAGTGTGAAAGTAGCCTTAACCACACTGTAAGTGCTGCAAAGGAGGCTTTCAAGTTAGACCCATGTGCAAAACTATACAGACAGCGGCAACTTCTTTGCAAACCCCTCTTCTCGTGCAACCCCCAGTCTGTGGCTAGTCAAAATCGCGCTCTCAGACGAGGGTCGGCAGCCGATCTGTGCATTTCCTACTGTGTCAATGTATATAATGTCATTTCATAATACTGTTGAGGGGGCCCTGACAATAAAATCTTTTCGTCCTCCTCCTGGGTGGGCTTCTTCTAAGTTCGGGCCCAAGGCAGCCGCTTCCCTATAGCTACATCCCTGTTCCCGATTATCTGCCTGTGTCGGTAGTCGCACCGTTCAGCCGTCACTGAAAATCATTATTGCAGAAGATGGTTCTGGTAAAACAACAATTACTTCTCCTCATACAGCGGTGGTGAAAGCAGCATGTAAATGCAGCTCTCATCTCCACTGGTGATTTGACAGTGTCTGCTTTATTCCCGATAATCTCCCAGATCATCTACACGGGTCCCTCAGGCCTTGTCCGTGCTACTGTGCGCCCTGGGCCTATGTCAGCGCTGCTTTTCCTGTTATACAGCTGTTTTTTATGAAGTCAGTTGCAGCTGCACAAAGGTCTTCTCCCCTGGTAGCTTTTACAACTTTAAAGACAACACATCAGCTTTTATTTCTCTTCTACAAGAAAATTGCTTCACTCCTTAATAAGCGATTCCTTTGGAAGACGGTCTGCAGCGCAGTGGGCCGGGCGGCTGTACCCTTATTAATGAGGACATGAAAGGACTGCTTACACATGCAACCACTGCTAGCTTTGTTAGCCCTCTGCTCACTGTTTGTAGAGAGCTGAACTTTACACTTTATCTGACAGGTACAGGGGAAGGTCACCAGGTGAAGTGGAGGAGAAGAATTAACCCCATGATACCTGGAGAGGTTAAATATAGTTCCCTGGTCATCAACAATGGCCCCTGAAAAGAAACGTGAACTTTGCACCTTGTTTCTGAGTGCAAAAAGGTGGTTTAGATGTGGGCACTTATTCAACATAGTGGGCCCCCTGTATACCCCAACTATACAGCTAACCTAGGTAGTCATTGGCTTTCAGGCCTTTGTATGCCTGGTGCTCAGAAAGGCCGTAGTTGGAGCACTGCAACTGTAGGGTTCAGAATTCACGCATAGTGCAGCTGAGCCCACCACCGCTGGAGGCTTTAATGATCAGGTCAATATACACAGTCCCCATCCACTGTACATCCATAGACTGTGTGGTAGGTACATACATGTACACAAATCTACAAAGCTACAGTTCAGGGACCACGTTTCTATAGAACGTAAATTAGTACGTTTCACTGCTTTCATTTCGGAGATTAAAGGAGTTGTATGAGATTAGAAAAACATGTTTGCCCTTTTTCCAGAAACGGCGCCACTCTTATCCATGGTATTAGAGTTTACATGCTCTCTTTGACTTCTAGTGCATGCTATACTATTCTTTATATCAAATAGGATAGAATTTGCTCCTGATGGATGGATGAATATATACACTGCTCAAAAAAATAAAGGGAACACAAATATAACACATCCTAGATCTGAATTAATTAAATATTCTTCTGAAATACTTTGTTCTTTACATAGTTGAATGTGCTGACAACAAAATCACACAAAAATTAAAAAATGGAAATCAAATTTTTTAACCCATGGAGGTCTGGATTTGGAGTCACACTCAAAATTAAAGTGGAAAAACCCACTACAGGCTGATCCAACTTTGATGTAATGTCCTTAAAACAAGTCAAAATGAGGCTCAGTAGTGTGTGTGGCCTCCACGTGCCTGTATGACCTCCCTACAACGCCTGTGCATGCTCCTGATGAGGTGGCGGACGGTCTCCTGAGGGATCTCCTCCCAGACCTGGACTAAAGCATCTGCCAACTCCTGGACAGTCTGTGGTGCAACGTGACGTTGGTGGACAGAGCGAGACATGATGTCCCAGATGTGCTCAATTGGATTCAGGTCTGGGGAAGGGGCGGGCCAGTCATAGCATCAATGCCTTCGTCTTGCAGGAACTGCTGACACACTCCAGCCACATGAGGTCTAGCATTGTCTTGCATTAGGAGGAACCCAGGGCCAACCGCACCAGCATTTGGTCTCACAAGGGGTCTGAGGATCTCATCTCGGTACCTAATGGCAGTCAGGCTACCTCTGGTGAGCACATGGAGGGCTGTGCGGCCCTCCAAAGAAATGCCACCCCACACCATTACTGACCCAATGCCAAACCGGTCATGCTGGAGGATGTTGCAGGCAGCAGAACGTTCTCCACGGCGTCTCCAGACTCTGTCACGTCTGTCACATGTGCTCAGTGTGAACTTGCTTTCATCTGTGAAGAGCACAGGGCGCCAGTGGCCGTTGCCAATCTTGGTGTTCTCTGGCAAATGCCAAACGTCCTGCACGGTGTTGGGCTGTAAGCACAACCCCCACCTGTGGACGTCGGGCCCTCATATCACCCTCATGGAGTCTGTTTCTGACCGTTTGAGCAGACACATGCACATTTGTGGAAAATGCAAATGTGATCGCACACTACATCCAGCACTCTGCCCTCCATGCTGGATGAGACATTGGTTTATATTTTGGCCAAAGCATAGTAAGCCACTCACCGCGTCAAGGTTGTCTCATGAGTGGTCCCTAACTCTTGTTCCTACCTGTTCATGGGCCATGACAGCCACATAAAATCCAGGGAATGCAGGTGGCTGTCATGGCCCATGAACAGGTAGGAACAAGAGTTAGGGACCACTCATGAGACAACCTTGACGCGGTGAGTGGCTTACTATGCTTTGGCCAAAATATAAACCAATGTCTCATCCAGCATGGAGGGCAGAGTGCTGGATGTAGTGTGCGATCACATTTGCATTTTCCGTTTGTATATGTATTTCGCCATAGTGATCTGCACCTACAGGCAGGTTGTGCTGACCCAACCCCTTATTTTTTACATGCACATTTGTGGCCTGCTGGAGATCATTTTGCAGGGCTCTGGAAGTGCTCCTCCTGTTTATCCTTGCACAAAAGCGGAGGTAGCGGTCCTGCTGCTGGGTTGTTGCCCTCCTATGGCCCCCCCCCAAGAAAGTTAAGAAAACATGCACAAACATTTATCAATGTTTTCAATAATATTTATTACAAATTTGTAAGCTCTATATCAACTTGAAAAAACTATAACTGTGAAAAATAAATTAACTTGGAAATAAATTACACCCCCCCTTAATTACACCCCCTCCCTCCCCACCTTAATTATACCCCCTCCCTTAATTACACCCCCCCCCTTAATTACACCCCCTCTCTTCTCCCCTTAATTACACCCCTCCCTTAATTACACGTCACCTCCTCCCTTAATTACACCCCCTCCCTCCCCACCTTAATTACACCCCCTCCCTTAATTACACCCCCCCTTAATTACACACTCCCCCCCTTAATTACACCCCCTCCCTCCCCACCTTAATTACAAACCCCTCCCTTAATTACACACACACATCCCTTAATTACACAATTATTTACTCACATTTTGATGATGCCTCAGGCTCCGTCCGACCGCTGGTAATGGATCCTTCCGCTTCTTTAAAAGATCCGTGAAGGCGGCGTCAGCGTCGTGACGTCATGTTGCGCGCCGCCGCAATAATCCTTCCACAGAAGCCGGCGCCTGGCGGAGTCGCGTCGCGGTGCAGCAGTGGATGGAGGGGTGACTCCGTCATGGCACCCCCCTTGTGAGTGGCACCCGGGGCGGGCCGCCCCCCCCCACCCCCCCCCCTTGGTACGCCACTGCTCTGTAGTGTCCTCAGAATTTAGCACGGCTCCCTCTTTAGTGCCCCCAGTATTTAGAATGCCTTCCCTCTCTAGTGTCCCCAGTATTTAGAATGCCTTCCCTCTCTAGTGTCCCCAGTATTTAGCACGACTCCCTCTTTAGTGCCCACAGTATTTAGCATGGCCTCCCTCTTTAGTGTCCCAGTATTTAGCGTGGCTCCCTCTTTAGTGCCTCAGTATTTAGAATGCCTTCCCTCTGTAGCAGGGGCGTACCTAGAGCATTTGGCACCGGGGGCAAACCCTTTGTTTGTCACCCCCCCCCCCCAAGAAAGTTAAGAAAACATGCACAAACATTTTTCAATGTTTTCAATAATATTTATTACAAATTTGTAAGCTCTATATCAACTTGAAAAAACTATAACTGTGAAAAATAAATTAACTTGGAAATAAATTACACCCCCCCTTAATTACACCCCCTCCCTCCCCACCTTAATTATACCCCCTCCCTTAATTACACCCCCCCCCTTAATTACACCCCCTCTCTTCTCCCCTTAATTACACCCCTCCCTTAATTACACGTCACCTCCTCCCTTAATTACACCCCCTCCCTCCCCACCTTAATTACACCCCCTCCCTTAATTACACCCCCCCTTAATTACACACTCCCCCCCTTAATTACACCCCCTCCCTCCCCACCTTAATTACAAACCCCTCCCTTAATTACACACACACATCCCTTAATTACACAATTATTTACTCACATTTTGATGATGCCTCAGGCTCCGTCCGACCGCTGGTAATGGATCCTTCCGCTTCTTTAAAAGATCCGTGAAGGCGGCGTCAGCGTCGTGACGTCATGTTGCGCGCCGCCGCAATAATCCTTCCACAGAAGCCGGCGCCTGGCGGAGTTGCGTCGCGGTGCAGCAGTGGATAGAGGGGTGACTCCGTCATGGCACCCCCCTTGTGAGTGGCACCCGGGGCGGGCCGCCCCCCCCCGCCCCCCCCCCCTTGGTACGCCACTGCTCTGTAGTGTCCTCAGAATTTAGCACGGCTCCCTCTTTAGTGCCCCCAGTATTTAGAATGCCTTCCCTCTCTAGTGTCCCCAGTATTTAGCACGACTCCCTCTTTAGTGCCCACAGTATTTAGCATGCTTTTACTCTCTAGTGTCCTCAGAATTTAGCATGGCTCCCACCTCTTTGGTGCCCCTAATATTCAGCACACATTCTCTCTCTAGTGTCCTTAATATTTAGCATGACCCCCTCTTTAGTGTCTATGTGCTGTGGAAAAAAAATAAAAATACTGAGCTTCATACTGCTGTCTGCGATGCAGGCCTATATCCCAGCGCCCTCCTGCCCTGGGTCCTAGGTGCCTTGATGACATTGTCACGTCCACCTATGCCAGGACGCAGGGGAACGTGACCCCGACACAGGTGGATGGGACAACAACATTGCGCCGCCTAGGACCCGGCGCACAAAATCCGTGATGACGTCTGCCTGCTTCAGATTACTGCCTCATATGCTTTGGGGAAAGGAGCCATATACGCTTCCATGCTCTGCCGTCAGCTGCTTCCCCCTCAGAGGCAGGCTGTCTGCCACCTTAAGCAAGATGCAGCCCTGAAGGAGAGGCAAGTATCTTACAATGTAACTGTCATTTTATTTTATTTTTTAATATAGTATAGGGGCATAAAATATATTACATAAATGTTTGACATCCCTGTTTGTATACTATATTAAAAATAAACTGAAACGACAGTTACACTTTAAAGGGATTCTGTCACCAAGTTTTGGGCTATACAGTAGAGATGCGGACATGCACGGCTAGATCGCCGCTAGCATGTCCGCAATATACCTGTCCTATAGGGCTGTGTGCTTTTATTTTCTTTAAAAAAGGATTTTAGAGATATGTAAATTTGTCTTGTAGGTGCCCGCAGCTCTATAGCCCAAAACTTGGTGACAGAATCCCTTTAAGTGAGTAGAAATGCCTACCTGCTGCACCCTCCTCATGTCAGCAGGACAGCCATATCTGCAGGCGGAGTGACAATGTGTCAATATTTAATTACTAGAAAATACCTTTTTGGGGTTTCCCATTTAGAACATGTGCACCTCTCACACCTCTGGACATACTGGAAAATATACTCGAAAATAATGTAAAGGCAATAAACAGAAAGCTTTTTAAACTCAGATTTTTTTGACCATTTCTGCAGACCATACTTTGAGAAATAAATGTGCGATAGCCTACAGCAGACTATTGTCTCCCAAATATGTGATCCATTCCAGGTGAGATTTTTCTGTCCCCGGTCAGCTGAAAATTTAAGTGCACGGCATGATTGAGCTCATGGATCATTTTCCCCCTTGAGTTTTTTTTTTTTTTACTTTCTCCCTAATCTCTCCTTGATCTGCCAGTTTAGTAAAGCATGTTGCCCGTAAAATCATTCATACAAATTATCTGAAGGATGCTTGATTGGCCACATTGTGGCCAATCATAATCTTATGTGTATGGCCAGCTTAAGTCAAATGGGTTCCGGAGGTCATCCTGGTGGCAGGCACACCTTATCTGAGAGCCAAAGCAGCTCTGTCCAAGTTAGACCTCATGCACACGACCGTTGTGTGTTTTGCGCTCCGCAAATTGCGGAACGGCACAGACAGCCATTAATATAACTGCCTATTCTTGTCCGCAAAACGCGGACAAGAATAGGACAGGTTATATTTTTTTTGCGGACCATGGAACGGAGCAACGGATGCGGACAGCACACGGAGTGCTGTCCGCATCTTTTGCGGCCCCATTGAAGTGAATGGGTCCGCATCCGAGCTGCCAAAACTGCGGCTCGGATGCGGACCAAAACAGTGGCCGTGTGCATGAGGCTTTAGTTGAAGGAACCACTGAATTTACAATTATGTCTACCCAGGTGGAAAGCTATAAGTGGGCCAACTAGAGTATAGTATAAAAAAATAAGACCACCAAGGTACAAATCAGGTGAAGAGCATTTATGGTACATAGAAGCAGAAGCCATGTCATCATGTGACACCTCCCAAGATTTCAGTAAAATGTGGGCTTACAAAGAGCGGGGTCTAGATTAATGTTGGTCTTCCCAAAGAAGTAGTCTCCTGGAGAGGTTCCATGGAGCCGAGAGAGATCTACATTTCTTGCACAAATGACAAAAAGTTTTCAATGTGATGTTATGAATGAGTGACTGGGCCAGTGGACTTGAGTAAAATTTTATCAAAGCACCTTTCTGTGTAGAGTTTATGAATTTCCAAGGCCTGACACATGTCTATCTGAATTAGAAAGCATGGTGTCAGTACTCATATACATCTACCCAAGTTCTCCATGGTCTGCTAGTGTTGGAGAGGGGTCCCCTGCTCTGATTGCCCAATATGTCCTTCCCAGTGGGTAGCATGAGCCTATACAGAGCTGACGGGACTCCCTTTCTTCAAAAGCAAAGGAGAAACTCCAAAGCTTTGTAGGGGGTCTCAGCACCTATACCCCAAAATCAAAACTTCTGATATGTCTCTAAGACATATCAAGAAAACTAGGTGTTCCTTTAAGTTTACCACGTGGCCTAATTTTTCTGCCTTAGGCCTCATGCACACAAACTTATTTTCTTTCCGTGTCCGTTCCGTTTGTTTTGCGGACCGTATACAGAACCATTCACTTCAATGGGTCCGCAAAAAAAAACATAAGTTACTCCCTGTGCATTCCATTTCCGCATGTCCGTATTTCTGTTCCGCAAAAAATAGAACATCTCCTATTATTGTCCGCACTACTGACAAGTATAGGACTGTTCTATTAGTGTCCAGCTGTTCTGTTCTGCAAAATACGGAATGCACTGTATTTTTTGCAGATCCGTTTTTTGTATATTGCAAAATACATACAGTCGTGTGCATGAGGCCTTATTCAAAGATCCAATGGGTGCAGATGCCTCACCATGAGGGAGGGGGGGGGGGGGACATTGATCCATCTATGTTCAGCTTTCCAAGGAATGAGGTGCTGACTGCTGAACCCAGACGGAAATAAATGTTAGTACTTTTAGTACTCGAGCATCTGCAAACTAATCCCAAAGTACTACTCATATAAACTAGTCTAGATCGATAGGTTTATATAAAGCAAGATGGGGTCTGTCACTGAATATAAATTTGGTATGCAATCAAATCAACTCCAATTAGCATCATGGCTGCAGTGAAGATGCAGAGATCTGCAGTATAATGAGATGTTCAGGAAGGATATCAGACAAGCACATGACAGTTTAATAGTAAGTCACATTTTCTGCAAGAGGGGTGTTTTTGAGAAATGGCTCTCTATCAAAACGTCACTTGTTCTGCATTGCAGTCTCCTCATCACGATGTTGACTCTTGTCTGCAGTTCTCTGCAAGGACATTGGGAGGGAGCGGTGAAATTATGTCTAGGCTGGCATAATGATATAGATATATGGTATATACAGCACAGTCTGAAAGCAAAGCTGCACGCCAATGCCCTTACCATGCTAATTTAAAAGTTCCCAGGGTTTTTTAATTGAAAACTCTGAAATCTGGCATCTTTATTAACTTTTCTTTCTGTTTTCTCCTATTTACTGTTGTTGCTAACTGGAAACCATCAGCAAGCAGGATGGTTGCTGTGGGCAAATCTTATCATGGCTTGTCTATATCCGTATTTAGTTATTTGAGTGTCCATAATGGTCTGTGGGTCAAATCAGCATATCAACATGTTAATTCTCCTATTGCTTAGCTCAATAACATAAGTATCGTGCTACTTGAGACATAGATCCAGGTGTTCATCAATGCAATGTGTTTAGAACAATACACCTTTGTGCACTCAAATTACTACATATAATATGAATATCAAGATCTGTCACCAGTAGAGATAAGCGAAGTTCTCGAAAATTTGATTCAGCTGCTTCTCTGAATTTTACAAAAAAAATAGTTTTGTGACTAAGTACTTCATCACAAACACAAAGCGCATTTCTTAAATAAAAAAAATCGTAAATAGTGGGTGCAATGACGAGGAACGGCGATTGAACTGCCCCCCTGTCACTAAACCCCTCAGATGCCGCATTCATTGCTGATCATGCCATCTAAGATGAATATTAACGTCACGAGATTTTGCACAGGATCTTCAAGAAAGTTGGCTGCTGCGGCCTCTTTGCGCTCAAATGGATGAGGTAAGTATGATTTTTTGAAAATTTTTACCGCCGTTTCAGGGAAAATCGATTCATTACCACGAAGCATAAGAAAATACGGCTTTGCAGCAAATCAAATTTCTCCTGAAATTCGAATCGAAGTCCACTTCGTGAACGTTGATTTTCTCAACACTAGTCACCAGCTTGTTGGTTGTTTCCAGGTGGCAACAGACATGTTTCATATATATCAGATTTTAGATGTACTCACTGCTTAGACATTATTAATCAAATACTTTATTAAATGGTACCCCGTGTTGTCCATGCATTTGCCCCCTCCCATTTAAAAAAATATTTCTAGTTAAAGGGCATATCTTGGAGGATCAACTCTATTAATCCAGCCATAATTCCTGGTACCCAGCTAATTTAAAAAAAAAACATTTCTTCCCCTGATCTGTTGCTATGTTTAGAGGAAATAAGTATTTTTAAAATTATGCAAATTAGGGCTTAAGTACGCCGCGGGTAGGCAGGCCCTAGCCACCCTGTGCACCTTAGCTCCCCCACACTCCCCCTTTAGCTGATTGCCAGGTCAAAGGGTCCAGCTGGAGAAAAAGTGTCCAAGGAAGCTAAGGTGCACTGCGTGGCTAGGGCCCCACCCTCTGTGCACTTAAGCCCTAATTTGCTTATTTTTAAAAACACATTTCTCCTAAATGCAGCAACAAATCTGGGGAATGAAAGGTATGTTTTTGATCAGCAGGGTCAGCCCTACCAAGTATTATGGCTGATAGATGCCTTTTAATACTCAATACTTATATTTTATTGTATTGTATTTGCAGGTCTAGTCTTGCATACAATGTATAGACATCCATTTTGCTGCTGCAGGAAAAGCAGGACAGTGATTGACAGGTAAACAAGTTAAATGATGAACATTCTCTAATTCCTCTTTTTCTAGTGTTTTCTGAGGTGTTATGCTGACATTTTGGGGGCATATATTAATGGTTTTATGCCACTATTGTGGTGTAAAAAAAAACTGACATAATATGGCACATGGCACTTTTGAAGCTTCTCGGTACTTTGCCAAAGTGCTGAGAAAAGGGGCGGGGCTTAGTGGATGGGGTGAGTCTTCTGACCTCTTTAATCTAATAAAACTAATTAAAAAATTTATAAAAATCTAAATTAGGCGCATCTCACACCAGTGCAGGGAGATTGAGGCTGGCATATGGGTGTTTAAAGAGCATCTATCAGCATGATCAACCCTTTTAAACCAGACATACTGCCTGGCAGGGTTGATCATGCTGATTAAAACCATATCTTTCTTCTGTTATTAGCGGATATATCATTACTTTTATATTTATGCAATTAGTTGGAGAACGAAGGGGCTGGCTGTAGTGCTAGGAGCTCCACTACTGCTACACCCCGATGCTCAGTTCACTTCCCCCTTATGTTTGATTGACAGGGCAAGACATCTCTTCTTGCCCTGTGTTCTGTGGCTCAAAACTTCGAGGCATGTGCTCTAGATCTGGATCTACCCCAGAGTGGCATTATCATCTCTTTTGTACCCCCAATATCTTTGTTGGTGCATTATGTGTCATCTCATATATATTTATTGCCATGTCCTGCATAATGTGTATCTATTTCCTGATTTTGTAACTGTTAAAGTGTGATGTGCCTGGTTTACCAAAATCTGTGCAGAGCTATTTTAGATATAATGGAACCCTTCTTCCATTCTATTCCCCTCTCTAGAGAGGGAGGAGTTCAGCTAGAATAAGCTAGTTCAGAGTAGCCCCTGTAAGGGGAAGGCTGTGTGTCGGCCTGCAGGCCCTGCCTGTGAGTTCTCCGTGAGTTGTTGCATGTCCCCTCCTGGGCTTGCATTGCCTATATCCAAGCTAAGTGAGCTTGAAGCCAGGAAGAAGTTTCCTAGGATTAAAGTAAGGCCTCTTTCACACTACCGTATAGCTATTTCAGTGTTTTGCGGTCCGTTTTTTCACGGATCCGTTGTTCCGTTTTTTTTTTCCCGTTGTGTTTCCGTTTCGGTTCCGTGTTTCCGTTCCATTTTTCCGTATGGCATATACAGTATTCAGTAATTACATAGAACAAATTGGGCTGGGCATAACATTTTCAATAGATGGTTCCTTAAAAAACGGAACGGATACGGAAGACATACGGATGCATTTCCGTATGCATTCCGTTTTTTTTTGCGGACCCATTGACTTTAATGGTGCCACGGAACGAGATTTGCGGCCAAATATAGGACATGTTCTATCTTTCAACGGAACGGAAAAACGGAAATACGGAAACGGAATGCATACGGAGTACATTCTGTTTTTTTTGCGGACCCATTGAAATGAATGGTTCCGTATACGGACCGAATACGGAACGCAAAAAACGGCCCGCAAAACGGAAACAAAAAACGGTAGTGTGAAAGAGGTCTAAAAGACAGACTACAGCTAAGCAACGTTCCAGCAGAAGAGGGAAAGTTCCTATTTAACCCAGCTAACCTAGAAGAGCTGAGAAAGCTACAGCATAGCAGAGCTGAGATTGTTGCTGAAGTGTTTGCCTGCCAGAACTTAAGCCAATACCTGCTGATGACCAAGATAAAGTCTGGAAACTGTTTGGATTACCGTTTATTCAAGTAAAGCTGTGTTCAATGTTAATACAAAGTCTGGACTCCATTTATTCTACTTATTCACTACCCAAGTTCAACACCCCTTTTTGCGCTGCTTCGGACCACCACGTCTGGGATCCATGGATATCCAGGTAGGAGCACCGTGACACGTGCATACAACACCTTCAGAGAGACTGTAGGCCACTCTACACCACTCTGGCAATCCTACACCTGGGTACCAACACCACCATCTACAAAGGGGACTGCATGTCCTCGTTGCTTAACTGCAACTGGCGTCACGACTACTTGCTCTATAAGAGGGACATATTTCGTAGAAGCCTCCTAAGGGGCAAGGGATACCCCAGATGCCTAAGAGTGGTCTGCTGCACTTGCCAAGCAGAGCACGTTCACAGTGCACAGGTGCAGACAATGTCATTCCACCTGGAAATAGAGGCGCTGACGGCTTCAGAGACAGAAGAGGAACACTTCAGGGGGCAATGACGTCATCAGCACCTGCACACTGTAAATCTGAGCTGCTCGGCAAGCAGCAGCAGATCTAGAGTGCAGGTGCCGAGTTTGTGAGTCAAAGCGCAGGCGCCAAATGACAAGACAAGATGAAATGTAACTTTTCCATATAACATTTAGAGCTGGCATTTTTTTTAAATCTTGAAATCGGTGTAATAAACACCAGTACAAACACACACACAAAATGTGTGAATCCAGCCTAAGGGCTTCTGCACACATAGACTTGGTCTGGTGTTTTTTGTGCCACTAAGGCTACATGCACACGACCGTATGTGTTTTGCGGTCCGCAAATTGCCATCCGTTTTTTTATTGGCGGATCCATTGTAACAATGCCTAAAATGTACAAGAATAGGACATGTTCTATTTTTTTTGCTGGGCTACGGACGGACATACTGATGTGGACAGCACACCGCATTTTTTGCGGATTAATTGAAATGAATGGGTCTGCATCCTATCCCCAAAAAAAACTGAACGGACATGGAAACAAACAGCGTTCGTGTGTATGTAGCCTAAAAAACACAATAAAAATGTGCTTTTCTTTCTTGTCACATGCATTTCTATAGTGTTTTTTCAGCAGGATTGTATCCTTTATTTCATGTATTTTTAACCTACAGAGAAAGGGATGAAAAAACACTTGAAAAAACACCATGGCTACAACATGCTATTTTTTTTAAATGCCATGGACTCAAAAAATGCACTACAATTCAAAAAACGCCATTAAAAAACAACAACGCGTATTTCCACCACAAACGCATGTGAAAAAAATCACTTCAAAAACACAAAAGTCAGCACAAATACCAGAAAAACTTGTGTATGAACCCATGCCTAAGGGCTCATGCACATGACCGTTGCCCGGCCATGGCCGTATTGCGGCCAGCATACGGCGGGTCCGCAATACACGGTCACCGGCCGTGTGCACCCTCCATCACAGATGTGGACCCATTCACTTGAATGGGTCCGGAATCCGGGAGATGCGGTGCTGTGCGGAATGTAAGCACGGATCGGAAGCCCACGGAAGCATAGTGTTTCTGTCCGTGCCTCCGCACTGCAAATTCTATTTTTTTACGGTGCGGAAGGATCACGGACTCATTTAAGTTGAATTGGTCTCTATCCGTCCCGGCCACCGCGCCGATGTTGCCTGTGTATTAGGGACCGCAAATTGCGGTCCCCAATGCACGGAACGGCAGCACAGCGGTCGTGTGCATGAGCCCCAAGGCTATTTTCAGCATGGTTTGGATTTGATGCAAATCTGTGGTTTTGCTATACTGCTGCATTACGGTCTAAGGGCTCATGCACACAAACGTATTTTCTTTCCGTGTCCGTTCCGTTTTTTTTGCGGACCGTATACGGAAGCATTTATTTCAATGGGTCCACAAAAAAAACTGAAGTTACTCCGTGTGCATTCCGTTTATGTATGTCCATATTTCCATTCCGCAAAAAAATAGGATGTCTTCAGTTCAGTCATTTTGACTGATCAGGCAAAAGATAAAACCGCAGCATGCTACGGTTTTATCTCCGGCGGAAAAAACTGAAGACTTGCCTGAATGCCGGATCCGGCTATTTTTTTACATAGGAATGTATTAGTGCTGGATCCGGCATTCAAAATATCAGAATGCCGGATCCGTCCTGCACATGCGCAGACCGAAAAAAAGGTGAAAAAAATAAATGCCGGATCCATTTTGCCGGATAATACCGAAAAGACGGATCCGGCATTTCAATGCATTTTTTTGATTGATCAGGATCCTGATCAGTCTTACTAATGCCATCAGTTGGCATACGTTCTTGCACACAAATGTTTTTTTTCTCCGTTTCCATTCCGTTTTTGCGGATTTCGTTTGCGGTCCGTATGTGGAACTATTCATTTCAATGGTTCCACAAAAAAAATGGAATGCACTCCAAATGCATTCCGTTTCCGTATTTCCATTCCGCTGAAAGATAGAACTTGTCCTATTATTGCCCGCAAATAACGATCCGTGGCTCCGTTCAAGTCAATGGGTCCGCAGAAAAAAAACGGAATGCATCAGTATGTCTTCCATATCCATTCCGTTTTTGCGGAACCATCTATTGAAAATTTGATGCCCAGCCCAATTTTTTTTATGTACCTACTGTTAAAACTTTATTGTATGCTTCCGTTTCTGTTTGCGATCCGCAAAAAATGGATCACAAACGGAAACCAAACTGAAAAAACGTAACGGCAAAACGCAACGGAAGCGGAAACACTACTGAAATGGGAAAACAGATCTGTGAAAAACGGACGGCAAAATATAGAAAAAGCCATACGGTACGTGTGCAAGAGGCCAAATACTGTGTGAATATGTAAGATTGCAAAGGGTATGGCCACACGGTCAGATTTCCTGATGCAGTTTTGGACGCCAAAATCAGGAGTGGATCATAAAAGCAGGAAAAAAAAATAAAGGACAGATATGACTTCTCTTTTTTCACTCCTGGTCTTGGCTTCCAAAACTGCATCAGGAAAGATGACCTTGTGGACATACCTGGTCAGCATGTTCAATCCATAACCAAGATGCAAACAGATAGCATTTGTTTCCGGATCTGGATGCGTTTCAAATGAATTGAAATACCGGATCCGTCTCTCCGGTGACATCCGGAAAAACAGATTTTTCCAGAACACTTGGTACTGGATCCGGCATTAATACATTTTAAAGGAAATTAATGCCGGATCCGGGATTCCTGCAAGTGTTCCGGAATTTTGGCCGGAGAAAATACTGCAGCATGCTGCGGTATTTTCTCCGGCCAAATACCGTAAGAGGGACTGAACTGAAGACATCCTGATGCATACTGAACGGATTGCTCTCCATTCAGAATGCATTAGAATAAAACGGAACAATTTTTTTTCCGGTATTGAGCCCCTGTGACGGAACTAAATACCGGAAAACTTTAATGCTAGTGTGAAAGTACCCTAAGCGAGAGTTCACATCACTGTTATTTCTCCGTTCTTCTGATCAATCAGAAAAACAGAAAAAAATAACTGGATTCTGTAAAAAAAAAAAAATTATAATATCCTGTGCATTTGTTATGCACATGTGACATCCGTTTCAGCCATTTCCGTCCAGAGCCATTATTTTGCATGCAGGACTTTTTTCCCATGTAAAAAAAACGTATCTCAGATAGAAATGGCTGAAACACATGCCAAATGTGCATAACGGATGCACAGGATACGTTTTTTTTACAGGATATGTTTTTATCTTTATTTTTCTGTTCTTCTTATCATCAGTTTCTGAGAAGCCAATTTAAGCCTATTAACCAAGATGGCTTCCTGTTCTCACTTTTAAAAAAATTACACCAAAAACACAACATCGCATTATCTCTGTAAGGCCTCATGCACACGACCGTATTTTTTCACGGTCCGCAAAACGGGGTTCCGTTGGTCCGTGATCCGTGACCGTTTTTTCGTCCGTGGGTCTTCCTTGATTTTTGGAGGATCCACGGACATGAAAAAAAAGTTGTTTTGGTGTCCGCCTGGCCGTGCGGAGCCAAACGGATCCGTCCTGAATTACAATGCAAGTCAATGGGGACGGATCCGTTTGACGTTGACACAATATGGTGCAATTTCAAACGGATCCGTCCCCCATTGACTTTCAATGTAAAGTCAGGAGTTAATATACCATACGATCAGAGTTTTCTCCAATCCGATGGTATATTTTAACTTGAAGCGTCCCCATCACCATGGGAACGCCTCTATGTTAGAATATACCATCGGATTTGAGTTACATCGTGAAACTCAGATCCGACAGTATATTCTAACACAGAGGCGTTCCCATAGTGATGGGGACGCTTCTAGTTAGAATATACTACGAACTGTGTACATGACTGCCCCCTGCTGCCTGGCAGCACCCGATCTCTTACAGGGGGCTGTGATCAGCACAATTAACCCTTCAGGTGCCGCACCTGAAGGGGTTAATTGTGCGTATCATAGCCCCCTGTAAGAGATCAGGGGCTACCAGGCAGCAGGGGGCAGACCCCCCTCCCTCCCCAGTTTGAATATCATTGGTGGCCAGTGTGCGCCCCCCCCCCCCCCGGCCCCCCCTCTAATGTAATATCATTGGTGGCCAGTGTGCGCCCCCCCCGGCCCCCCCTCTATTGTAATATCATTGGTGGCCAGTGTGCGCCCCCCCGCCCCCCCTCTATTGTAATATCATTGGTGGCCAGTGTGCGGCCTCCGTCGGCCCCCTCTATTGTAATTTCATTGGTGGCCAGTGTGCGGCCTCCCCTTCCCCCCCCCCCCCCCCCCGCCCGCCCGATCATTGGTGGCAGCGGAGATTCCGATCGGAGTCTCAGTTTAATCGCTCTGGGGCTCCGATCGGTAACCATGGCAACCAGGACGCTACTGCAGGCCTAGTTGCCATGGTTACTTAGCAATATTACAATATTAGAAGCATCATACTTACCTGCTGGCTGCTGCGCTGTCTGTGTCCGGCCGGGAGCTCCTCCTACTGGTAAGTGACAGATCATTAAGCAATGCACCGCACAGACCTGTCACTTACCAGTAGGAGGAGCTCCTGGCCGGACACAGACAGCGCAGCAGCCAGCAGGTAAGTATGATGCTTCTAATATTGTAAACTTGCTAAGTAACCATGGCAACCAGGCCTGCAGTAGCGTCCTGGTTGCCATGGTTACCGATCGGAGCCCCAGAGTGATTAAACTGGGACTCCGATCGGAATCTCCGCTGCCACCAATGATCGGAATCGGAAGGGGGGGGAGAGGGGAGGCCGCACACTGGCCACCAATGATATTAATCCAATAGAGGGGGGGCCGGGGGGGCCGCACACTGGCCACCAATGATAATACAATAGAGGGAGGGAGGGGGGGGCCGCACACTGGCCACCAATGATATTACAATAGAGGGGGGGGCGCACGCTGGCCACCAATGATATTACAATAAAGGGAGGGAGGGGGGGCCGACGGAGGCCGCACACTGGCCACCAATGATATTACAATAGAGAGGGGGGCGGTGGGGGAGCCGCACTGGCCACCAATGAAATTAAAACTGGGGAGGGAGGGGGGTCTGCCCCCTGCTGCCTGGCAGCCCCTGATCTCTTATAGGGGGCTATGATATGCACAATTAACCCCTCAGGTGCAGCACCTGAGGGGTTAATTGTGCGGATCACAGCCCCCTTAATTGTGAGTCTCACTTCCTTCTGGGATTCGCGTCCCCACCTATGCTTTGGTTAAACTTGATGGACGTTTGTCTTTTTTCAACCGTATTAACTATGTAACTATGTAACTAGGGAACACAGCCACGGATTAGAGATGGCCTTGCGGTTCACCTGGCGGTCGCTTCGTGGTGAACTATGCTCGTTCACGATTTGCTGAACATGCGAACATATGGCAATGTTTGCATGCGCCATATTCTTTAAGGAAAAAGAGGGTCAGTCAGCACATCCCAAAGCGCAGGGGCACGTTGCTATGGCGTAGAACAAGACTGTTAAACAAAACAAGCATTGCGCCGAACTTTGACCCATTACACATCCATCAGGTGGTATAGGACAGCCAATTGAGATGTTTCAGCACATGGACACACCCCCACTCTAAAACAGAACCCGATCTGTCAGCCATTTTACATTCTGTGTTTTGCCAGTGTAGGGAGAGGTTGCTTTGTGGAGCAGGGACAGACTGTTAGGGACACCAAACGCTAGCTAATAGGGCCACAAAAGTCCTTTTAAGGACTGGTATAGGTGTGCTATCGATAGGTGTGATATACTGAGAGGTGTGATATACTTATAATATACTTTCTAACATAGAAAGTATATTATAGTGCATTTGTATTGTGCAGCAGTTGTGTGCGGTTCTGCTGCGATACCGCATGTATATAGAGGGACAAGGGTTATTGGAACAACTATTTGCAACGGGTGTGATATACCTGTTACCCCAAAAACAACTGATTGAGGGGTGCGATATACCTGCTTCCACAAAATACTGATTGAGGGGTGCGATATACCTGCTTAAAATACAGATTGAGGGGTGCGATATACCTACTTACACCAAATATTGATTCAGGGGTTCTATATACCTGTTTCCACAAAATACTGATTGAGAGGTGCGATATACCTGCTTCTACAAAATACTAATAAAGGGGTTCTATTTACCTGCTTCCAAAAAATTCTGATTGAGGGGTGCGATATACTTGCTTCTACAAAATACTGATTAAGGGGTTCTATATACCTGCTTCCACAAAATACTGATTGAGGAGTGCGATATGCCTGCTTCCACAAAATACTGATTAAGGGTTTTGATATACTTGCTTTCATAAAATACAGATTGAGGGGTGCGATATACCTGCTTCCACCAAATATTTATTCAGGTGTTCTATATACCTGTTTCCACAAAATACTGATTGAGGGGTTCTATATACCTGCTTCCACAAAATATTGATTGAGGGGTGCGATATACCTGCTTCCACCAAATATTAATTGAGGCCTGCGATACACCCTCTTCCACAAAATACTGATTGAGGGGTGCGATATACCTGCTGCCACCAAATATTGATTGAGGCCTGCGATACACCGGCTGCCACAAAATACTGATTGAGGGGTGCGATATACCTGCTTCTACAAAATACTGATTAAGGGGTTTGATATACCTGCTTCCACAAAATACTGATTGATGGGTGCGATATACCTGCCTCCACCAAATATTGATTCAGGTGTTCTATATACCTGTTTCCAAAAAATACTGATTGAGGGGTACGATATAACTGCTTCTACAAAATACTGATTAAGGGTTTTGATATACTTGCTTCCACAAAATACAGATTGAGGGATGCGATATACCTGCTTCCACCAAATATTTATTCAGGTGTTCTATATACCTGTTTCCACAAAATACTGATTGAGGGGTTCTATATACCTGCTTCCACAAAATACTGATTGAGGGGTGCGATATACCTGCTTCCACCTAGCAGCAGATAGGGAGGAGAAGGAGGAAAAGCAGGCAGAACTCACAGTGCACAGGAGGCAAAAAGCAGACTGCAAATGTATGTACTGGAGCGAGCTATGCACCATGCACGGTCACATCTTGCCCTCCCAGGACGCCGGTATATGGCTCTGCAGTGTGGGTTTTTTATTATTTTTTTTATTATTTCCAAACATTTCAAAAGACAATGGTGTTTTACATTAGAGCAGACTAAGGATTGATTGTACAATTGTGAAAACAATACATTATAAATAAAAAGTAATTTCCAAACAATGTCTAGTCGGTGTCTTTCTCGGCAGAATGACTTTGTGCCTATTGCAGTTCTTGTAGAGTTCAAATTCAGATGTACAGATGAACCTTGTAAGATAGCTGTACTGAGCTCTCTAGATGTCAGAACAAAAGATAAGCCTAATCTTCTTTCGCTACTCTCTGAGCTCAGTTAAGAGACAAGGGATAAAAGTTTCTACAGAAGCGAGTATGAGGTAGGACAGTAACCCCTCCCTAATTCGCATGTCGCACCCATGGGTTGTCTGCCTCGTGTTGATACAGACTAAAATATGACAGAGTTTTACGCTACGTCATGTGATGACCCGATGTGCAACCCACATCAGAGTGAGAAAATGATGCAAGAAGAGCTGAATTTAGTTAGGTATTTTTAGTGTATTGCCAGGGGCACCAGATTTTTAGGGGAAAATAAGTCTATTAGTCAGCCAATTGGTCAACTCCTCCATACAACAAATTTGATGCACTTTCTGCAACCATTGTTGTTCCGAAGGCGGGTGGGGTTGTAGCCATAGCAGTGGAATTAAGCATTTAGGGGCTGCTAATAAATGTGTTATCAAAGAGCGATTGGATGGTCGATAGTGTTGTGAGGGTTGGGCTATTAGCACCAGGCCTGCTGTGAGGGTTACATTTGATGGGCTGAGTGCCCGCATATGCTTTTGGATTTATGTCCAGAAGAAGCTAACCACCGGGCACGACCACCAGATGTGGCTCTAGGTCCCAACCTGCAATTGACATCTCCAACATATTTTTGTGACTGATAATCCCATTTTATAACGCAAGTCAGGGGTTTTGTACCACCTGGATAAAAGCTTATAATGATTTTAATGTATTTTTAACACATGTTCATAGGACTTCAAAAAAAGGGTGGGGGGGTGGGATCTACTGACGAATTGAGCAGAAGAGGTATAGAGAGGATAATTTAAGTTTTTTGCTTTGTGGAGGAGTGTGTTTTTTTTTTTAACGTGTCAGCTGCTGACAATAGTGTTGCCATCTGCAGCCTGTGCTGTCAACGCATAAGTCGCAGTAAGCTCAACACTCACCTAGGGACGACCGCCTTAAGAAGGCACCTGGCCTCCCATCACCGAGCCCAGTGGGAGCAATGCCGTCAGAACCCACAAAGCCACACTCCCAGAATTCCACGTTCTGCCTCTTCTCCTTCACCTCTCTCCTTCTATTTGTCCTCCACTCCACCTTCCACCGTGCCATCGTCGCGTTCATATGGCAGAAGGCAGGCTTCGGTGGCCCAAATGTTTGAGTGTAAAAAGTTGATGATGCCGGTTAACCCTCTTGCCAAATGGCTGACCGCTGGCTTGTCGGAACTGCTAGCCCGCCAACTACTGCCATATAAACTGGTGGACTCGGAGGTCTTTAGAAGATTTGTGGCCATTGGCACACTGCAATGGAAGGTCCCCGGAAGGAAATATTTCTCCCAGTAGGGCATCCCAGAGCTATATGGCGACGTTTAGCGACAAGTGAATATATCTCTGGCACACAGTGCCAAGATACATCTGACCACAGACACTTGGTCTACCAAACACGGGCAGGGAAGGTACATAACTTTTACTGGGTGAACCTTCTGACGGTCATTAATCATGTAACCCGTGGCACCCGTGTGGATTTGGTGTTACCGCCATGGATTGCATGCAGGCCTGCCTCTTTTCTCCTCCTCCTACTCCATCCTCCGTCTCCTCCTCGGCTGGCTCCTCCTTTTCCACTGCTACCGCCTCTTCTGCTGCACCCCCTAACTCCCCAGGACCTATTCGACATGCCAGGTGAGATGTTGCCATGCTGTGCTGCGGCTGTTGTGCCTGGAAGCCAAGAGCCACACCGGTCCTGCACTGCTTTCAGCTCTGCGGTCACAGGCCGATCAGTGGCTAACCCTGCTCAATTTGACAGTTAATAAAGTGTGGTGCGACAACAGTGCCAATCTGCTGAGCACGCTGAAACAGGGCAAAATGACACACATGCTGTGCTGGCGGTGACAGTACCCCTCCCTCTACGGGTGGACTCCGGAAACTCAGAGCCCACCTTCTCAGGATGAGACCTATGGAAAGCCCTGATGAGACGAGTGGCCTTAATGTTAGCCACTGGGACCCACATCCTCTCCTCAGGACCATAACCCTCCCAATGAACGAGGTACTGAAGAGAACCGCGGATAATGCGAGAATCCACAATCCTAGAGACCTGAAATTCAAGATTACCATCAACAATAATCGGAGGAGGAGGCAAAGAGGAGGGTACAGTGGGTTGGACATAAGGTTTTAATAGGGACCTGTGAAAAACATTATGGATCTTCCAAGTCTGAGGAAGATCAAGACGGAAGGCAACGGGATTGATGACGGACAAGATCTTGTAAGGCCCAATAAACTTAGGACCCAACTTCCAGGAGGGAACCTTCAGTTTGATATTCTTTGTAGACAACCACACAAGATCACCCACATTCAGGTCCGGACCAGGCACACGTCTCTTATCCGCCACACGCTTATATCTCTCACTCATCCTCTTCAGATTACCCTGAATCTTTTGCAAAATAAATGACAAAGACGAGGAAAATCTCTCCTCATCAGGTAAACCAGAAGACCCCTCTCCAGAGAATGTCCCAAAATGCGGATGAAACCCATATGTACCAAAAAATGGTGACTTATCAGAGGACTCCTGGCGACTGTTATTTAAAGCAAACTCAGCAAGGGACAAAAAAAATACCAATCTTCCTGATTCTCCACCACAAAACAGCGCAGATATGTGTCCAGATTCTGATTGACGCGTTCGGTCTGACCATTCGACTGCGGGTGAAAAGCAGAAGAGAATGACAACCAAACCCCCAAGCGAGAAGGCCTTCCAGAATCTGGAAACAAATTGCGTGCCCCTATCAGAAACGATGTCTGAAGGAATGCCATGCAATTTAACAATGTGATCAACAAACGCTTGCGCCAGCGTCTTAGCATTGGGTAACCCAGGAAAGGGAATGAAATGCGCCATTTTGCTAAAACGATCCACTACCACCAGAATCACAGTCTTCCCCGAGGAACGAGGCAGGTCCGTAATGAAGTCCATGGACAGATGCGTCCAAGGACGGGAAGGAATGTGTAACGGGAGGAGAGAACTCGATGGCCGTAAATGAGGGACCTTGGCACGAGTGCAGGTCTCGCAGGCTGCCACAAAACCCTCAACCGTCTTACGAAGAGCCGGCCACCAGAATCTCCGAGCAATGAGATCCACTGTGGCTCCCCGGGTGCCCAGCAAGGACAGTATCGTGGTGCTCCTTAAAAACCTTGTGTCGTAAAGCAAGAGGCACAAACAACCTCCCAGGAGGACAAAGATCAGGAGCCTCTGCCTGGGCTGCCTGATCCTCTGCCTCCAAATCAGGATAAACAGCAGAGACGACCACACCATCAGCCAAAATGGGACCCGGGTCTTCAAAGTTCCCCCCTCCCGGAAAACAACGTGACAGGGCATCCGCCTTCACATTTTTAACCCCAGGGCGGAACCTAACAACAAAATTAAACCTAGAAAAGAACAAAGACCATCTGGCCTGTCTCGGGTTCAGACGCTTGGCCGATTCCAAGTAGGCCAGATTCTTATGGTCGGTAAACAGAGTGTCTGGCTCCCTCTAGCCAATGGCGCCATTCCTCAAAAGCTAATTTGATGGCCAACAACTCCCATTTGGCAGGAGAGGGACCCTGAGATAAGACCGCACCCACACCCACCTCAGAAGCATCCACCTCAACAATAAAAGGTAGAGAGACATCAGGTACCAAAATGGGAGCGGAAGCAAAACACTCTTTAATACTAGAAAAGGCTTTAAGCGCATCCACCGACCACGAGGAAAAATCCACCCCCTTTTTAGTCATATCAGTGATTGGCTTAACAACAGAGGAATAATTCAAAATGAACTTTCTGTAATAATTGGCAAAACCCAAAAAACGCATCAGCACCTTCTGATTCTCAGGAGGCTCCCAATCAAGCACAGCTTGAACCTTCTCAGGGTCCATCCGAAAACCAGAAGCGGAGAGAAGAAAACCAAGAAATTGAATCTCCGGAACCGCAAACACACATTTTTCCAGTTTAGCGTACAATTTATTCTCCCGCAGAATCAGCAAGACCTGACATAGGTGGTCCCGATGAGTCTTGAAATCAGGAGAAAAAATCAAAATGTCATCTAGATACACCAGTACAATTTTCCCCTTTAAATGATAAAAAATGCTGTTCACAAAATGTTGGAAGACGGCCGGAGCATTCATCAAAACAAAGGGCATAACCAAATTCTCGAAATGACCCTCAGGGGTATTGAAGGCCGTCTTCCATTCGTCCCCTTCCCTGACTAGGTTGTATGCCCCTCTTAAATCCAACTTAGAAAAAACTTTAACCCCAACAATCTGATTAAACAGGTCCGGGATCAGAGGAAGCGGATATGGGTCACAAATCGTGATACAGTTAAGCTCCCTGAAATCCAGACAAGGTCTTAAAGAAGCATCTTTTTTCTTAAAAAAAAAAAAACAGCGGCAACAGGTGACTTCGAGGGTCGGATGTGTCCCTTTCTCAGGCTCTCAGAGATATAAGTACACATAGCGACTCTTTCAGGTTGGGATAATCGTGATTTTGGCAGCTTGGCGCCTGGGATGAGATTAATAGGGCAGTCGTACTCCCGGTGAGGGGGCAACTCCTGGACACCACTCTCGGAAAACACATCAGAAAATTCAGAGAGAAAAGATGGCACAGTCTTGGTAGAAACCTCTGAAAGATATGCCTTGCTTGCCAATCAATGGTGGGGTTATGTTTAGTGAGCCAGGGTAGCCCCAACACTAGAGGAGTAGGTAATCCGCTTAAGACAAAACATGACATATCCTCAACATGAGCGTCACCCACAGTCAAACTGATATTGTGAACTATGCCCTTTAACGATCTTTGAGAAAGTGGAGCGGAATCGATAGCAAAAACAGGTATATCCTTTTCCAAAGTGCACACCTGGAAACCATGTGTTGTTGCAAATTTATTATCAAAGAGATTGACAGCTGCTCCACTATCTACAAAAATCTCACAAACAATGTTCTTGCTGTCTAGCGCCACCCTGGCAGGTAGGAGAAAACGGGAACTACAAGCAAACGGCAAACCCTTTAATTTCCGCATCAACCTTGCCAATAGTAGCAAATGGAAAGTTTTTAGAGTTTTTTTTTTTTAAATTACCCTCAGAAAACTCCATGAATCTCCTAGAGGGGCAAACATTAGCCAAATGATTTATAACCCCACAACAGAAACAAACCCTCCTCTGAGAGCTCAATCCTCTACTATCAGAGGCAAGCAAACCCAGCTGCATGGCCTCCTCCTCAGAGGGGATTGAGAGAGACTGAGACCCCTGCGCACTGAATGAGACAGCCCCACTGTCCTTGGGGTGAATATGACAGGAAAGAGTACTCTCCTCTCTCTCTCTAAGACGCCTGTCAATATGAACAGCTATGGCATGGCAGACTCTAACTACGCTGGTCTCTCATGAAAAGAAAATGCATCTTTCAATCTTTCCGAAAGACCATGGCAAAATTGACTTCGGAGTGCAGCATCATTCCAACCAGTATCAGCTGCCATCTCCGAAATTCAGAACAATATATCTCTGCAGACTGTTTACCCTGGCATAAAAGACGCAGTTTAGATTCAGCCAGAGCAATACGATCTGGGTCATCATATATCTGCCCCAGGGCTACAAAAAATTCATCCACCGATCGGAGGGGCCGTGCCCCCACCGGCAGCAAAAAGGCCCAAGACTGAGCGTTATCCCTGAGCAGCGAGATGATGATCCCCACCCTCTGCTCCTCATCACGAGAGGAATGGGGAAGTAGGCAAAAATTAAGTTTGCAAGCCTCTCTAAAGCGAACAAAATTCTCACTACCCTCGGAGAACGTATCCGGAAGCGAGATCTTAGGCTCGGAACAAACTCCATGAACGCCAGCAGAACCGGTCACCTGAAACTGAGACACAGTTTTACGGAGATCTGCTACCTCCAGTGAAAGACCTTGCATGCGGTCAATCAAGGCTGAAACCGGATCCATGCTTAAGACAGTTTTGGCGGTTTATAATGTCACGGGTGAAGTTGCAGATAGCTGGAACTTATAAATAAATGACCGACTGGCTTGATCCCAAACTAAGGAGCATATAGGTGAGCCTGTCACGGCGGGCGTGCACTCAGTATAACAGATAATGCACCAACCAGGCTCTGGGCGAGAGACAGGGGAAGGGTCACCTCCTAGCTAATCCCTGACATCTTTCTCTGCACTGCTCAGCCCATCTACAGATCTTGAAGGTAGATCTGAGATGTCCCCGTGCCTGGGCTGACAAAACCCTGAATTCCCTGAGATGGTGAAGTGGGAAATAGGAGCAGCCTGCTCGCACAGAACCTGGATGGGAAAGATGACACAAAACAACCAACTAGAAACAACACTTATCTTCCTTAGCTTCCAAGACCACAATGATGAGTATAATCCGCTCAGGGCACTGGGCAGAGGAGCTATTTAAACTAATGACTCCACCCAGTGCACCTGATGAGGGGCGGATCCAGCACAACTCCAAAACAAAAACTAAACTCGTGCTGCAATCCTGGCCGACCTCCGCACATCGTCAGAGTTGGGCATGACAGTACCCCCCCTTCTACGGGTGACCTCCGGACACCCTGGACCAACCTTATCCGGATGAGACCTATGAAAAGCCCTCACCAGTCGGCTGGCGTTGACATCCGACGCCGGAACCCACATCCTCTCCTCAGGACCGTATCCCCTCCAGTGCACCAGGTACAGAAGGGAACCCCGAAGAACTCTCGAGTCGAGAATCCTAGAGATCTCAAACTCCAAGTTTCCCTCGACTAGAACAGGAGAAGGAGGCAATGGCGATGGTTCCACCGGTCTCACATATTTTTTTAGTAAAGACCTGTGGAACACATCATGGATCCTCCAAGTCTGCGGAAGATCCAGCCGAAACGCCACAGGATTGATCACCGCAGAAATTTTATACGGACCAATAAATCTTGGACCCAGTTTCCAAGATGGGACTCTCAATTTGATATTTTTAGTGGACAACCACACCAGATCACCCACACAGGTCCGGACCAGTCATACGTCTCTTGTCAGCTATTCGTTTATACCTCTCACCCATCCTCTCCAAATTCCCTTGAATCCTCCGCCAGATAGAGGATAAGGCAGAAGAGAATCTCTCCTCCTCTGGCATCCCAGAGGAACCAGACCCAGAGAAGGTACCAAACTGGGGATGGAAACCGTATGAGCCAAAAAATGGCGACTTACCCGTGGACTCCTGTCTACGGTTATTCAACGCAAATTCTGCTAAATTCTAATCCTCCTGATTCTCAGCCACAAAGCACCTCAAGTAGGTCTCCAGGTTTTGATTAGTACGCTCCGTCTGACCATTCGACTGCGGATGAAAAGCCGAAGAGAATGAAAGTTGAATGCCAAGCCGAGAGCAGAACGCCCTCCAAAACCTGGAGACAAACTGTGTGCCCCGATGAGGGGGCAATTCCTGAGCCCCACCCTCCGAAAAGGCATCCGCAAAATCCGAGAGATACGGAGGTAGAGCCGTAATGGACACTTCAGAAATAGATGTGACAAGACAATTGTCCGAACAAAACTCGCTCCAACCAATGATTTGTCTCGCTTGCCAGTCTATAATTGGGTTATGTCTAGTCAACCATGGCAACCCCAAAACTATAGGAGCTGGCGAATCCTTCATGACAAAACAAGAAATAATTTCAGCATGTGAATCACCCACCCTTAAATGAATACCATGAACAATGTGAGTGAGACTCCTTTGAGAAAGAGGGGAAGAATCAATTGCAAAAACACGAATCTCGTTCTCTAACGTGCAAGTACTTAGTCCCAGGCCTTGAAGAAAAAGAAAGTCAATTAGGTTTACCCCAGCACCACAATCAAGGAATACATCAACAAACACATTTTTTGACTCTAGCGCCACCATAGCTGAAAGGAGAAAACGGGAACTGCAGGGAGCTTGCATACCTGTCTGCTCCACCACACCATTCATACTACCAAGTGTGAGGGAGTTTTTTTTTTTCTTTTTTCTTTTTCTCTTCCACCTGTGATTTAACATGAGGACAAGAAAAAATAAAATGACACCTCTTTCCACAAAAGTAACATAGTTTGTGCAATTTCCTAAAGTCTCTACTATCAGAATGGCAAGAAATCTGACCCAATTGCATGGGTTCCTCCGCTACTCCAGAGTTATAAGCAATATCACCCTGGGCAGAAGAAGAAACAAAACCACACGCAGGAGGGATCCCCTGCACGGAGGGACCCTTACCCCTCTCTCGGATACGTCTATCCAACCGTATAGCCAAAGACATTGCATTCTCTAAAGTATCCGGATACTCATGAAAAGCCAGGGCATCCTTCAACCTTTCAGATAACCCCTGACAAAACTGACTACGTAACGCGGGGTCGTTCCACCCCGACTCAGTAGCCCACCTCCTAAACTCTGTACAGTAACCCTCTGCAGTATGTTCACCCTGCAGTAAGTTACGCAATTTTGACTCTGCCATCGAGACCCTATCTGGGTCATCGTAAATCAATCCCAGGGCTTGGAAAAATTCCTCCACTGACCGGAGAGCCAGAGAACCGGACGGCAGAGAAAAAGCCCAGGATTGAGCGTCCCCTTTAAGCAGAGACATGATGATACCAACCCTCTGATCCTCATTACCTGACGAAAATGGACGCAGTCGAAAGAACAATTTGCATGACTCTTTAAAGCGGAAAAAATCATCCGTACTCCCTGTAAATCTGTCGGGAAGAGCGACTTTAGGCTCCCCACCAATTTGACCTGTACCTGATGCCAGAAACCTCTGACACTGTGTGACCGTACTACGCAGATCCGCAACCTCTAGGGATAAACCCTGCATGCGGTCAACCAGTGCATCAATTGACGCCATCACAAAAGCGCTGAGTGATGGCAGTCACAGTATGGCGGATTATAATGTCACGGCGGGCGTGCACTCAGTATAACAGATAACGCACCAACCAGGCTCTGGGCAAGAGACAGGGGAAGGGTCACCTCCTAGCTAATCCCTGACCTCTTTCTCTGCACTGCTCAGCCCATCTACAGATCATGAAGGTAGATCTGAGATGTCCCCGTGCCTGGGCTGACAAAACCCTGAATTCCCTGAGATGGTGAAGTGGGAAATAGGAGCAGCCTGCTCGCACAGAACCTGGATGGGAAAGATGACACAAAACAACCAACTAGAAACAACACTTATCTTCCTGAGCTGGAGCAGACAGCCAACCTTCCTTCCTAGCTTCCAAGACCACAATGATGAGTATAATCCGCTCAGGGCACTGGGCAGAGGAGCTATTTAAACTAATGACTCCACCCAGTGCACCTAATGAGGGGCGGATCCAGCACGACTCCAAAACAAACACTAAACTCGTGCTGCAATCCTGGCCGACCTCCACACATCGTCAGAGTGGGGCATGACAGAGCCCTTTAAAACCCTAAGAGCTCTCCCTGACTGCTATGCACATGCAGGGGTCTAAATGGTAGACTATTGCATGCCCACGTACCTAAGACTGTGTGATACCTGAAAACCCTATAATAGTGAGGGACACGATCACCAGCTCCCTGCACTTAATACGGACGGAGTAAGGTTCACCTAGAATCAAGCCAGCAAGGAAACACAATAAAGGAAAAGACTTATCTGAGCAAACAGCAGCAGCAGCAGCAGCCTCAAGCAGTGAACACTTCATTAAGGAAGTAGTATAAACCGCAAGGTGAGGCAGTATGGGAGGGAATATAAAGGAAGACGATTAGTCTAAATAAGTGACACCTGGCCGAAGGAAAGGAGATGACAAAGTGAAACCAAAACAAAGAATGTCATACAAGAGGTAGAGAAGAACGTCTGCCAGACCTTCTCACAGAACTCGCGGTGACAATACCCCAGGGTCCAGGATGTCTTGTGGCAGGCTAGGAAAATCTCTGGCCATTTTAGAAGATCTTACACGGCCATGGCTCGCCTTGCAGACGTTCAGTTGTGACACCACCTGCCCGTCAGACGTCTGATTTGTGACAGCCCAACGCGCTGGAACTCCACCCTGTATATGCTTGTTAGGCTGCTCCAGCAGCAACGTGCCGTTAACGACTACCTGTACAAACTCTGCAGCAGGACAGGTTTTGGGGAGCTTGTTTTTTTTTCACCGCGCCAGTGGCTGCTCATGCGCGACGCATGCAGACTTCTGCGGCCATTTGATGAGATCACCAAACTGGTCAGTCGCAGCCAGGGCATCATCAGCGACATCGTACCTTACACCTTCTTTCTGGAGCATGCATTGCATTGTGTCATTGATCAAGCCGTCGAGGTACAGAAGCTGGAAGATGAGGAAGTCGCATGTCAAGTCAGCAGGAGTCTAAAGAGGAGTCAGAGGAGGATGGTGGCTGGGGGGAGGAGGGGGAGCAAGAAGAGCAGGCTTTGAGGGGGACTTTAAACTTTTCGGGGATCCCTGGTGTTGTCCATGGCTGAGGGAGGAGACCGAGGACGACATTCTCCTGGGAGATGAGCAGGAGCCAGGGCGCTCCACCACTTTCAATTTAGTGCAAATGGGGACCTTCATGCTCCAGTGTTTTTATAGAGGGACCCCCGTATAAAAAGCATAAAGGGCAAGGACCAGTACTGGGTGGCAACGTACATAGACCCCCGGTACAAACACAAAATGGCGGACATGTTACCAGCATCACAGAGGGCTGTCAGAATGCAGCATTTCCAGGCCTTGCTGCGAGAGATGCTGCATTCTGCTGTTGCGGGCGTTGCAGAGGAATTTCCACCCACAGCGAAACAGTTGCGGGGGTGTCACGAGGGTGTCGAGGACCACGCCTGACTCCGTTATACCCGGGGTCAGGAAGTCGCAGCGGTTGGCTGCACGCTCTATTTAAGATAGGGCTGTTTTCCTTATGGTAGCTTTCTGGGTTTGCTTAGCAAACCCTTTTGGCTCACTCAGGGATCCGTAGCTCCTTCTCCTCAGCTGTTCCTTGTCCAGCACTCCCAGACCTCCTTATATTTCTCTCTCACACTTCTCTGGTTGCCAGAGATAGAGCTCCCTGCCTGGACATCTTTTCTGACCTTATGGAGCTGTGTTGCTGCGTTCGCTGGTAGTTGGTCCAGTACGCTACCCTCCAGATCCCTGTTGGACCTTTTTGGTTTATTGTGGTCGCCCACCTGGGTGTATGTGTTTGTATGTTTTGTCTGTCCTCTCCCTGGTGTTTCCCTCTTAGTGATAGTGGTGTGGACTAGCGATCCCACCGGCCTGTTCACTATCCAGGGCTCATATTAGGGAAAGCCAGGGTTTAGGCACGTGATCGCCGCACGGGTGAGGAACCCGTCTAGGGACGTCAGGGCAGTCAGGTGCCAGCCGCAAGGTGAGTTAGGGGTCACCACCTTTCCCTCTACCTTGGGCAGGGCTTTCCCTGTTTTCCTCCCTGTGCGTGACGTCGGTCATTACATTATCTCTGGCCATTATTTTGTGTAGGTAAAAAAAAAAAAAAAAAAAATTTACCTACTTAGAATCCAGTATGGATCAAATTGCTGCTCTGTCCAAACAATTTCATGGCCTGTCTTTGGAGGTGGTAGGATTGAAGGCGTCGGTCCTCCAGCAACAGCAGCAATTACAACTGACTGCAAGCCCAGCGGTTGCTACTGGTAACCAGGTTGTTGCGGAACCCAAGGTCCCTCTCCCTGACAGATTTTCTGGGGGAAGGGACAAGTTTTTGACATTCCGTGAGGCCTGTAAGTTATATTTTAAACTGTGCCCTTACTCCTCTGGTAATGAAGATCAGCGGGTGGGGGTTGTTATTTCCCTGCTGCAGGGGGATCCGCAGTCCTGGGCGTTCTCTTTACCTACTGATTCCCAGGCTCTTCGGTCAGTGGATGAGTTTTTCGGGGCCTTGGGTCTCATATATGATGACCCTGACCGAGTCGCCCTGGCTGAATCAAGATTACGGAGACTCTTACAAGGAGAGCGGCCGGTAGAGGAGTATTGCTCTGAATTCCGTAGGTGGGCTACGGATACCCAATGGAACGACCCGGCTCTCAGGAGTCAGTTCTGCTCTGGGTTATCCGAAAGGGTTAAGGATGCGCTTGCATTATATGAGACCCCCTTTTCCCTTGATGCGGTTATGTCCCTTTCTATCCGAATAGATAGACGCCTTAGGGTCAGGTTGAAAAAACCGGAGCAATTGGTAACCCCTCCCAAGCAGCAGTTAGTCTGTACGGACTTAGACGAGCCTATGCAGCTAGGAGGAACTACTCGTCAGGTCCGTCCTCCTGAGGCTCGCCGTAGGCGTGGGGTTTTTTTTTTTTTGTGGGGAGAGGGGTCATTTCATTAATGTCTGTCCTTCTTTCCTCAGAAACAAAAGACCGTCGGAAAAACTACTAACCCCAGGCTGTGTGGAGGATGTCAGCCGGGGGGTATACGTTTCCTCCATACGTACATCGCAATTTGTGTTGCCAGCGGTTATTATTTTTGGTGATAAGACGGAGACTATTTCTTTCTTTCTAGACAGTGGAGCAGGGGTAAATTTGATAGATGCCCATTTTGCCCGCACTTTGGGTTTGTCTCTCTGTACTTTACAGAGACCCATTCCCATATTCGCTATTGATTCTGCTCCCCTGTCTCAGAGAAACCTCACGCACATTGTTCATAATTTACACCTTCGGGTAGGGGACCACCATAACGAGATGCTTTCAGGTTATGTTCTGGAGGGGCTTCCCACTCCGGTAGTGCTGGGTCTTCCCTGGTTGGTAGCGCACAATCCAGTGGTGGATTGGCAGGCCAGGTAGATATTGGAGTGGAGTGAGCAGTGCAGAGAAAATTGCTTAAATAGCAATTGCTTAGTCGCCTCCATAACTACCCTACCTACATTTATTTCAGACTTTGAGGATGTTTTTTCTGAAAAGGGTTGTCAGAAGTTACCACCTCATCGTCCTTATGATTGCCCGGTTAACCTTATTCCCGGCGCAAAATTACCCAAGACCAGGTTATATAATCTTTCGGGTCCAGAGAGACAAGCCATGAAAGATTATATCTCCGAGAGCTTGGCTAAGGGACACATCAGACCCTCTTCTTCACCCGTGGCTGCAGGGTTTTTCTTCGTTAAAAAGAAAGATGGGGGCCTGCGTCCTTGCTTAGATTTTCGCGAATTAAATCAGATAACCATCCGAGACCCATACCCTCTTCCTCTCATTCCTGACCTGTTTAATCAGATTGCGGGTGCTAGGTGGTTCTCCAAACTTGATCTTAGGGGTGCCTACAATCTGATTCGTATTAAGGAGGGGGATGAGTGGAAGACAGCGTTTAACACCCCTGAGGGGCATTATGAAAATCTAGTTATGCCTTTCGGTCTGACCAATGCTCCTGCCGTCTTTCAACATTTCGTTAATGACATTTTTAGTCATCTAATCGGCAGGTTTGTGGTAATCTACCTAGATGATATTTTAATTTATTCGTCTGATCTGAAAACACATGAGGTGCATGTCAGACAAGTACTGCAGGTCCTACGGACGAATGAATTATATGCTAAAATTGAAAAATGTGTCTTCGCCGTTCAGGAGATACAATTCCTGGGTTATTTTTTATCTGCGTCAGGTTTCCGTATGGATCCTAGGAAGGTCCAGGCAATTTTAGATTGGGATCTTCCTGAGAACCTCAAAGCACTACAACGGTTCTTGGGCTTCGCGAATTTCTATAGGAAATTCATTAAAAATTATTCACTTATTGTAAAACCGCTTACTGACATGACTAGGAAGGGGACTGATTTTTCTAAATGGTCTGACGCCGCTAAAGTTGCTTTTTCCTCTCTAAAAGAGAGGTTTACCTCAGCACCTGTACTGGTCCAACCTGATATCTCTCAGCCTTTTATTGTTGAAGTCGATGCGTCAGAGGTGGGAGTGGGGGCGGTGCTGTCTCAGGGTCCGTCTCCTGGCAAATGGCGTCCTTGTGCTTTCTTTTCTAAAAAACTATCTGCAGCAGAAAAGAACTACGATATTGGCAATAGGGAACTATTAGCTATTAAACTTGCGTTTGAGGAGTGGCGTCATTTCTTAGAGGGGGCAGTCCACCCCGTCACTGTGATTACGGACCACAAAAATCTTCTGTACCTCGAATCAGCTAAGCGTCTCACCCCTAGACAGGCTAGGTGGTCGCTATTTTTTACCAGGTTTAACTTTGTGATTACCTATCGTCCTGGGGCAAAGAACACCAAGGCTGATGCACTATCTCGTTGTTTCCCTGGAGGGGGTAATGTGAGTGATCCGGTACCCATTCTTCAAAGAGGAGTGGTTGTTTCTGCGGTACACTCTGTTTTGGAGGGGAAGGTGTTAGAGGCCCAGGGGGACGCCCCGGTCTCTTGCCCCTCAGAGAAATTGTTTGTACCGTTGAACTTACGTTTCGAATTATTAAAGGAACATCATAATTCGGCACTTGCTGGGCACCCGGGTAGTAAAGCAACCTTGGAACTATTGTCTCGTCGTTTTTGGTGGCCAAGGTTGCGTCAGGATGTATTGGATTTTGTGTCTTCTTGTTCTACCTGTGCGCGCGCAAAAGTTTCACATACACGTCCTGCAGGGTCTCTATTACCACTCGTCATTCCCAATAGACCGTGGACACATCTGTCAATGGATTTTATCACTGACTTACCTTTGTCTGCGGGTAAAACAGTTATTTTGGTAGTAGTGGACAGGTTTAGCAAAATGGTACACTTCATTGCGTTACCCGCACTACCTAATGCTAAGACTCTTGCTCAGGTATTCGTCAGTGAAATCGTGAAGCTTCACGGGGTCCCCTCCGATGTTGTTTCGGATCGGGGTACCCAGTTTATTTCTAAATTTTGGAAAGCTTTTTGTTCCCGTTTGGGGGTACACTTGTCCTTTTCCTCTGCTTTCCATCCTCAGTCGAATGGACAGACTGAGCGTACCAACCAAAACCTTGAGACATATCTAAGATGTTTTTGTGGTCATCATATTTACCGTTAGCTGAGTTTGCCATAAATAATCGTCGTCAGGAATCCACTGGCAAGTCACCATTTCTTGGTGCATATGGTTTTCATCCCCAATTCTGTACTTTCAAAGAGGGGGGGTCTTCTGGGGTTCCCGAAGAGGAACGGTTTTCGTCATCTCTTTCATCGGTATGGCAGAAGGTGCAAGCTAACTTGAAAAATATGGGAGGTAAATACAAATGCATGGCTGATAAGAGACGGTCGCCAGGTCCGGACCTAGGAGTGAATGACTGTGTGGTTGTCTACTAGGAATATTAAATTGAAGGTTCCCTCTTGGAAACTGGGTCCTAGGTTTATTGGCCCTTACAAAATTGTAGCCATCATCAACCCCGTGGCTTTTCGCCTGGAGTTACCTCAGACTTTTAAAATTCATAATGTTTTTCATAAGTCGTTACTCAAAAAATATGTTCCACCTCTAGAACCATCACCGCTGCCACCCCCTCCTGTTGTCGTGGATGGTAACCTAGAATTTCAGATATCCAAAATTGTTAATTCTCGTCGGGTCCGCCGCTCTCTTCAATATCTGGTGCATTGGAGAGGTTACGGTCCCGAGGAAAGAATGTGGGTTCCTGCGTCTGAGGTAAACGCCGACAGGTTAGTTCGGGTTTTTCATGCCTCTCATCCTGAGAGACCTGGTCCTGAGTGTCCGGAGGCCCCTCGTAGAGAGGGGGGTACTGTCACGAGGGTGTCGAGGACCACGCCTGACTCCGTTATACCCGGGGTCAGGAAGTCGCAGCGGTTGGCTGCACGCTCTATTTAAGATAGGGCTGTTTTCCTTATGGTAGCTTTCTGGGTTTGCTTAGCAAACCCTTTTGGCTCACTCAGGGATCCGTAGCTCCTTCTCCTCAGCTGTTCCTTGTCCAGCACTCCCAGACCTCCTTATATTTCTCTCTCACACTTCTCTGGTTGCCAGAGATAGAGCTCCCTGCCTGGACATCTATTCTGACCTTATGGAGCTGTGTTGCTGCGTTCGCTGGTAGTTGGTCCAGTACGCTACCCTCCAGATCCCTGTTGGACCTTTTTGGTTTATTGTGGTCGCCCACCTGGGTGTATGTGTTTGTATGTTTTTTCTGTCCTCTCCCTGGTGTTTCCCTCTTAGTGATAGTGGTGTGGACTAGCGATCCCACCGGCCTGTTCACTATCCAGGGCTCATATTAGGGAAAGCCAGGGTTTAGGCACGTGATCGCCGCACGGGTGAGGAACCCGTCTAGGGACGTCAGGGCAGTCAGGTGCCAGCCGCAAGGTGAGTTAGGGGTCACCACCTTTCCCTCTCCCTTGGGCAGGGCTTTCCCTGTTTTCCTCCCTGTGCGTGACGTCGGTCATTACAGGGGGGTGCCAATCCTACCACGCCTGCAAGAAGAGGGCGGTTTTAAGATATGTTGGTCCCTTTGGATATGAGATCATTCTTGCAGCCAACCCATCGACAGCTGCCCTCCGGATCCAGCCTCAGGGAACGCCTAGACCGACAGGTGTCCGACTACATCGGGTTAACGGCCGATGTGGATGCTCTGAGAAGAGAGGAACCCCTGGACTACTGGGTGTGCAGGCTTGACCTGTGGCCAGAGCTGGCACAATTTGCCATGGAACTCTTGGCTTGCCCCTCGTCGAATGCCTAATTTTTGGGGCCTCTACTCCAGTGGCCTACAGTAAAATTTTTATCCAGTGACCGCCTAATGTACCTCCAGACACATAATCACTAGTTTTTTTCTGTCAGGTAAATGCCTAATTTTTGGGGCCTGTACTGGCCTACAGTAAAATCTTTAGCTAGTGACCGCCTAATGTACCTCCAGCCACATAATCACTTGTTCTTTTCTGTCAGGTAAATGCCTAATGTTTGGGGCCTGTACTCCCGTGGCCTAAAATAATTTTTTTCTAGGCTCCAGCAGGGCACATTTTTGAGAGTTTCCCTTTAAGACGCATAAAAATGGCCCCTGATTAAAATACAGATTTTTTGTGGGAATTTTTGCCATTGATCCCCCTCTCGTATGTCACTGTCCGTGTTGTAGGACTATCTGTGCACTTCTAGTAAGTACTTGGTGGCTGCAAATATGACCTGAAGGTTTTTCAGGTTCGCCTGCCATTAAAGTGAATGGAGCCCGCCGCGAACGCGCGGTTCACGAACATTTGATCACGAACGCGCGTTCGAGTTCGCGAAACGTCCCGGACGATGTTCGTCCATCACTACCACGGATCAACAAAATAAAAACTGCATTTTAATCAGGTGAACCACAGCTATGTGTTCGATAGGGAGGTCGCTGGTGACAGAGTTCATTTAATCTATATTTATTTTTTGGGGGACGTCAATTCAGGCATTATCTCAGGACAACCTTTTTTGGCCCAAAAAAAAACAAAACATAAAATATGTTGCCTTTTCTCCCTCTCGTTTAGATGACTTTGGGTTAAATGCCAGAATCAGAGGGGTTTATTTCATCCCAGTCATTGCTGCAGGGTGGTGGCTGTCAGGCATGGGCACAGCCACTGAGCCTGTGTGTATGGTGCCGTGCATTACACCATAGCTACCGGTGCAGTCCATTATGGTACAGAGCCACAAAGGGTTAAGCCTTCAAGTGTTGGAGTCCTTGACCTCCCAGTGATGCCTCCATTCTTCCTCCTGGTACATTCACATTCCTGCTAGAAATGACTGGTTATTTTCCTTACAGCAGAGAATCCAGAAGACAGGGTTGTTTTCTTGGTAGCAGCGATGTCTCCTGCAGCTATTCCCAGTCGCGCTGAGGAAGATGAGGTGACAGTTTCCGCTTCACATTTGTCTTGTGAGTTATTTTTTGATGCTGTCACAGGTCCCATTCACTGCAGTTAAATGAATGGCCTCAGCTTCCAGTAATTCATCTTCCACGGCTCCGCTCACCTCTCTATCATTGTAGCTGGAAACACAACATGCTGTATTTATTTGGCTGCTCACAGAGGAGCCCCAGAAATAGGGCAGGTCTCTGCCGGATGGCACATCTGACTGGTCACTGACTGGAACATAAGATGGACTGGAGGCTAAAGTCATGAAATCCTCCGGTGTCTCAGTACCTCACTATTTTCCAAATCTCTGCCTGCTGTTAGTGAATTGGATCATTCTTCATATCCAACCAGAGCTAAGGGCCCTTTTACAAGACAAGATTGGGGCAATTATCGGGAGCAAACGTTCGTACAAACATTGGTTCCAGTGTAAAAAAGATGCTGATCACCCAACAATGAGATGGACGCTTATTTGGCGGGTGATTGCATCTTTCATGCATGGGCTGCTGACAAACAATGGAACTACATGAGGATGAATGATCGTAGTAACGCTCGTTCGTCTCCATATACTAGTGAAGATTGCTATATGTAATTACAGCTAACAAGCAGCTAATTTGTTAGAAACTATATACAGTCTATACCAGGCTGAGAACTTAAAGGGGTTGTCTGGTTTCAGGAGGAAACCAGACAATCCCCGGGATCCAACTGAAATAAAGAACAGGTAAGTACTTACCTGCTGATTCGGTTCTCAAAGCCAGGTTCTGTTTATCCAGGTGCAGCCTGGATGCACTGCTAAACCAGTGATTGGCTGCGGCGATCACATGTCAGTGTGATGTCACCATTGCTTGCTGAGTAAATAGAGCCTGGCCTGGAGAACCAGAGCCCCAGTGTGGAATCAGTCAGGAAAGTACTTACCTATTCTTTATTTGAGGCAGATCCTGGGGATGTTTAGTTTCCTCCTGAAACCAGACAACCCCTTTAAGGCCCCTTTCACACGAGCGAGTATTCCGCGCGGATGCGATGCGGGAGGTGAACGCATTGCACCCGCACTGAATACCGACCCATTCATTTCTATGGGGCTGTGCACACGAGCAGTGATTTTCACGCATCACTTTTGCGTTGCGTGAAAATCGCAGCATGCTCCTCTTTGTGCGTTTTTCACGTAACGCAGGCCCCATAGAAATGAATGGGGTTGCGTGAAAATCGCAAGCATCCGCAAGCAAGTGCGGATGCGGTGCGATTTTCACGCACGGTTGCTAGGAGACGATCGGGATGGAGACCCGATCATTATTATTTTCCCTTATAACATGGTTATAAGGGAAAATAATAGCATTCTGAATACAGAATGCATAGTAAAACAGCGCTGGAGGGGTTAAAAAAAATAAAAAATCATTTAACTCACCTTAATCTACTTGCTCGCGTAGCCCGGCATCTCCTTGTGTCTCCTTTGTTGAAGGACCTGTGGTGACGTCACTCCGGTCATCACATGGTACGTCACATGATCTTTTACCATGGTGAATCACCATGGTAAAAGATCATGTGACGTACCATGTGATGACCGGAGTGACGTCATCAAAGGTCCTTTACCCAGGTCCTAAAGAAAGGAGACAGAAGCAGATGCCGGCTGCGCTATCAAGTGGACTAAGGTGAGTTAAACATTTTTTTATTTATTTTTTAACCCCTCCAGCGCTGTTTTACTATGCATTCTGTATTCAGAATGCTATTATTTTCCCTTATAACCATGTTATAAGGGAAAATAATACTATTTACAGAAGACCGATCCCAAGCCCGAACTTCTGTGAAGAAGTTCGGGTTTGGGTACCAAACATGCGCGATTTTTCTCACGCGCGTGCAAAACACATTACAATGTTTTGCACTCACGCGGAAAAATCGCGGGTGTTCCCGCAACGCACCCGCACATTTTTCCGCAACGCCCGTGTGAAAGGGGCCTAACAGTCTGGACTTAAGGCCTCATGCACACGAACGTATTTTCTTTCTGTGTCCATTCCATTTTTTTTTGCCATATGCAGAACCATTCACTTCAATGGGTCCGCAAAAAAAACGGAAGTTACTCCATGAGCATTCCGTTTCCGTATGTCCGTATTTCCCTTCCGCTAAAAAATAGAACATGACCTATTATTGTCCGCATTACGGACAAGGATAGGACTGTTCTATTAGGGGCCAGCTGTTCCGTGCCGCAAAATACGGAATGCACGCGGATGTCATCCGTATTTTTTGTGGATCTGTTTTTTGCGGACCGCAAAATTCATACGGTCGTGTGCATGAGCCCTAAGGATGACATTTTACCAGCTGTAAAACATTGCTCACTAACAGGACAGGAGAGATATGTGCCGCTGATATATTTCCCTTACATAGGGTTGGGCAGACTGGATACAATTGTGACAAACTCAGGGGTGGACTGTGAACTTAAAGTGGCCCTGGAAAAAAAACTAAAAGTAGCTGGGTCCAGTTGTAGATGGGTCCAAATTGACAGAAGGAGGGGCCAGCACTACCATATTGCAATACAAGATACCACTCAACCAGAGACATCGGCCCACCCAAAAGTTTCCCTGTAGGGTCTATGGCCAGCCGCCCCTGGATGAACTCAATACGCTGTCAATACGAAGCTTTGACAGCAAGCAAAGATCTTAAAATGGCGAGGAAATGAAACACAGGAACACAGGAAGAATTTATTAATCCTCTACACCAGTTTTCTAGCATACAAAAGATGCAAATGTTGGTGCAAATCTAGTTTAGTGGAAAAATTTGCAACTTTTCCCCCTTTTATGCCACTTTTCTAAAAGGAGGGCACGAAATACGTTAAAGAAGTCAGGGCCTAAGCAGACTGACAGAATTACCAAAGTTTACACCAGATAACTATTAAAACTGAAATCCATGCCAGCTCCGAGGTAGCATTGATTTCAGATTCTGGCAGCCCCCATAAGATATTAGATGGCTGCAGAATTGACAGTCTATCTATCTATCTACTGTATCTATCTATCTATCTATCTATCTATCTATCTATCTATCTATCTACTGTATCTATCTATCTATCTATCGTATCTATCTATCTATCTATCATCTATCTATCTATCTATCTATCTATCTATCTATCTATCTATCTATCTACTGTATCTATCTATTATCTATCTGCTGTATCTATCTATCTATCTATCTATCTATCTATCTGTATCTATCTCATATATATTATCTATCTACTGTATCTATCTATCTATCTATCTCATATCTATTATCTACCTACTGTATCTATCTATTATCTATGTATCTATGTATCTATCTATCTATCTATCTCATATCTATCTATCTATCTATCTATTATCTATCTATCTATCTATCTACTGTATCTATCTATCTATCTATCTATCTATCGTATCTATCTATCTATCTATCTATCTATCATCTATCTATCTATCTATCTACTGTATCTATCTATTATCTATCTGCTGTATCTATCTATCTATCTATCTATCTGTATCTATCTCATATATATTATCTATCTACTGTATCTATCTATCTACTGTATTTATCTATCTATCTCATATCTATTATCTATCTATCATTTTAATATCTAACTATCCATCTTACTGATATCTATCACTCTGTAGATGTAGGTGCTGTATATACGTACATTCCCACCATTATTACCAGCACTATAGTCCTATTTCTGGCATTAGGCGGCAGAGAATTTATCGCCTGGCTATAATAAGGCCAGCGTGGCAGCTTGCAGTGTATTACATGGATGTGGGCAGGGACATATTAATTAGAGCGCAGCTTTTATTAGCCAGCACTTGTCTTGGGTGATGAATGGACATTTCTCTTATTTTAGAGCGGTGGGGAATGTGCTGTTCTCCAGTCTCTGCGCTTCCTCCATGACTAACTGCTGAAAGATTTAATACAATCCTGCACAAACAATTTAACCTCCACCAAATCAGCCAATATCAACCATTTCCTGTATGTGTGCTGCTCCTGGAGTCACTGCTTCCTGAGGTCAAACTTTTTCAAGCAATTTACAGAACAATTAAGATTTTTTTCACTTCTTTAACCCTTCAAGTGTTATGACAATCAGGGATATGTAAGTAAATACGCGGATATGATTTGGAAAGACACATCACTGTCTATATAAGCTGTCACAGCTGACAATGCATAACAAAGCAAAAACCAAGTCACAAGGAGGAAAGAACTGCCTGTAGAGCTCAGAGACATGATTGTGTGGAGGCACAGATCTACAGAAGGGTTCAAAATATTTCTGCTGCACTGAAAGTTTGCAAGAGCAGAATGGCCTCCATAATTCTTAAAGGGTTTCCGTCATGAGAAATAACGTTATGTAGCTGACTGACATTAGCGATGTGCTAATGTCAGTAGTACATAACAGTTTGATTTATAACTCCCTGCCTGCCGCCATTCTCTTAAAATAAAGACTTTTAAAATATGCTAATGAGCCTCTAGGTGCTATAAGGGTGTTGCTTCAGCACCTAGAGGCTCGGTCTACGCACCCTTTGGCTCGCCCAGGTCCAGTTGATTGACTTTCAAGTTCTCCTCAGTGTAAATCCCGCACCTGCGCCGTACATTTTAGTATTCGGCACAGGCGCATTGAGTGAAGGACGCGCTCCTGCTACCGGCTTCCTTACTTCGGCGCAGGCGCAGTAGGGAAGGCGGCAGCAGGAGCGCGTCCTTCACTCACTGCGCCGAATACTAAATGGGACGGCGCAGGCACGGGATTTACGGGACATTGAGAAGAACTCGAAAGTCAATCAACTGGACCTGGGCGAGCCAAAGGGTGCGTAGACCGAGCCTCTAGGTGCTGAAGCAACGCCCTCATAGCACCTAGAGGCTCATTAGCATATTTTAAAAGTCTTTATTTTGAGGGAACAGCGGCAGGCAGGGAGTTATAAAGAATACTGTTATGTACTGCTGACATTAGCACATCGCTAATGTCAGTCAGCTACATAACTATTTCTCATGACGGAAACCCTTTAAATGGAATAAGCTTGGAACAACCAGCACTTTTCCTAGAGCTGGCTGCCTCACCAAATTACGTAATTGGGAAAAGGGCCTTGGTAAGAGAGGTGACCAAGAATCTAATGTTCACTCTGAACTCCAAAGATCCGTGTGTACAGATGGGAGGAACTTCCAGAAGGTCAACTATCACTGCAGTACTCCATCAATCTAGGCTTTATGGCAGAGTGGCCAGAAAGAATCCTCTCGTCACAAAAAAAACACATGAAAGCCTGTCTGGAGTTTGCAAAAAAGCACCTAAAGGACTCTCAGACAACAAGATTCTCTGGTGTGATAAAAATCAAAATTGAACTTTATGGCCTCAATTCTAAGCATCATGTCTGAAGGAAACCAGGCACTGCTCATCACCTGCTCAATACCATTCCTACAGTGAAGCATGGTGTTGGCACCATTATGCAGTGAGGTGTTTTTCAGCAACGGGGACAGGGAGACTGGTCAGGGATGAGGGAAAGCTGAACGAAGCAAAGTACAGATATATTCTTAATGAAAACCTCATTCAGAGTGCTCTGGACCTACAAATAGGCCAAAGGTTCACCTTCCAACAAGACATTGACCCTAAGCACACAGCAAAGACAACACAGGAGTGACTTAGGGACAACTCTGTGAATGTCCTTGAGTGGCCCAGCCAGAGCCCTGACTTGAACCCAATTGAATATTACTAGAGAGAACTGAAAATGGCTGTCTACCAACGGTCCCCATCCCACCTGACAGAGCTTGAGAGGATCTGCAGAGACAAATGGCAGAAAAATCCCCAAATCCTTGTGTGCAAACCTTGTGGCATCATACCCAAGAAGACTGAAGGCTGTAATAAAATGGAATTTTGCAACAGCCCTAGCTTACCCCGATAAGTGAGGCCAGAGAATGATTGGGTTGTCCCCATACATATGATAATCTTTAAAATTTATGATCTTTATTGATATAGCAACCACATATTCCATAGCACTATACAATCTTGGGGTTCACCTATTGTGCCTTACTCTACTAATGAATTCCCTGCTTTATTTGGACAGTATTTTCATGCTTCACCTAAGCAGCCAGTTGATCTATGTGTACATGCTGCCTTTTGCCCCAGATAGCCCTCTCCAGTCTGCTTATGGGATATGGATGGGAGTATTTAATCTACTTCACCATCTTAGAAATCTCCTTGAGATTAGAGGCCAAAAATATCCAGTTTCCATATATAGCTTTGCTTTGTTGTTATTTCCCTGTGGCAGTGACAGGTTCCTGTATGTGGGATATTTAAAGCTAGTTCCGTATCCTACATAACAGAATTGGAAATTGGATCTTGGGAAAATAGTTCAATGTGTGTGAATGTGTATTTTTCAAAAACATTTGTCATGCTAAAAATGAATACATGAAGACTTGAGAAAAATGTGCCCCATGGGTAAATTGGACAGCTAGTGTGAATGAAATATGCACACATCAGACCCTAGTTAATTGCTGCAAGTTCAGGAACTGAGAACTCAAAGTATTAGATGGTAATATAGTATCCCACAGCAGAGCAGCAGTACACTCCAAAGGGGATAAATGTAATTTTGTGTGGTAAATGCATTTACTGTATTGCATGCAAGGTGTTAATCGGCCATATTCACATCCACCATTAGATGGGGCTGGTGTTACCCTCTCAGTCTTGTTCTGTCCAGTCCTGTGTACAGTGTTAATTTTAGAACATGGTCAGATATCATAGTCAAGTATCAGAATAATGCCAGTGTAATACCTGACTCTGACACCTGACCCTGACACCTGACTTTGATATTCCGACTAGTCAGCGTCAGCGTCGCAATGACTTTTAGGTTAATTGTACTTTTAATATGCTCAATGACATAGATGAAGAAAATCCTACAGGTTGCTGTCTGAAGTTATAGCTCAGTGGTTTAGACACTTGCCTCACATGCAGTGTTCTTGGGTTCAAAACCCCTATCAGTCTTTAAAAAACATTTACATTTTATTGAGCCCCTAGAAAAGAGACAAATTAAAATGATGTCTGGCTCTTCTCTTCTCACTAGTACATTAAACCTAAAAGTCATTGCGACACTGACTAGTGAGAAGAGAAGAGTCAGACATCAGACAAAAATGGTGTAGCATGCAGCATGGTGCCATATGAGCAATAACTTAAACTCTAACAATTACTTTATCAATACTTAACTAAAATAAATACAAAACCAAATTGTGGTGAAAAAATGGCCGTGGTCCTTTATTAAGGGTTACATAATATAATAATAATGATAATAATAACCATGAATAATTAAATAACCAATAAATAAATACTCATTAAATATTCATTAACTCCACAATTGTCCCCCCAGCAAAGCTGGGTGACTAACCCCCCTCTAATTCGGGACCACGAATTTTTAACAGGGGAGGGCGGGCGGGACGACGTCCTCTTCTTCTAGGCTCCGCGGCGGACAAGCTACGGACCTGATGGGACCATCTATAAATACTTGAATTTCCCGCCCCAGAACTTCATCCACCAATCAAATACTGGCAGAAAACAGGTGCCTCAGTAACAGGTAGGTAACCAGGAACCAATCAAAATCATTTGTTAAATTACCTCAGAATCACTGTAAATAAGCACACAAGTTAAGATGAAAAGATGAAAAGGGGGGGGAGAAAATGGAATGAATAAACGTATTACTACTCCAATTATGCTCAATGCCACCCTGGTGGGCCTTCAGCATCCACTTCCCTGCCCACTATCATGGTGCCATATGAGCAATAACTTAAACTCTAACAATTACTTTATCAATACTTAACTAAAATAAATACAAACCAAATTGTGGTGAAAAAATGGCCGTGGTCCTTTATTAAGGGTTACATAATATAATAATAATAATGATAATAATAACCATGAATAATTAAATAACCAATAAATAAGTACTCATTAAATATTTATTAAGTCCACAATTGTCCCCCCAGCAAAGCTGGGTGACTAACCCACCAGACATGAGGGAGCTAACCCGCATGTCCCCCCTAAAAACCACGTCCTTGTCAATCATATCCTGCAATCCAGAGTTAAATATATTTAGACCTATATCTGACAAATGGACTAAATCATTTCGATAAAGGCCCAAGATAAAGCCCTCTAACTCAGTGTGTCTCACTGACCAGCCTTTTAATTTAGGAAGATATTTCTCTAAACTTCTATTAATTCTCTTCCTAATCTTTTCAATAAAACCGAACTGGTCACCCCTCCAGATTAATCTTGGTACAATTTCTGAGAAAATCAAAGTTACTTCAGGGAGTAACGATTTAATATGATTAAAATCCGATTTCATCTGATCTAATAAATCCAAAGTTCTAATTTTCCCCAGATCATTCCCCCCAGCATGGATAATCAAAACATCCGGCTGGGGTAATGACCTCAACTCGCCGCTCAGGATTGGAATGATCTGGTTCCATTTCAAACCCCTAAAACCTAACCAAAATATAGAAACAAATAAAGAACCCAAACAAATTTTTGGAGAATAATTATGCTCCGCAGCCCTTCTTTCTGCCCAAAAGAATGACCCAGAATCCAAACGATAATTTGCTTTGGACCTAAAAAAGATTAAATAAAATTAAAACACCAAATTAGGCCTAACATACAACTTACCGTATATCTGTTAGATTCCCAGCGACCAATTTTTTTAATTACTGCCTCATTCAATCCTAAACTAGCCGCAACTGTGGCAGCGCCAATTCGAAAAGAATGAGACGAATCATTTTCTGCAGATAAATTCAATAACAATAAACACTTTTTAAGAATTGCATTGAATTGATAAATTGTCAACACTGAACCATCTTCATGAATTAAAAAAGAACCATCCTTCTGAGGCCTAGCATCAAAAAAATTCCCTAACCGTCCTGACTGGGCACAATGGTGATTCAGCTAACATTGCTAACTTAATCCATGTCCCTTTCGCCAACTGATCCGTTTTAGATTTTTAAATAAAAAAAAACACTGTATTACTATCTAATTTAACATCCCTGATCTCCAGCTGTGTCAATGACCGTTTATTGGCCGCCGCTAACTCCCCTATCCGAAATGCACCAAAGAATGCTATAACAAAAGCTACTTTAAAAAGAATTGCTTCAAATTTTTAAAATGTACACGCCTCCAACACTGACACTAGGCTACCGAGCAAATCAAATGTTATTGGTCGTCTAACATCTACACTTTTAAACGATCTCCTGACCCCTTTCAGAAATTACTTCACCACAAATTGGTTTGAAAATTACTGATAACCTGCTAACTTAAAAAAGAAAGAAACCCCTGAAACTGATAAATGTAAAACTGAGTAACCAAAACCCTCTTCTAATAAAGAACAAAGAAATTGAAAAAATACGTCTAAATCAAACAAAAAACAAGAAACATTCCTAACTATACAGAATTGATACCACCTCTTCCAAGCCAGTGAATATCCTTCCCATGTACGAGGCGCTAATGACTTCTGAATGAACTTGCTGATCATTTCCGGATAAGATCCCAAACCCGTTCCGGACATGGAATTCCCACTTTTTCCGCTTGCGGCACTAGAGAAAAGGATCTTTCCCACTGTGCGCGGGAAAGCGAATCAGCTATCACATTTTCTTTACTAGGAATATATTTAGCTTTAAGCCAAACATTAAATTCTAAACAACAGTGAACTAAATAGCGCAACAATCTAACGACCACTTCAGAATGTGACGACAAACGATTAAATGCAAATAACACTTCCTTGTTATCAGAAAAAATTAATACTCTCTTATTCCTAAAGACATTGCCCCAAATGACTAAAGAAACCACTATAGGAAATAATTCCAACAATACCAAATTCTTATTCAGGCCTAACTTGACCCACCAATCCGGCCTTGGTTCAGCTGACCACTGTCCGTTTAAGAAAGATCTATAACCCCATGCCCCTGAAGCATCTGTAAATAAACCTAGGGAATCTGCTTTCTTAAATTCCTCCTGCCAAGCACTATGACCATTTAAATGAATTAAGAATTCTTCCCAAACTGCTAAATCATCCTTCAAAACCTTTGTAATCCTAATATGCGCATAAGGAGACTTTAAACCTTTCCTTGCCATATATAATCGTCTAGAAAAAACACGACCCACAGGTATTACCCTTGACGCAAACGCTAAAACACCTAATAAACTCTGTACTTCTCTCAACTGAGCTTTCTTCACTGAACTTATTTTCTTAATCAATAAAATGGCTTTCTCAACTTTCTCCATAGGAAGCCTGAAATCCATCTTCACTGAATCAATTATAATACCTAAAAACTCTATCACCTGGCATGGCGTATGGTGCTAACGGAACACCAAAATATTCCTAAATCTGTATAAAACCTTCCAATAAACGATAACAATTATTAAAAATACTAACATAAAGAAAATCATCTAAGTAATGAAGAACATTAACTGAATCCAACTCTTTTATCACAACCCAATTTAAAAAGGAATAAAATGATTCAAAATAAAAACAAGACCAAGAGAACCCCATTGGCAAACATTTATCAAAGAAAAATTGACCGTTAAACTGAAAACCTAAAGAATTAAATAAAACCTTCTGGATCTACCGGCAGCAAGCAAAAAAAGCAGCCTTAATGTCTGCTTTTGCCATAAAGCACCCTTTCCCAACTGAACGAATTAAAGAAACCGCGTCATCAAAAGATGTATAAGCTACTGACGCTATCTCTTTATCCAATGAATCATTCAAAGACTCTTTCGCTGGATAAGATAAATGATGTATTAATCTGAATTCATTAGGATTCTTCTTTGGAACAATACCCAAAGGAGAGACCCTAAAATCAGTAAAAGGTGGGGAAAGAAAAGGACCAGCTACCCTACCTTCTCTTAACTCTTTAAGAATCTTAGTCTCAACAATGTCTAAATGCTTTTTAACTGACGGCAAATTATCGTGAATTACACAACCATTACCTGTAAATTTCGGAACATAAATACCATTAACAAAACCTTTAAGAATTATTTCCGCCTTCAGACGGTCTGGAAACAAATCTAACCATGGTAGCATTATTTCCCATTTCACTGGCGTCTGAGCTTTTGGAAAATTCTCTGGTGGTTTGATTTTGTAAGGTGGCTTGATTTGATTTCTTAAAACACCGAAATATGGGGTGCGAGCCAGAACAAGATGAACACTCATGCCGGTATCTACAATTACTCAGCCATTTACAAGCTGATTCATTATATGCAAAACAAACACCTTTCTTACTAATAGCACCAGACACCACTGAATTAATTGGCTTCGCTTGGAAACCACTTCTCTGTGGCAACATCAAGCTAAGACAAAGGCCAACGTCCTTGGAACCCCAATTCATATTACTGTGTACTGCCAATTTCTAGTGAAATGTTTCATCATATATAAACAATGCGAGGCCACCAAAATTACGGTAAGCCTCTAAAATGGAATCTATATGCTGAAACAAACCAATACAACTCTGAGGATGTTTAGCACAAAATACTGAAGCATAGATTAAAAAGGCCTGCAGCCAATTATTAAAAGATCTTGGCGCAACCCTTTTTCTGTCCTCATCTTTTTCAAACACTTTCTTCTCGATCTTGAAAGATTCTTTGGCGGAAGGAAGAAGCGACAAAATATCGACATACTCCCTTTCTCCAATTTTTTTCCTTCATAGATTGTGACAAATGAAACCCCAAAGGAGAGCCATCACAAGTCATAACTTCCTTTAAGCAAGTTTCACTTATCCCAACTCCATTATCAAGTGATACTGTATTCAGTGATTTGTTTAAAATTACATTATCAGCTACTGCAGCAGCTGGAAAATCACGCCACACTGCTACAGGCTGATCTACTTGAGCGGGCACACTAGCTGTAGCCCACTCAGAAAATAATTTGGCTAAGCTAAGAAGCAATCTATTCTCATTCATCCCTATGTTGGTATGCAAAACAAACACCTTTCTTACTAATAGCACCAGACACCACAGAATTAATTGGCTTCGCTTGGAAACCACTTCTCTGTGGCAACATCAAGCTAAGCCAAAGGCCAACGTCCTTGGAACCCCAATTCATATTACCGTGTACTGCCAATTTCTAGTGAAAGGTTTCATCATATGTAAACAATTGCCAAGCTCTGCCCACATGTCTCCTCACCTAGCTCTGGTCCTACGTCCGTACTGGGTGTGCTGGAGGCCGACTGCGGTGCTCTACTCAAAACCCCAGACTGCAATACCGCACGTCTATGGGAGGAGCGCACGCTGCCACCTTTCTTGATCCCTGCCTCTGACGGTGAATACGCCCTCCTCGGTCTCTTGATCCTCTTGGATACCCGGGCCTGTTCTTCTGCGCTATGAGAAGCGCTCCCTGATGACCTCACTGACGTCGTTGCATCTTCTGTGACGTCACTGCGCCGAGCGACGTCACGTGATCCCGCCTCCTCATCTTCAGCCGACAGGCCGTCAGCCAAGCACCGCTGAAGCCACGCCTCTCCTCCTCTTGACTCGGCGCGCTGAATCAGCTTCTTCAGGAGCTCTTCAATCCGACCGGTGAGTCTTTCTCTTCTCCGCTCTTCTTTCTTCAGCCCCCACGCCAGGAACAATCCGGCTCTTCAGACTTCAGCTGCCCGAACCTCCGGAACGCAGCGCCACCTTCAAATCTTCACAGCAGCCGCCGCCACACTGCTCACTCGCCGCCGCTTCTTCGCTGCCGCCGCTCCAACTTCTGCCTGGTAATGCCGGCACAGCACAATAGCTCTTTTGCAGCTACGCCGGCAATTCACCAGGGCTTCACACAACGTCCTCTTCTTCCAGGCTCCGCGGCGGACAAGCTCCGGACCTGATGGGACCATCTATAAATACTTGAATTTCCCACCCCACAACTTCATCCACCAATCAAATACTGGCAGAAAACAGGTGTCTCAGTAACAGGTAGGTAACCAGGAACCAATCAAAATCATTTGTAAAATTACCTCAGAATCAGTAAATAAGCACACAAGTTAATATGAAAAAGGGGGGGAGGGAGAAAATGGAATGAATAAACGTACTACTACTCCAATTATGCTCAATGCCACCATGGTGGGCCTTCAGCATCCACTTCCGTGCCCAATATCATTATTACTAAAGAGAAATATATAATATATATTTTCTCTCACTGACTTTCGCCATAAATGATAATTTTCAATAAGTTTTAGAAAACAAATCCATATGTGGTGCGGCCCACAGGGCAGACCAGAGAGGATAGATGCAGTAGTAGCAGTAATAGGGGTAGTAGTTACTCATGGTAGCAGTCCTCTCTCTGTAGCTCCCCTGGGCTCTGCAGTGATTGGAAGGGTGCTCCTTTTTTTCCGTTCAGGGCACACCTTGGCTTTGGGAGTTCTCCTTTGTGGTGGTGGTTCGGAGTACCATTGATAAATTTTGATGTGCAAAGCAGAGTTTCCTGACGTGCGAGCCACTGATGAGGCAGCTTTATCAGATGAACGGTTCTTTACTTGCTGAAAAAGTTCAAATACAGCAGTCACAGTTCTCAGCATACATGGACTGGCAGTTGTTGAACTTAAAGCCGAATTCAGCTTCGTATTTTGATACAGTAATTTATCTGAATAAACAAAGTGACACGTGTTAGTGACGAGACGAAGTAAGTCTCACGATATTTGATAAAACGTCAGAAAGACCTCCGCGGAGGCCATATATTTTACAGTAGGACGGAGCCGATATACTTAACGTAGGTTTTAAAAGAATCACGTTCAGATACAGCAATCCGAACCAGATTCACTCAACCCTACTCACAAGCAGATTCACAATGTCCTCTGCGGGAAGTGGCCCTTAGCAGATCCCCAGTTTGTTTCTACAGCAGGTCCAATCTCTCGAAGCCATTCATCTCCTGGACAAATTGTTACAATGGGGGTTCACCTGTACCATTGTACCGTCGGAACCAGCGTCAGCTGATTGTGGCAGAGGTTTAGGGCTATATATTCTACTATTGCTATTCACTTATGCCATTGCACCATGTATCTTGGTCCCAATTACATGTTTAATGGCTATTTGCTAGTGCCATTGCACTGTGTTTCCTGGTCCTAGTTACTTGTGATGTGATTTGTGCCAGTGTGCTTGTACTCCTCCTCAGTTCTGTATTGCAAGGGTTAATCATTCCCTTGCTGTGTGTGTCTGCATCTGTTCAACTAATGAGTTTGTTAAGTCCACTATATAGTGCCGATTCTGTGTCAGTTTTTGGGATGTTTCTTGAGTGCTCTAACCTGCCCTTGAGCACCTTTCTTGTCAGTCATGACTTTCTTGGTTTCTGTTTGGAGACTGTGTCATAGTCGTAGTTTGTCTCTGTCTGATTTCTCATTTAGTTTGCCATAGAGCTCATTCACACGAACGTATTTTCTTTTCGTTCTGTTTTTTTTTTTGCAGAACGTATGCGGAACCATTCACTTCAATGGGTCCGCAAAAAAACGGAAGTTACTCAGTGTGCATTCCGTTTCCGTATGCTTGCATTTCCGTTCCGCAAAAAAAAAAGTCCTAATATTGTCCGCATTACGAACAAGGATAGTACTGTTCTATGAAGGGAGAGCTCTTCCGTTCTGCAAAATACGGAATGCACACGGATGTCATCTGTATTTTTTGCAGATCCGTGTTTTTGCGGACCGCAAAATACATACGGTCGTGTGTATGAGCCCATAGTCTGATCTGTGTCAGTCTGAATCCTGTTCTATGTTGAGGAAAGGGGTTGAGCGGCACTCCTTGTTAGAGAGTGGGCGGTGCTCAGTGGTAGAGGTACATCTAATATTTATCAAAGAACCACGGCACTCTATAGATGCTTTAAGTTGCTTGTTTTATCTGAATCCTGTTCTAGTTTGCTAAAATCTGTTCCGTGTGTTGTCTGGATTCCGTCCTAGTTCTTGTATGATCAGTCTTGCTTAATTTCTGTATCTGCTATGTCTGAACAGTGTTAAAGTTCCTGAAGTCTGTGGGGCACATTTTCTACAGTGTTTGCACCTGTTTTAGTCAAAAAATTCTGTTTAAAGGTTCATGCACAAAAATGTCCGCATCCCTATGTCCGTTCTGCTGACCCCCCAAAAAATAGAATATGTCCTATTCTTGTCTGTTTTACTGACAAATATAGAACAGTTCTATAGAAGACAGGCCCGGTATTCGTGTTTTGCAGATCTGCAATTTGAGGAACGCAGAAATGGCAATGGCCGTTTGCATGAGCCCTAAATGTAAAGATTTGCACCTATTCTGTGTTTTTGACCCGCACCTGGTTTTGACTCACAATAAGTGACCTAATAACTAAAGTGTGAACTCTGCCTAAGGGCTCATGCACGCAAATGTATGCCAGCTGGGCCCGTTCTGCAGACCACCAATTGTGCCCACCATCAGCAGACCCATTTAGTTGAATAGGGTCCACGATCTGCATCCAACAGTCACAAAGTATTTTTTTGCGGTGCGGACCTCCATTCCACAACACATGTGCAACGGGTGGCTCCCCCCAGGGCTCTTTAAGAGAAGTAGTACTTGTTTTGTGTCACCAGTTGCAATGAAGCAACAAGGGCACAGGGCCCCTTTTAGTAATACTGTGGATGGTACCCAGGTGTAGGAATGCCAAAGTGGGGTAGGGTGACCTAAATGTCCCTTATTGTTAGTGCATGTGTCACAGTGCTCCTACCTTGATACGCTGGACCCCAGGTGTTGGCCCTGAAGCAATGAAAGGGGGGTTGTTGATGAAGAGGATGATGTAATAAATTGAGTCCAGACCTTGTGATGAAGTTCAATAACAGCTTTACTTTGCATAAACGTTTCTCCAACAGTTTCAGGCTTTGTCTTGGTTCCCAGCAGGCTTTAGCATTAACTCTGGCAGGCGAACAAACTCAACACTGCTACATCTGATGCTCTCTGACTCTGTTGTGTTGACAGGCTGACAGAATAACTTTGCTTTAGCTGTCTGCTGCAACTTCTCTCTGTAGTCTGACTCTAGATTTGTCCAGGGAAAACTCCTGGCTTCAGAGGCTCCAAGCTGTGGCCTCCACATCTAGTAGAACAGAAAGTGCTCTAGCTGGCTTGGGCAAGGCACGTCCAGCAGGGACGTGCACCTGCTGTGTCACAAACTGTGCCACTGACTGGCTATACTTAGGAGGGGCGTGTCTAAGCAACTACCTGGTTGTCACTAGAGCCTCAGATGGTGAGGATAGACTTGAGCCGTTAGGGTAGTTGCCAGGGTCTACTCCAGAGCAATCCCAGAGTCGGTGGCAGCTGGTCCAGGTGGACCAGGAGATGCCTGGGTAGGTACCAGAAGTACACGCATAGTCAGGCAGGTGGGGTCGTTACCAGGAGCAACAGTGCAGTACCGAAGAATGAGGCAGAGGCGTAGTCAGACAGGCAAAAGGTCAGCAGGGCCGGCGCTTCCATAGAGGCAAGGGGGGCAATTGCCCCCGGGCCCCAGAGTCCTTAGGGGCCCCCTCGCGCCGGCCCGCAACTAACTTTAGACAGGCAGGACAGTCAGTAGGAGATGAGCGCTTCCATTGTGAAAGCGCTCATCTCCAGTCATCTGTATCGCAGTCCTCAGGACAGCGATACAGATGGCTGTGCGGCAGGGGAGGGAGAGGTGTGTCCCTTTCCCTTCCTCTGATAGGCTGCAGGCACTAGACCGGCAGCCTATCAGAGGCCGGCGCAGGTGGAGCGATGGCGTCATTGCGCCGCCTGACCCCTGAGCCGTACACAGCGCGGGACACAGGCCGGAAGAGGCCTGCATCGCATCGCTGCCAAGGAGGTAAGTATAAGTGTTTTTTTTCTTTTTTTTTCTTTCTGTACAATCCTGGGGGGGCGGCTGGCTATGGCTATGGCTAGTGGCACATGATGGGGGGCCGCCTATGACTACTGGCAAATTATAGGGAGGGGCCTTATGGCTACTGGCAAATGATAGGGGGGGGCCCTATGGCTACTGGCACATGATAGGGGGGGCCGCCTATGGCTAGTGGCACATGATGGGGGGGCCGCCTATGACTACTGGCAAATGATAGGGGGGGGCTCTATGGCTAGTGGCACATGATAGGGGGGGCCCTATGGCTAGTGGCACATGATAGGGGGGCCCTATGGCTAGTGGCACATGATAGGGGGGGGCCCTATGGCTACTGGCACATGATAGGGGGGGGCCGCCGCCTATGGCTACTGGCAAATGATAGGGGGGGCCCTATGGCTAGTGGCACATGATAGGGGGGGCCCTATGGCTACTGGCACATGATAGGGGGGGCCGCCTATGGCTACTGGCACATGTTGATGGGGGGCTCAGGCTACTGGCACATGATAGGGGGGCCCTATGGCTACTGGCACATGATAGGGGGGGCGCCTATGGCTACCGGCACATGTTGATGGGGGCTCAGGCTACTGGCACATGATTGGGGGACATCTATGGGGGCACTTCTTACTGGCACATTTTTGGTGACACTATAGGGGCATCTACTGAGGCCACAAAGAACGGTTATTTTATATGGGGGGCTCTGTATAGGGGCATTTTATACTGGGACACATTGTGATGGGTACTATGGGGAAGGGGGGAGAGGACTACTATGGGGTCATCTACGGGGGCACTGAGAAGGGGTATTTTATGCTTACAAATTATGAGGGACACTGAGGGCATCTACTGGTGCACTATATATCGGGCATTTTATACTGGTACATTATGGGGGGCACTAGGGGGGAGAGGAGCACTATGGGGGCATTTACTGGGGTCACTATATAGGGGTATTTTACATTGGCACATTATGGGAGCACTTTGGGGACATTAGCTCAACTGGGGGCATTACAAGGGGGTATTTTTTGCACATTATAAGGAGAATTATTTCTACTGGGGGGGCATTATGATGGGCTTTATTACTCCCCCATGTTATGACCCCCTAGTAGCAGCGCCATCCTCTCCCTGCTCTGCTATCCCTCTGCCCCTTCTCCAAATCCTTATTATGAAATCTTTCTCATTAGGATAAAGCACAACATCAGCTCCGCCGAGCCCCCGGCCAAAGTGTGGAAGTGGCGTCCGAGATCCCCAAGGGTCAGGTAACTGTAAGTGTTCATGTGAAATATGTTTATGTTATACACATATAGCCTCCTCTGTGCCCCAAAATATACAGTTTCTTCTGTAAAAGTCATCAAGTGTCATGGGGGGGGGGGCCTTATTGTTTTTCGCCCCAGGGCCCCATTTCACCTAGAACCGGCCCTGAAGGTCAGGGCAGTTGGCACAGGAACAGGTCAGGCAATCCGGGTCGGCAACAGTCCAGAGTCCAAGAACGAAGTATATGCAAATTTTGATATCCTGCCAGATTTTAAAAAAATCCCTAAAAGAGGAATCCACCACTGGTACCACAAAAGATATTGGAACAGGGATAGGAGTACCAGGATGCTGTCCAAAAATGACAAAGAAAAGAGATGACCCCGTAGACTCACTAGTATGGTTATTGTAGGAGAACTCTGCCCAAGGTAACAATTGTACCCAGTTGTCGTGTTGAGCTGAAACAAAATGCCGAAGGTAATTCTCCAATATCTGATTGACCCATTCTACTTGCCCGTTGGTTTGAGGGTGCCAACCGGAGGAGAAGTCCAGGTCAACTTCTAGCAGTCGGCAAAGAGCTCTACAGAGCTTGGAGGTAAACTGAACTCCCCGATTAGAAACAATATGCCTCGGTAAACCATGCAGACAAAATATATGTTTCATGAATAGTTTAGCAAGTTCTGCAGCAAAGGGCAATCCAGTCAAAGGAACGAAGTGCGCCATCTTGGAAAAGCGGCCCACGACCACCCAAATCACGGTACATCCGGCCAAAGAGGGCAGATCTGTAATAAAGTCCATGGCAATGTGTTTCCATGGAGCATCAGGAACAGGTAGCGGTAACAAAAGACCAGGTGGTTTGCTCCTGGAGATTTTATTTTGAGCACAGACAGTGCAGGCAGAGACATAATAACGCACATCATTGGATAATGTGGGCCACCAGTAGTGGCGAGACACCAGTTCTGTGGTCTTGCGAATGCCTGGGTGACCTGCCAGTTTGGAGTTGTTAGGATACGTTTCCTTTTGGCAGGTGGCACGAATGTTCTTCCGGGAGGAATGTCTCTTACCAGGACAGGAGCCACTGTTACAAGCGAGCAGGATCTACAAAGAATTGGGGCTTTCTGCTGGTCTGCGAAGTCAAATGACCTAGACAGAGCATCCGCCTTGATGTTTTTCTCAGCCGGGCGAAAGTGCAACTCGAAATTAAAACGAGAGAAGAAGAGAACCCACCTGGCTTGGCAAGGGTTCAGAAGTTGGGTTGTCTGCAGATATGTGGGGTTCTTGTGATCCGTGAATATTATTACCGGATGCTGGGCCCCCTCCAACAGATAACGCCACTCCTCCAAGGCAAGTTTTATGGCTAGAAGTTCTCTGTCTCCTATACAGTAATTCCTCTCAGCCGGTGAGAAAAGTTTAGAGGAGAACCCACAGATAAACATCTTGCCCTTGGAACCTCTCTGTGTAAGAACAGCACGGCTCCCATGGAGGAGGCGTCCACTTCTAGAAAGAATTGGCGGGAGACATCGGGGTGACGCAGAACAGGTGCGGAAGCAAAGGACTTCTTTAATTGGACGAAGGCGGCCTCTGCCTATGGAGTCCAGTCCTTGGCGTTCACTCCTTTCCTAGTAAGAGCAGAAATCGGAGATGTAACGGATGAAAAATTCAAGATGAATTGCTGATAGAAATTAGCGAATCCCAGGAAGCGCTGTAAAGCCTGCAGAACCTGTGGGCGGGGCCAGTCCATTACTGCCTTCAACTTTTCAGCATCCATCTGCAACCCAGCATCCGAGATGACGTATCCGAGAAACGGTACAGTAGATTTTTCGAAAAGGCATTTCTCGAGTTTGGCGTAAAGACTATTTTCTTTTAACCAGTGTAATACTAAACGTACATGCTTCCGGTGAGTGGTTAAATCGGGGAATAGATCAGTATATCGTCCAGATACACTATTACGCAGACATAAAGCAGATTTCATTTACCAACTCCTGGAATACTGCGAGAGCATTACACAGACCGAAGGGCATGACGAGATACTTGTAGTGTCCATCACGAGTGTTAAAAGCAGTCTTCCACTCATCGCCCTTTCGAATGTGGATAAGATTATATGCGCCACGCAGGTCGAATTTAGTGAAGACATAGAAACATAGAAACATAGAAACATAGAATGTGTCGGCAGATAAGAACCATTTGGCCCATCTAGTCTGCCCGTTATACTGAGTAGAGTTCCGAGATTAGCGGTAGAGGGTATCGGTTCTTGATTGTGACCTTATTCAGACCACGATAGTCGATACAGGGCCGTATGGATTTATCTTTTTTTTTGCACAAAGAAGATCCCGGCACCGGCTGGTGAAGTAGATTTTTGGATAAACCCCCTCTCGAGATTTTCCTTAATGTACTCAGACATCGCTTGGGTCTCGGGAAGTGAGAGGGCGTATACTCGACCACGAGGAGGAGTGGCACCAGGCAGAAGGTCAATCGGACAATCATACAGACAATGAGGAGGCAGGATCTCCGCCTCTTTCTTGCTCAAAACATCTGCAAAACTGGTGTACTGCTGCGGAAGTCCAGGCAGGTCTACTGGTACAGGAGACGAGGAAGCAGGTCGGACCTCCGACGCAGCCAGGGAAGACCGAGGATAACCGGATTCACAGACACTGGCAGCACGTAGAAGGAAATCATCTCAGAATGCAGAACCCCAATTTGCAGCTTGAGGGGCATAGTCATGGAGATCACTGGTTTAGGGAGTAGCAGTCCATTAACGGAGACCACTGACAGAGTCCTTTCGAGACGGATTGTAGGAAGCTGGAACTGATGGACCAGAGCTTGCTGAATGAAATTACCGCCTGACCCAGAGTACAGGAATGCAGGGACACACAGCATGACTCCCTTGTGCAAGAGAGTCACCGGAACAGAAAGTTTCGGAGAGGACTTCTTCTTACTGGCACGTGATGGGGGGGCACTTATTACTAGCACGTGATGGGGGGGCACTTATTACTGGCATGTTTATTGGGGGCACTTATTACTTGCACGTTATTGAGGGCACTTATTACAGGCACATTATTGGTGGGCACTATAGGGGCATCTACTGAGGCCACAAAGAAGGGGTATTTTATATGGGGGCTCTGTACAGTAGCATTTTATACTGGGACACATTATGGTGGGCACTATGGGGAAGGGGGGAGAGGAGTACTATGGAGTCATCTACATGGGGCATTAAGAAGGGGTATTTTATACTTGCAAATTATGGGGGACACTGAGGGCATCTACTGGGGCATTTTATACTGGTACATTATGGGGGACACTAGGAGGAAGGAGGGTGTGGAGCACTATGGGGGCATTTACTAGGGGCACTATATAGGGGTATTTTATACTGGGACATTATGGGGGCACTATGGGGACATTAGCTCAACTGGGGGCATTACAAAGGGGTATTTTTTGCACTGTCACATTATAAAGATAATTATTTCTACTGGGGGGGCATTATGGTGGGCTTTATTACTCCCCCATGGTATGACCCCCTTGTAGAAGCACCAGCCTCTCCCTGCTCTGTGACCCCTCTGCTCCTTCTCCAAATCCTTATTAAATCTTTCGCATTAGGATAAAACACAACATCAGCTCTGCGGAGCCCCCGGCCAAAGTGTTGAAGTGGTGTCCGAGATCCCCAAGGGCCAAGCCAAGTAATTGTAAGTTTTCATGTGAAATATGTTTATGTTATACACATATAACATACACTGTGCCACACAATATACAGTATACCTCTACACTGTGCCACACAATGTACAGTATACCTCTACACTGTGCCACACAATATACAGTATACCTCTACACTGTGTAGTCTGTTCTATAAGCACCCTTGTTCTGTGGCGGTGGACAGAAAATAATCTGGAAGTGCCCCTCCTGAGACCAGGCTCTGGATTCGCCACTGGTCTGGACCGCTCACAGGAGTGTACATTTCTTCTAAACTGTAATCCATATCCTCTGACCTGCAGAAATCAGCACTCGCTCGGTAACAACTAACAGGCAGTACCTGTAGGCTGTAGCCTGGCCCTGTTACCGAAGCTAGCCGAGTGGTGTAAGGTTAAGGTACTAGTAGAGATGAGCGGCCGCTGAATCCTGATTTAAAGTTAAAGTTACTGCAGGATATGGATTACAGTTTAGAAATGTTAAATGTACACTCCTGTGAGAGGCGGGGAGGGAGATCTGTGGATGACACTGTTATGGAGGGGGAAATGGGGATGACACTGTCATGGGGAGGATCTGTGGATGACACATATAGCATAAGATGCTATATACGGTATGTGTCATCCACAGATCCCCCCCATAGCAGTGTCATCCACAGATCCCCTCCATAGCAGTGTCATCCACAGATCCCCCCATAGCAGTGTCATCCACAGATCCCCCCATAGCAGTGTCATCCACAGATCCCCCCCATAGCAGTGTCATCCACAGATCCCCCTCTCTATAAAAGTGTCATCCACAGGCAACTAGGACATGTTGAAATCTGAGTGATTTTTTTATATTTTTTTTAAACCACAGACAGCAGGACTTTTCTTCCCTGTTGCGGTTTTAGGTATTGGGTAAAGTATCGCAGCATTTCTAAGCGTACTTGTGTAAATGTATCATTGTTATAGCTGCCTCCCCTACTTTTGTCCTGGCCCCCAGTGTGCCCCCCCCCCCCCCCCCAAATTTGAAAGCTAGAGACGCCGCTGGCAGGGACAAACCTAACTCACACAAACATGCAGTCCTGTTCAGTAACTTAATCAAAGAAGGAGACCAAACACAGAACTGGAGTAACTGGGAGGGGCTATAGCCTTATTTAATTAATGGTTCAACAAATTGTAATTGCAATATTCCCTCTCCCTGAAGGCTTGATTGACGCACTTTATCTCCATCTGTCTATTGCTACCTGTATGCTAACGAAACGCTGTCCAAAAGAGAGCATGTAGTTTCCAACATCACAGCCCTCAGGAAACACTCCACGCCAGCTGTGACAAACAAAGAAAAAAGGAAATCACCTGCCCAAATCATGTTCCTCATGCTGCCGCTGAGGTAAGAGCTCCGTCCCACCATGAGCTCATTCTATTTTTGCACCCACCTCCTCTCAACACTGGTATGCTCCACAGGGTTCTCTTTTCACTCACCGTAATTTGTTTTAATTAAAGCTTTTTCTCTACACCTTTTGGTCCTCTGTGGCTGGTTCTCATCTCAGGCCTGGTTTTCTACATCCTTTCTCTTCACTACTGTCTCACACTGTCCTTACTCTTACTCCTCCCTATGGGTAGAGTAACAGCCCCTCTAAGCAATGGTTGCTAATGGCCTGTGAACTCACTTTGCGGTATACATATAGGCTTTGCACAAAACTCACAGTAAGGGCTCATGCACCCGACCGTATGTATTTAGCAGACCGCAAAAAATACAGATGACGTCCATGTGCATTCCATATTTTGCGGAACGGAACAGGTGACCCCTAATATACTAAATAGTACTAAAGACTCATGCACACGAACGTATTTTCTTTCCGTGTCCGTTCCGGGGTTTTTTCGGAGCGTATGCGGAACCATTAATTTCAATGGGTCAGCAAATAAACGGAAGTTACTCTGTGTGCATCCTGTTTCCGTATGTCCGTATTTCCGTTCCGCCCAAAAAATAAAACATGTCCTATTATTGTCCGCATTACTGGCAAGGTTAGTACTGTTCTATTAGGGGCCAGCTGTTACGTTCCGCAAAATATGGAATGCACACGGACGTTATCTGTATTTTTTGCGGATCGCAAAATACATATGGTCGTGTGCATGAACCCTAAGCAGTAAATCTCTGCCGTAGCACTGGGACATTGTATTTGATAAACCAGGCCAAACTGGGCTCCTGCATAGGGCTTCAGAATGCTATTATCTTCCCTTATAACCATGTTATAAGGGAAAATAATAATGATCGGGTCTCCATCCCGATCATCTCCTAGCAACCGTGCGTGAAAATCGCACCTCATCCGCACTTGCTTGCGGATGCTTGCGATTTTCACACAGCCCCATTCACTTCTATGAGGCCTGCGTTGCGTGGAAAACACACAAAATAGAGCATGCTGCGATTTTCACACAACGCACAAGTGATGCCTGAAAATCACCGCTCATGTGCACAGCCCCATAGAAATGAATGGGTCCGGATTCAGTGCGGGTGCAATGCGTTCACCTCACACATTGCACCCGCGTGGAATACTCGCCCAGGTGAACTCAGCCTAACTCAGCCAAAGAGCTTTTTTAATTATGCCTGTTCACACTTACAATTATGCCTTTGGATCACTTTTGGCAGCATTTTATATTAAAAATACCAGGAAAAAAATGTATCTGTATTAACATCTTCCTGATGGATGTACGGTGGATGTCAGTTCTTTAAAGATGGTACACAGTCGGGAGCTGAGCGGGTGCCATAGCCACTGGGTGCCTGCTATTTTATACAGCAGACATATGGTGGCAGAGTCAACTCCAGTCACTGACTTTTAACCTCTCAGATGCCATGGTCAATTGCAACAATGGCATCGGAGCGGTCATTTACTGCACTCCCAGTGATGAGATTGCAGGATATGTTCAGTTGCTATGGCAGCCTGGGACCTTATGAAGGCTCAGAGGCCAGCCAAAGCAAAGTTAACCCCCTAGGGGGACTAAAAATAGAGGTAAAAAGAGTTTTGAAAAATATCTACAAATTCAAATAACCCCCTTTACAAATAAAATAAAAACAATAAAAAATTAACAATAGTATTGCAGCGTCTGAAAATGCCTGAACTATTTAAACATAAAAGTATTTATCCTATACTAAAAAAAAAAATTAATAAATGGCCATTTTGGCATTTTCTGGGTGCTTCAAAAAAAGAGAAAGTGATCAAAAAGTCATACACACCCCAGCTCTGTAGACAAAAATATGAAGAAAAAAAAGTTACTGATGTCAGAATGCGGCAATGCAAAAAAAGAAAAAGAAAACTATTACAAAAATGTGGTATCGCTGTAATTGTACTGACCAGCAGAATCAAGATAATGTATAATTTCTGCTGCATAGGGAACTAAGTAAAAAAAAAAAAAAAAGAATGCATTTTTTCCCCCAATTCCACTGCATTTAGGCTACATGCACACGACATGTACATTTTTTTAACGGCCATCACAAGTCTGTTTTAAGACCACTGGTCGTCTATGGGGTTATTCACACGGCAGTTTTTTTGACTGTCAGTGAAAAACAGACGTAAAAAAATATGTTCTATCTTGTCCGTTTTTTACTGACAGACTGCCCCCATAATATTGTATGGGTCCATTTTTAACGTCCGTTTCTCAGAAAGGCATCAGTGAAATAAACAACCATTAAAAATGTCTGTTTTTAATGGACATATTTTTTCATTGTCCTGCGCGTGTATCCTTAGAATTTTTTTCCAGCCTTGTATGACACCATATGCAATTTTAAATGGTGCCATTTCGAAAGTACAACTTGTCCCAGCAAAAAGCAAGCTCTCATATTTCTATGTGAACAGAATCATAAAAAGTTATGGTTCCTGGAAGGCAGGGCGTAAAAAAAATTAACAAAAATGAAAATTTGCTGCGTCAAGGGTTTAAAAAATGCGTCAAACTGAAAATATGATCAAACCATTGCTGTCAAATAGAATAACACCTCGTATTAAATTATGCCCTCAAAACCACACCAACCAGTTATTTCCAGTTGTCACCTCTGGGTGCAGTCAAGCATCCAATGGGAGGAGGAGCACTACCTAATCAAAGTCGCCTATGGAATAGGCAGGGCAAAAGTCCACGAAAAACTGAATAATAAGAGCGCATTCAGACTTGAAGGTGCCACTCCATCAAGTATATACTACAGACACAAAAAAAAACACTGAAAAAAGATAAAATAAAATAAAAATCCTTCGTGACAAATAAATATGCTAATGTACATGGCTACATTTATAAAAGAAAAATCACTGAGACTGCACACAGAGGTAACAAGTAGCAGCACACTTTGGGACACATTTATTAAAATGCCGGTCTTAATAAAGGCGCATAGCTGGCAGTGTATCTGCTGAAGTTATGAAGAGGGCCCGTTCTAAATGTAAGATAGCTTCCGAGCGGTCTTACATTTAGACCACTTTCTATGCCTAAAACAGCCTTCCCGGCCTATGCCACGCCCACAATTTTAGACCTGGCGTGAGTGGGGCGAAGTCGCAGATAGCGAGTAATTTAGGCGCATTTCAGATTAGTAAATTGCCCCCTATATGTGCAGGGTCTGCTCTCCTGAATGGAACGGCATAGGTAGGTTTAGAGTAGGATCTGCCTGACTGAGACCACCTTGGCGCTGGTAGGTGGACATATATGTGTTTTGATCAAAATTTGAATTGGCTGAGAGTCTCAGATTTTATCATATCAGAGTGAGGGCTTAGTTCATATATAATGTTTGCATCTATTGTGTTAGTGCATTATTTTCAGTGATTTTTCTTTTGTAAATGTAGCCATGCGCATCTGCATATTTATCACATCATTCAGGAGTTTTTTATTTTTTATCTAAACCACTAATCCTGTAAGGTTCATTAAAGGGGTTGTCCGGGGTCAGGGCTGATCCCGGACATACCCTTATTTTCACCCAGGCAGCCCCCCTGAGGCTAGTATCAGAGCATCTCATGCTCCGATGCGCTCCCTTGCTCTGACCTAGATCGCGCAGGGCAAAGCCTCTTTTGTTTATCATAACACACTGCCGGGCAGAAACTTCCGCTCGGCAGTGTGTTCGGTGACGTCACCGGCTCTGATAGGCGTGTTTTAGCGCTGCGCTAGCCATTTTACTGGCTAGGGCAGAGCTAAAGCCCACCCATCAGTGCCGGTGACGTCACCGGGCTTCCTGGCAGCCCCATGGAGAGCCCCGGTACGTCAGCGGAACTCCTAAAAATGCCTTTGCCCTGCGCGATTTAGCGCAGGGCAAAGGAGAGCATCGGAGCATGAACTGCTCTGATGCTCTTGTCAGGTGGGCTGCCGGGGTGAAAATAGAGGTATGTCCGGGTTCAGCTCTGAACCCGGACAACCCCTTTAATGGGGCTTTCCAGGATTTTCATACTGATGGCCTATCCTCAGGATGAGATCATCAGAGGTCTGGTTGCCGACACCCCCACCTTTCAGCTATATGAGGAAACCATGATGCTCACCGAAACTCCGATAAGCACCGCAGTCTCCTCGCAGCTTACCAAGCACAGCGCCCCCCATTTGATAATGGCTGTTCTTTGTATGGCAGCTCAGCCCCGTTCATTTAAATGGGATTAAGCTGTGCCTAGGCCATGTGACCAATGAACATGACGTCACATGGCCTAGGAAGAGGTCTAAGTGCTCATGGAGCACCGCGGCCTCTTCGTACAGCTGATTGGTGGGGGTGACTTATCCTGAGGATAAACAATCAATATGAAAATCCTGGTACCTGTTATTCAGCTGACTATCCATCAATACAAAGGTATCCCGCAAACAAATATAGGACACTTTTCTTTAACATTGGAACCTTCGACGTTGCATAGGACCGGATTTTACATTCTATGCCTCAACTGAAGAAAATCTACCATGAGCTGAATACCACTTGTTCATTCCCTTGGAGCTCCGACTTGTCCTGTTTGTATAAGGGATTTATCTCTTCCACCAGATTGGGGCCAGGTCAACTGTCCAGACATGGCCAGAGACACAGACTGTGTTCCTCCGGAGGATGGAGACTGGTCCAGTACAGGATGCAAGGATCTGGTTGATGTCTTAGATCAGACATAATAAAAAATGAGTTCCAGTCACAGACACTGTGGCTGCTTCACAAGTTCTTTCCCAGCAGTGCTGACATCTCTGCGCATGGGCATTGCCTGCCATCTTATCTGGGGGTGGTGGGGCCATTACATTAATAATAAAGAGGAGGACATTATATTAATAATAAAGAGGGGTTATTATATTAATAATAAAAAGGAGGACATTATACTACTAATAAAGAGGGGGCCATAATATTAATAAAAAAGTGGGGGCCATTATATAAATAAAAAAAGAGGGGTACTTTATAATAATAATAATACAGAGGGGGTCATTAATATTAATAATAATACTAATACAAAGGGGGCCATTATAATATACAGGGGGAATAATATTATGGGGAATGGGGGACTATCTGTCTGGCTCTAGCACAGTATTGGGGGGCAGCAGGATGACAGTGTTGAGACACCAGGAAGGGGAGGATGATAGTAAAGTGAGGAACCTAATTTTTTTTTCTGTGAAACTCTGCAGAGACGAGAAGCGGCTGAAAGAAGGTATCATGGCGATCTTATCTCCGAATGAAGTCTTTGAGGAAAGTCTACATCACAGGAGACGTCACTGGATGTAACAGGTATGGTGCTGTATTCTCCTGTATATAATAATGTCCATCCACATATCTGTTTCACGGTAGGGTTGGGGAAGGAGATTGAGAATTTGGCCCACCCTGCCGCATCCTGGCCCCAGACTTGAGGTCACACTGTGCGTGTTTTGAATTTTGGGGCCTCCCATCCATCTACTACATTATCTGTACTCAAAGAGTTATCACTGTGTTATCTGAGGTGTTACATAGGACTGCAGGTGATATCTACTACATTATCTGTACTGAGAGAGTTATCACTGTGTTATCTGTGGTTTTACATAGGACTGTAAGTGATCTACTACATTATCTGTTAAAAGGAGCGTGCCCACAGGCTGGGGGGGCACAATTTTTAGCTTGCCCCGGGTGCTGGCAACCCACGCTATGCCACTGATTGCCAGTAGAGAAATCAGTTTAATTGTAGGTTACATGATGTAAATTTTCTAATGTACTCATTTTATAAAAAGGTTGTCTCATCTACTTTCACATCAGAGTTTTTCCTTTCCAGTATTGAGATCAGTGATAGGAGGAAAACGCTTCAGTTCAGTTCATTGTCAATGGGGACAAAAGTGAACTGAAGTTTTTTTTTGCGTTCCCATGCCGGACAGAAAAAAGTTGTAAGCAACGTTTTTCTGTCCGGCATGGGATGCAGAGCAATACGGATCCGGCATGAAACACAATGTAAGTCAATAGTGCCGGATCTGGTTTCTCGGACACAAAAGAAAACAGCGCCCATTGACTTACAATGGTTTTAGTGCCGGATCCGTCATCGCCATTTTAAAGATAATAGAACCAGATCTGTTCATAACGGATGCAGATAGTTGTATTCTTGTAACGGAAGCGTTTTTGCTGATCCCTGCCGGATCCAGCAAAAATGCAGATGTGAAAGTAGCCTAAGGCGATTTAGGACTGAGCCCCGACCACCAGATGGCTGGGAAACAGCAGAGAGGGACATTGCTTTGCTTTTTCAGTAGCTCCCATTGCAGTACATGGCACAACTAGATGTACTCTAAGCAGTGCGGTAAACTGGGAATGATTAGCCCTCTGGCTAAGGGTACATGCACACGAAATAGCGGATCCGTGTTCCTGTTTTTTTTTTACATCCACATCTGTACCGTTTGTCCGCAAATTTTGTAGGTTGTGTTTCCATGTGTCTTCACTTTTTTTGCGGTCCGCAAAAAAATAAAATAATTGAAGGCTGTAATTCTTGAAATTTTATATATACAGGTTTCCCAGCAACCATCTGCAAAAAAAAAAAAACTGATGCAGATGACATACGGATGGCTTCCGTTGGTCATCCTCATTTTTTTGCGGACCCATTGACTTCAAAGAGTCCACAAAACGTTTATTGCGGACAAGAATAGGACATGCAATACTTTTTTTGTGGACGGGAAACACAGACAGCGGACACTGAAAAGAAATGATAGACTACACCGCAATTTTAATGGCTCCATAGAAATGCATGGGTAACCATCCGATCAGCCCAAAAAAAAAACGGAACGGACGCAGAGAAAAACAACTGTCGTGTGCATGTAGCCTAAATGCACCTAAAGATTGGAATTTAGCTCTGGTTGGTAAGTGCCCCCTAATGGAAGTAATAAACGGCATTCACAAAACTGTATCTTTCCTCCTCATCCTATCTGATCAGATGCAGACCCATTTATTTCAATAGGACCACATCCGCTGTCCGCATCCGTATGTCCGTTCCGCAGCCCAGCAAAATAAATAGAGTATGTCCTATTCTTGTTCGCTTTGCAGACAAAAATAGACATTTGTATTATATTGCGGGGCCTGCGGAAGAGGAAAATGGCGGATGCACACTGCTTGCATCCGTGTTTTGCGGACCGCATATGGTTTTGTGAATGCCTCCTTAATAGGTGTTTTGCTGGTGTCAGATGCAGCACAATTAAGTGTCATGCACATGACTTTTAATAATTTTGGCGCATCTTGTGCAAGAACGCATGTAGATTTGAGGTATAGCTTATGCCAGAAAGGCGTAACTCATAATATATTGGCCAGGCCACCTAGGCCCTCCTCTCAACTACCCACTCTTACTTTTGTGGCAAAACCCCACTACGCAAAAAAGTCATAAATTCCCCTCTTAGATGCCACTTGAAGCCAGATTACTGGCATTCACTGTTTAATAGATTTCCCCAAATATTGTGCAGTTTGTCCTGGGGTACCGTTTTCTATGGGTATCCTAAGGGTGTATTGAATGGGTGCAGGGCTGGAGACCGGAAGTGTGCGCGACCAATGAACTCTAGAGGGGAATATATGTTTATACACTAGTATTAGGGTACTTTCACACTAGCGTTTTTCTTTTCCGGCGCTGAGTTCCGTCCTAGGGGCTCAAATCCGGAAAAGAACTGATCAGTTTTATCCTAACGCATTCTGAATGGAGAGTAATCCGTTCAGGATGCATCAGGATGTCTTCAGTTCAGTCTTTTTGACTGATCAGGCTTTTCAGAAAAACGTAGCATGCTGTATTTTTACCTCCGGCCAAAAATCCTGAACACTTTGACTGAACGCCGGATCCGGTCTTTTTCTCATTGACTTGCATTAACGTCGGATCCGGCATTTTTTCATTGTGATCAAAATCCTGATCAGGATTCAAATGTAATCCGTTTTCACACGTTTTTCCGGATCCGGCTTGCAGTTCCGGTGTCGGAATTGAACCCCGGATTAAAACAACGCTAGTGTGAAAGTAGCCTTAGGGTGTAATGTATCAAAGCCGTAGAGCCAGGAAAGTGGAGTGTTTTTGTGACTCTTGTCTGTAGAGTAGGCATTTGCAACAAATTTAGGAAGTGTTCGCGGTATTTTGTATGTGCTTTACACCATGGCTGTCAGTTTGTATTTACTAATGTGCAGACAGAGGTTTTGTGGGTGGAGCTACAGATTTGGACAGCTTTATCATTGTGACCATTTGAAAAACTCGCACAAAGACTAGGGCAACACAGCGACATTTCTTGCAGAAAAGTTGCAGAACATTTTTTATAATGATCGTCAATGCGACATGACAGTTGCAAAAAATGATCTTGCAGTGCAGCCATAGCCTAAAAGTTGCAAGTGTACTCCAGCCCCCTGGTGGAGAAAAAAGTGAAAGCATCTTTATAATAAATAAGCAACAAATTTGTGCGACAAATTTAACAAATGGCATGTGAGATTTGGTACATGCGCTGTCACGTCACTGAACCCAGGAGTGACAGCGCAGTTGGCTTCAGTTAAAGCGGAGGAGCTTGGCTGTGGGGAGGAAAGGGGCGTCAGTATGGAGCACCAGGGGCGTCGCTGGTTGAAATTTTATGGTCAAACGGCATAAGCTCGCCTTCTTGTGCTTTAGTAGCTCATTTGCATATTAATAAAAAAAAAGTTCAAATTTCTCAAGAATGCAGTTTCCTACAGAGAAAAGAAAGGCATCCTAGTATTCAGCTTCATCAACCTTACCAGGTTATATGCCCGGTTGTATAGGGTTGATCCTGGTGACAGAGCCGCTTTAAATGAAGAAAATGCAAGTGTATTACTGTAGTGCAGCGCCGGCATGAAGCGCACGGCGTCATAGCAACCAATGACGCCATGCGCTTCTGCTCTCAGCAGGAATCCAGGCCAGGATACCACAGACCGTTCACGCCCGTGGAACACGGCCGTGTGCATTCGGCCTTATACTGAAACTTCTCCCACACAACTAAATATGAGTCTGCTAAACCCCTCCTGTTCTAGAACATAATGTGTACAATGCAACAGGTTCCCTTTAACCCCTTCTCTACCAGATGGGTAAACGTAGCGCCCGCTTGCGCATGCAGCAGGCGCCATGGCCAGCGGGTCTCCACTGTTTTAGGCCAACATTAGAAATGAGCAATTCTGCTCTCATCATGGATCTATAAGAATCATGATGGTTCAGAAAAAAAATAAAAATAAGGATTTTGTAGTCTAAAACATAAGCTACAATACCATAAAAAAAGCAAAAATAAAACTGTTAAAAATATATTTTTAAATATATTAAAATTTTAATCACCCCCCTTTTCCGTACAATAAAAAAATTAATACATAAATGACAAAAAATATAATCATCATGGGCATCACCGTGTCCGAAAACACCCATACTATTGAAATTAAAAAATATTTTTCTAATACGGCGAATGGCGGAATGGAAAAAGGGTCAAAATGGCGAATCAGCCATTTTGACCCTTTTTCCATTATGCCATTCGCCTAATCTAGGGCATTTCCCCTTAGTGCTACCACACAGTGCTAATGTCCACCTTGTGGCCCCTTCACAGTAGTTATGCCCATCTTTGTGCCCCATCACAGTAGTTATGCCAACGTTTGTGTCCCCTCACAGTAGTTATGTCTGCAGCGACCAGGTCCGCAGGGGCAACACATGAGGGACAGTGGGTCGAGGGGGTAGTAGTTATTGTACTCACGGTTAGCAGAGCCTCCCTGGGCCGGCGTGCAGTGATGGGGAAGACAGCACTAGATCCTCCTGGGTACTCTCTAGTACAGGGATCATCAGCCAGATGGTAGTTGAAGTGCCCTTGATAGTATAGGTATTTAGGGTGCTTTGGAGGCTGGGACCCTAATGTTTGTGATGCCAGCACAGTTAGGTGCAAATGAAGGTGGTAGAAAGTATTAGGAGTCAATTGTTGTAAAACAGTTGAACTTTTACCTAAATCACTTGTCTCCAGGTAGTCAGTACAGTTCATGTATATGGCAAAGCAATCACTCAAATATTGCCTCAGCTGTATTCCTTATAACAGGCTTGGCAATTGTCATTTGAGGAGTTTTCCTTCTTTCTATATCCGTCTACACTCTGTCCATTCTCTAGCACTCAGGTACTGAATATAATAACTCTTACTGGTCAGTAGCAATCCACAGGGCGGTCTCCCTAATGGCAGGCATCAGTCTTCTGCTCCATTCTTTGGAAAGGATGGTCACTGAAGAACTACGGTCCACTATGTCCATAGAGGCATGTGGTAAAGGATAATTCTGCTCACTAATCATCCGGCTGTGTCCAGGTACTTTTAGGTTTCTCCTGGTCACTGTTGCTTTTAAAGTCCATTGGCTAATTTAGCTCTAATCTCCACTAGACTTTCTCTATATCCAGACTTAGACTCACTGGTCTGTGCTATGCTGCTGTAATACTGTTCTCTATACTCCGTTAGCCTGGCCAGAGCCAAGGGGCCAAAATGGGAGCTACATTGTGGACTAGGCCTGTTCTGCTCCTCCATTAACTTGCTTCCTCAACTCTCCACTCTCCACAACTTCTCACTTCTCCCAAAACCAATTTTATTAGCATACCCAGACTATATATATATATATATATATATGCAAGTGATGCCAGCATCACCTAGGGGCGAATAGATGTAAAGACGCTCTAACAGCCTGATAACAGGATTTACAGCTTGATACCATAATAAATTAAATATGATAGTTCAGAGGTTTAAAGTGCCCACATATAACACATAGTGGGACAATGCATGTTCTCCATGTGCCCCCTCAGAGTAGTTATGCCCACCTTTGTTGTGCCTCCTCACAGCAGTTATGTCCTCCCTGGTAGCCTGCGGAAACACTCCGAAGTGCTTTCATGGGCTTTCGGGCACTGGCGGATCCAGGGGGGGGGGGCAATGCCCCCCCCCCCCCCCGAGCTGGCAGCTCGGCCCTGGTGAAAAGTGGGGGGGCAGCAGTGGCAGGGCACAGGGAGATGAGCTCTTCCATTGATGACGTCATCGCGCCGCCTGAGCCGTACAGAGCGGGACACAGGCCGGAAGAGGCCTGCATCGCATCGCTGACATGGCGGTAAGTATAACAGTTTTGTTTTTTTTCTTTATATGTACAATACTTTTACTGGCACATGATGGGGGGTGCTCTTGTAACTGCCACATGATGGGGGGTGCTCTTGTAACTGCCACATGATGGGGGGTGCTCTTGTAACTGCCACATGATTGGGGGCATCTATGGGGGCACATCTTACTGGCACATGATTGGGGGGCATCTATGGGGGCACTTATTACTGGCAAATTATTGGGGGCACTTATTACTGGCACATTATTGGGGGCACTTATTACTGCCACATTATTGGGGGCACTTATTACTGCCACATTATTGGGTGGCACTATGGGGACACTTCTTACTGGCACATTATTGGTGGGCACTATAGGGGCATCTAATGAGGCCACAAAGAAGGGGTATTTTATATGGGGGGCTCTGTACAGTGGAATTTTATACTGGGACACATTATGGTGGGTACTATGGGGAAGGGGGGAGAGGAGTACTATGGGGTCATTTACGGAGGGCACTAAGAAGGGGTATTTTATACTTGCAAATTATGGGGGACACTGAGGCCATCTACTGGGGCACTATATATGGGGCATTTTATACATGTACATTATGGGGGCACTAGAAGGAAGGGGGAGAGGAGCACTATGGGGACATTTATTGGGGGCACTATATAGGGGTATTTTATACTGGCACATTATGGGGGCACTATGGTGACATTAGCTCAACTGGGGGCATTACAAGGGGGTATTTTTTGCACTGTCACATTATAAGGAGAATTATTTCTACTGGGGGGGGGGGGCATTATGGTGGGCTTTATTACTCCCCCATGGTATGAGCCCCTAGTAGAAGCACCAGCCTCTCTCTGCTCTGCTATCCCTCTGCCCCTTCTCCAAATCCTTATTATGAAATCTTTCTTATTAGGATAAAACTCAACATCAGCTCCACCGAGCCCCCCAGTCAAAGTGTTGAAGTGGTGTCCGAGATCCCCAAGGGCCAAGCCAAGTAATTGTAAGTTTTCATGTGAAATATGTTTATGTTATACACATATAGCATACACTGTGCCACACAATATACAGTATACCGCTACACTGTGTAGTCTGTTCTATAAGCACCATTGTTTTGTGGCGGCGGACAGAAAATAATCTGGAAGTGCCCCTACCGAGACCAGGCTCTGGATGCGCCATTGCTTTCAGGTCCATGCTTCTGCACCGCAAAAGTCCTATGCTTTGCTGTATTTTGCAGATCACAGACCCATTCAAGTCAGACACCTGCATAATGGAAACCAGATGGATCTGTTATGCTGCCCATTGACTTCTATTCTGACAGAATGCCTCTAAAAAGCCTAAAAAGCCTTCCGTGGTTCATTCCGTCATAGCATTCCGTGATAACAGAATTCATAATGGAATTGCACAAATACCCGAACTTGAAAAACACAAATTCGCTCATCCCTAATCACTACTGGTTCTGAAATCTCAGGGACTATCAATTAAAGGGGTTGTCCCACGAAAAATATTTTACAGTTTTCCACCTAGCACCTGGATCTAAATACTTTTTTAATTGCATGTAATTAAAAAATTTGTATACCTACGAAATTATTCAATGAATGTATCTGTATAGCGCCATTTAACTTCTTATTTCTTTGATCGGCTCATTAAGAAGGCCGCACATGCTCAGTTTCATCTTTCAATTGCCTCCTGAGCTGTGATAGGGAGAGCTGAGACACGCCTCCTGAGCTGTGATAGGGAGAGCTGAGACACGCCCCCTGAGCTGCAGTAGAAAAGACACTCCCCCTGAGCTGTCAGCTTGATATAAATCTAGCAGAGCAATGAATGGGGAGATCTCTGGATCCATGTGAGGTACACGGCTGGTTCTAGCTTTGTTAGAAAGGTATTGTCATGTTCTATATGATGTCTGATTTTCATTTTTTACATTAGTCATGGGCTAACCCCTTTAAAAAAATGAGATTCTGGGCGCCGTTAAGTCAGAGCTATACACAATCCAGCAATGGTACCGTACACCGAAAAACCTTATGTGCATAGAAATAAAAAGAAGCATTTCTCAGGATTAGAGGACTGGATTTTTTACAAGAAAGGCATGATTGTGTTATGGGGCACCTACCCTACAGGATGGTATGCTTACTTTAAAACCGATTTTGGAGGTGACAGACAGTCTGTTTAATGCATGGACCAGCTCCTCCAGCGCAAGAGTCAATCTTTGTGGCTTCGAAAGTGCAAGGAGTGCAAAGGACAGATTCACATAGAGCATTTTCAGAGCTAAAAAAAAAACCTGATGCAGAATCTGCATCAGGTTTTTTTCCATGCAGTTTTTTCTCCTGATGTGTTTTTTTTTTTTTTACACAGTTTTGGATATGGTTTTGGCAAGGATTTTCATTCCTGGTGGAGGTGGACTGGCAAGCAGAAAAAAAAGCACTGTATGGTTTAACATGCAGATACCCCATTGAAATCAATGGGGAAGTTCTGCATGGAGGTGTGAGCCTAGGCAAAGAAGAAATAACTGCAAGCTGGCTCCATGGCTTTTACTACATGGGGGCCTAGACCACTGCCAGTCCACCTCGGCCAGTAATGCAATGGTTAACAGGAAGAGAAGATCTCAGGAATGGTTTACAGTCGCTCATGTGAGCATCTGCCTTATTACCCCAATATGAACCATAGCAAAGTTCAAAGTTTCCACACACAGAATAAAAATAGCGGCCAATAAACCAAAGTACACCAACTAAGAAAAATTTCATTAATAACCCCCAAGCACTTGCTCTGTGTTATAACAGGAAATGGGCTGGATGTGGTGCTCAGCGACCATGACAGCTGTTCACCAAGCCCTGACCCTGGGCCAAACCGCAAATTGGCATCAAAATAATCAACAGATAAATTGTTCTGTTCAGGATATAACAGTATAACTGGCTAACCTGTGACACTTGTTCCAGGGCTATGAGCAGTGGCAATAGAGGCAGACCAGGCAGCTGCTATCGGGCCTGCCCTGTGGGGAAAAGGGGCCTGCAATGGAGGATAGACCCCACCCCCTAATTACACTTACATCCAGCTCCAGTATAGTATCACTACCATCAGTGGAGAAAGCTAAAGGACAGGTCCTGTACATGTAGTAAAGAAACTGCACAAAAAATGGTGTAGCTTCCAGGTTAGATAGGAGCATCTGCAGGACCTGTGATGACATCATCTTCAGCATTACAGGTCCTGTATATCTAGTAAGGGAACTGCACAAAAGGCATGCTGTAGTTCCCAGGTTAGATAGGAGCATCTGCAAGAACCTGTGATGACATCATCATCATCACAGGTCCTGTATATCTAGTAAAATAACTGCACAGAGCATCATCACATGTCCTTCAACCCCCAACAGCATGGAGAAGAACTGCAGGATGAGACTAGAATGGAGTAGTAAAAGGGGGTCCTCCTCCTTTCGCTTCATTTGCCCTGATTTCCCTAATTTATAGATTGCAGTGTTTATAGGTATGTATCATATACAGCAGTGTACTGATATGTGAGGTACGAGGTATAATAGATGCAGTGTGTACAGATATATAGTATATACAGCAGTGTACTGATATGTGAGGTACGAGGTATAATAGATGCAGTGTGTACAGATATATAGTATATACAGCAGTGTACTGATATGTGAGGTACGAGGTATAATAGATGCAGTTTGTGCAGATATATAGTATATACAGCGGTGTACTAATATGTGAGGTACGAGGTGTAATAGATGCAGTTTGTGCAGATATATAGTATATACAGCAGTGTACTGATATGTGAGGTACGAGGTATAATAGATGCAGTGTGTACAGATATATAGTATATACAGCAGTGTACTGATATGTGAGGTACGAGGTATAATAGATGCAGTTTGTGCAGATATATAGTATATACAGCGGTGTACTGATATGTGAGGTACGAGGTGTAATAGATGCAGTTTGTGCAGATATATAGTATATACAGCAGTGTACTGATATGTGAGGTATGAAGTATAATAGATGCAGTAGGTACAGATATATAGTATATACAGCAGTGTACTGATATGTGAGGTATGAGGTATAATAGATGCAGTTTGTACAGATATATAGTATATACAGCAGTGTACTGATATGTGAGGTATGAGGTATAATAGATGCAGTTTGTACAGATATATAGTATATACAATAGTGTACTAATATGTGAGGTACGAGGTATAATAGATGCAGTGTGTACAGATATATAGTATATACAGCAGTGTACTAATATGTGAGGTACGAGGTATAATAGATGCAGTGTGTACAGATATATAGTATATACAGCAGTGTACTGATATGTGAGGTATGAGGTATAATAGATACAGTGTGTACAGATATATAGTATATACAGCAGTGTACTAATATGAGGTATGGGGTATAATAGATGCAGTGTGTACAGATATATAGTATATACAGCAGTGTACTGATATGTGAGGTACGATGTATAATAGATGCAATTTGTGCAGATATATAGTATATACAGCAGTGTACTGATATGTGAGGTACAAGGTATAATAGATGCAGTGTGTACAGATATATTGTACAGTATATACAGCAGTGTACTGATATGTGAGGTATAGGGATGAGCGAATTTCATATTTTGAATTTTATGTGTGGGTTTGTGTTGTGGTATTTATTGAATTGGGTTATGGATTCCGTTACTACAGACCATAACGCAATTCCATGACGGTATGCATAATGGAATGCCTTTAGTGGCATTCCGTTATTCATTCCGTCATAATAAAAGTCTATGGGCTGCAAAACAGATCCGTCCGGTTTACATTATGCAGGAGAGGACTCCAGTAGGTGGTATAATAGATGCAGTGTGTTAAGATAGATAGTATGTACAGCAGTGTACTGAAATGTGAGGTACGAGCTGTCATTTATACCTCGTACCTCACATATCAGTACACTGCCAGCCAGTAACGGGTAGTGGGAGAGGCTAGGAATGGGGCAGGGGGGCCCAATTTAGATTTTTGCTATGGGCCCCTGTGACGATCCCTACTCTCGGCTCACGGGGGTGAATTATACTAGTGAGCTCACCAATTTACTACATAAATTCCCACCCACCTATTCTAGATGACGGAATTATGCTAACTTACTCCCCTAGATTCTAACACCCCAATGTTTTCTATCGCAATTGCTGCCACCACCTATACTATAAGGCAATAGGGGCCTATACTCACATATTCTCTCAACCCAAAATTAACACCGTAACACAAGTTATCTATATGGGACCTAAAATCCTCTGAAACACTACCGGTATTCCCTCCGAAAGAGAAAGTTCTATAAGACAACAAGGAAGGGACTCATCAATTTTTTTATTTGATACACAATAGTGCAGTGCAATACAAAAAGAAAGTGTCAGATAAAAGATAAAAAACAAAAATATACATACAATAACAATGCAGTGAACAGATAAATAAAAGGGATAAAATACAGAATATTGGCTTACTGAGATGCAGTGGTTATATTCCGGCTGTGGGGACAGCTGAGGATACGAGCAGTCACTCCAAACATAGAAACATAGAAACATAGAATGTGTCGGCAGATACGAACCATTTGGCCCATCTAGTCTGCCCAATATACTGAATACTATGGATAGCCCCCGGCCCTTATCTTATATGAAGGATGGCCTTATGCCTATCCCATGCATGCTTAAACTCCTCCATTGTATTTGCAGCTACCACTTCTGCAGGAAGGCTATTCCATGCATCCACTACTCTCTCAGTAAAGTAATACCTCCTGATATTACTTTTAAACCTTTGCCCCTCTAATTTAAAACTATGTCCTCTTGTAGCAGTTTTTCTTCTTTTAAATATTCTCTCCTCTTTTACCTTGTTAATTCTCTTTATGTATTTAAAAGTTTCTATCATATCCCCTCTGTCTCGTCTTTCTTCCAAGCTATACATGTTAAGGTCCTTTAATCTTTCCTGGTAAGTTTTATCCTGCAATCCATGTACTAGTTTATTAGTTCCTCTCTGAACTCTCTCCAAAGTATCAATATCCTTCTGGAGATATGGTCTCCAGTACTGCGCACAATACTCCAAATGAGGTCTCACTAGTGCTCTGTAGAGCGGCATGAGCACCTCCCTCTTTCTACTGGTAATGCCTCTCCCTATACACCCAAGCATTCTGCTAGCATTTCCTGCTGCTCTATGACATTGTCTGCCTACCTTTAAGTCTTCTGAAATAATGACCCCTAAATCCCTTTCCTCAGATACTGAGGTTAGGACTGTATCACAGATTTTATATTCTGCTCTTGGGTTTTCACGCCCCAGGTGCATTATCTTGCACTTATCAACATAAAATTTTAGTTGCCAGATTTTTTACCATTCCTCTAGTTTTCCTAAATCCTTTTCCATTTGGTGTATCCCTCTAGGACAGTGGTTCTCAACCTTTCTAAAGCCGTGACACCTTAATACAGTTCCTCATGTTGTGGTGACCCCCAACCATTACATTTTTTTCCTTGCTACGTCATAACTAATTTTACTACTGTTATGATGACCCACCAAAAACACGCACAGACACCAATACACCAAATCTTAATTCAAATACACAAGTATTCATTCATAACCACAGAACTTTAGCATAAATACAAAATATTTGTAAACCAAATAAATAACTTTAAAGTAAATAATAAACAACAAATACCCCCTAAAAAATAAATCAGTGGTGCGCACAGTACCCCTCAAATAAATAACTCAGTGGTGCTCAAAGTACCCCCCCCCCCCCAAAAAAAAATCAAAAAAAATCAGTGGTGCTCAGGGTACCCCTCAAATAAATAAATCAGTGGTGCTCAGGGTCCCCCAAATAAATAAATCAGCGGGGCTTCAGGTCTCCCCCAAATAAATAAATCAGCGGTGCTCAGGGTACCCCAAAATAAATAAATCTGTGGTGCATCAGGTTTCCCCCAAATAAATAAATCAATGGTGCTCAGGGTCCCCCAAATAAATAAATCAGAAGTGCTCAGGGTCCCCCAAATAAATAAATCAGCGGGGCTTCAGGTCTCCCCCAAATAAATAAATCAGCCTTGCTCAGGGTACCCCCAAATAAATAAATCAGTGGTGCATCAGGTTTCCCCCAAATAAATAAATCAATGGTGCTCAGGGTCCCCCAAATAAATAAATCAGCGGTGCTTCAGGTCCCGCCCCAAATAAATAAATCAGCGGTGCTTCATGTCCCCCCAAATAAATTAAGCCTTGCTCAGCCAAATAATTAAAATAAAATTAGCCAGGCTCAGCCAGGCTCAATTAAATCATTGGTGGCAGTGGTGCTCAGCGGCGGTGTCATTAACGAAAAAACTCAGACCTCAGCAGACAGGCGGCCCGACTTACCCGTCCAGACGTCAGGCTCCTTCAAGCACAGGCAGTTATAGGACATCACTTCCTGTGCGCGAAGATAAGGGGCCGCTGCCGTTGTGCGGGCGACCCACAATAGGAAGCCTCAGGCGACCCCCCGGAAAGTGCCGATCGACCCCCAAAGGGGTCGCGACCCCTAGGTTGAGAACCGCTGCTCTAGGAACATCAACCCTGTTACAAATCTTTGTGTCATCAGCAAAAAGACACACCTTACCATCGAGGCCTTCTGCAATTTCGCTGATAAAGATATTAAACAATATGGGTCCCAGAACAGATCCCTGAGGTTCCCCATATATACTCCATTGACTACAACCCTCTGTTGCCTGTCCCTCAGCCACTGCCTAATCCATTCAACAATATGGGAGTCCAAGCCCAAAGATTGCAATTTATTGATAAGCCTTCTATGTGGGACAGTATCAAAAGCCTTACTAAAGTCTAGATAAGCGATGTCTACTGCACCTCCTCCATCTATTATTTTAGTCACCCAATCAAAAAAATCAATAAGATTAGTTTGACATGATCTCCCTGAAGTAAACCCATGCTGTTTTTCATCTTTCAGTCCATGGGATTTTAGATGTTCCACAATCCTCTCCTTAAGTATGGTTTCCATTAATTTCCCCACTATTGATGTCAGGCTTACTGGCCTATAGTTGCCCGATTCCTCCGTACTACCTTTCTTGTGAATGGGCACAACATTTGCTAATTTCCAATCTTCTGGGACGACTCCTGTTGCCAGTGATTGGTTAAATAAATCTGTTAATGGTTTTGCTAGTTCACCGCTGAGCTCTTTTAATTGCTTTCGGTGTATCCCATCAAGCCCCTGTGACCTATTTGTATTAATTTTAGACAGCTGACTTAGAACCTCTTCCTCTGTAAAGACACATGCATCAAAAGATTCATTAGTCTTCTTTCCTAACTGAGGTCCTTTTCCTTCATTTTCCTTTGTAAAAACTGAACAGAAGTATTCATTGAGGCAGTCAGCTAGTTCTTTATCTTCTTCCATATACCTTCCTTCTTTTGTTTTTAATTTGGTAATTCCTTGTTTTAGTTTCTTTTTTTCATTTATGTATCTGAAGAATGCCTTATCGCCTTTTTCCCCTGACTGAGCTAATTTCTCTTCTGCCTGTGCTTTAGAAGCTCTTATAACTTGTTTGGCCTCTCTCTGCCTAATCTTATAAATTTGCCTGTCATCCTCGTTTGTTTTTTTTATATATAATTCCTAAATGCTATCTTCTTGCTTTTAATGATTTTGGCCACGTGATTTTAACTAGGGGGGGGGGGGGAGATGTGAGGCCGCACTGGCCACCAATGATGGGGAATTTGGAACGTAATTTTAACTGGGGGGGGAGAGAGTGGAGTCCGCACTGGCCACCAATGAATAGAATATTGGGGAGGGAGGGGGTCTGTCCCCTCCTGCCTGGCAGCACCTGATCTCTTACAGGGGGCTATGATACGCACAATTAACCCTTTAGGTGCGGCACCTGAGGGGTTAATTGTGCGGATCACAGTTCCCTGTAAAAGATCGGGTGCTGCCAGGCAGCAGGGGGCAGTCATGTACACAGTTCGTAGTATATTCTAACTAGAAGCGTCCCCATCACTATGGGAACGCCTCTGTGTTAGAATATACTGTCGGATATGAGTTTCACGATCTAACTCAAATCCGATGGTATATTCTAACATAGAGGCGTTCCCATGGTGATGGGGACGCTTCAAGTTAAAATATACCATCGGATTGGAGAAAACTCCGATCCTACGGTATATTAACTCCTGACTTTACATTGAAAGTCAATGGGGGACGGATCCGTTTGCAATTGCACCATATTTTGTCAACGTCAAACGGATCCGTCCACATTGACTTGCATTGTAAGTCAGGACGGATCCGTTTGGCTCCGCACGGCCAGGCGGACACCAAAACGACTTTTTTTTCATGTCAGAATCAAGGAAGACCCACGGACGAAAAAACGGTCACGGATCACGGACCAACGGAACCCCGTTTTGCGGACCGTGAAAAAATACTGTCGTGTGCATGAGGCCTTAGGCTGGTAAAAACTCTTACCTTATTCTAACCTGACTTAGAAGGTGGTTTTCAGAATCCTTGAACCTCTATTTTCCAGTGTTTTCTGGCAGTTGGCCTATCTGTCCTCAGGGTTTAAACTGAAGGTGTGGATGCCAGAAGCTGTGTCCTACACCTGCTTGCAAAGGTGCCTGGGATGCCTTTAAGTATGGCTGTTTGCTATCCTTTGACTTGAAATACATATCATAATCCCCTTGAAAACCTGCAGTTGCAGCTTGTCACTGGTCACCCCGGAGGAGTAAGCTGTAGAAGTGGACTTCTCACCTCTGGGCTGAATCTTGTGGCTGTCACCTCGTTTTCAGTTATAGAGATGCAGACATGCACGGCTAGATCGCCACTAGCATGTCCGCAATATACTGGTCCTATAGGGCTGTGTCCTTTTATTTTGTTTAAAAAATGATTTTAGAGATATGTAAATGAGCCTTGCAAGGTGCCCAAGGGGCTGCACTAACCTTCCTGGTGCCCAGCCACACCCCCCTGTGAAGGAGCCCAGCACCGCCTATGTCCTCCGAATCTCCTCCTTTCGTCACAGATAGATTGCCGCGAGCTCGCGCATGCATAGTGCTGGTATACAGGGAGTGCAGAATTATTAGGCAAGTTGTATTTTTGAGGATTAATTTTATTATTGAACAACAACCATGTTCTCAATGAACCCAAAAAACTCATTAATATCAAAGCTGAATATTTTTGGAAGTAGTTTTTAGTTTGTTTTTAGTTTTAGCTATTTTAAGGGGATATCTGTGTGCGCAGGTGACTATTACTGTGCATAATTATTAGGCAACTTAACAAAAAACAAATATATACCCATTTCAATTATTTATTTTTACCAGTGAAACCAATATAACATCTCAACATTCACAAATATACATTTCTGACATTCAAAAACAAAACAAAAACAAATCAGTGACCAATATAGCCACCTTTCTTTGCAAGGACACTCAAAAGCCTGCCATCCATGGATTCTGTCAGTGTTTTGATCTGTTCACCATCAACATTGCCTGCAGCAGCAACCACAGCCTCCCAGACACTGTTCAGAGAGGTGTACTGTTTTCCCTCCTTGTAAATCTCACATTTGATGATGGATCACAGGTTCTCAATGGGGTTCAGATCAGGTGAACAAGGAGGCCATGTCATTAGATTTTCTTCTTTTATACCCTTTCTTGCCAGCCAAGCTGTGGAGTACTTGGACGCATGTGATGGAGCATTGTCCTGCATGAAAATCATGTTTTTCTTGAAGGATGCAGACTTCTTCCTGTACCACTGCTTGAAGAAGGTGTCTTCCAGAAACTGGCAGTAGGACTGGGAGTTGAGCTTGACTCCATTCTCAACCCGAAAAGGCCCCACAAGCTCATCTTTGATGATACCAGCCCAAACCAGTACTCCACCTCCACCTTGCTGGCGTCTGAGTCGGACTGGAGCTCTCTGCCCTTTACCAATCCAGCCACGGGCCCATCCATCTGGCCCATCAAGACTCACTCTCATTTCATCAGTCCATAAAACCTTAGAAAAATCAGTCTTGAGATATTTCTTGGCCCAGTCTTGACGTTTCAGCTTGTGTGTCTTGTTCAGTGGTGGTCGTCTTTCAGCCTTTCTTACCTTGGCCATGTCTCTGAGTATTGCACACCTTGCGCTTTTGGGCACTCCAGTGATGTTGCAGCTCTGAAATATGGCCAAACTGGTGGCAAGTGGCATCTTGGCAGCTGCACGCTTGACTTTTCTCAGTTCATGGGCAGTTATTTTGCGCCTTGGTTTTTCCACACGCTTCTTGCGACCCTGTTGACTATTTTGAATGAAACACTTGATTGTTCGATGATCACGCTTCAGAAGCTTTGCAATTTTAAGAGTGCTGCATCCCTCTGCAAGATATCTCACTATTTTTGACTTTTCTGAGCCTGTCAAGTCCTTCTTTTGACCCATTTTGCCAAAGGAAAGGAAGTTGCCTAATAACTATGCACACCTAATATAGGGTGTTGATGTCATTAGACCACACCCCTTCTCATTACAGAGATGCACATCACCTAATATGCTTAATTGGTAGTAGGCTTTCGAGCCTATACAGCTTGGAGTAAGACAACATGCATAAAGAGGATGATGTGGTCAAAATACTCATTTGCCTAATAATTCTGCACGCAGTGTAGTGTTCCTTCCCTGTGCTGGCATCCGCCTCAGGGAAGGAACTGCGCATGCGCGAGATTACGGCGATCTAACTGTGAGATTCGGAGGACATAGGCGGTGCTGGGCTCCTTCACAGGGGTCGTGGTTGGGCTCCAAGAACGTTCGTACAGCCCCTTGGGCACCTTACAAGGCTCATTTACATATCTCTAAAATAATTTTTTTTTAAAATATAAGGACACAGCCCTTTAGGACCGGTATATTGCAGACATGCTAGCGGCGATCCCTTTAACCCTGGACTGTGGAGCCAACAGGGAGTGAGCAGAGGAGCAGAGAGACAGGAGGCCTCCCTCCTGCAAGCAGCTACATCATGGCTGCTCACTAACTAAACTAGTCTAAACTCTGCCTAACTGGGCCTGAGCTAAGCTATATATACACACTGTAACACTGCCCCATCTAGTGGAGAAACTAGTGTAGTGCACCCTAACTAGGCGTGTGCAAAGGATCTTAGGCTCCTTTCACACTAGCGTTGTTTGAAACCGGCGTTCAATTCCGTCTCCGGAACTGCCCGCCGGATCCGGAAAAACGTGTGAAAACGGATTACATTTGAATCCTGATCAGGATTTTGATCACAATGAAAAAATGCATTGGAAAAAAACGGATCCGCCATTTATGGACTAACTTTTTTTTCACATTTTTCGGGTTTAACCACCTCAGCCCCCATAGCTTAAACACCCTTAATGACCAGGCCACTTTTTACACTTCTGACCTACCCTACTTTCACCGTTTATTGCTCGGTCATGCAACTTACCACCCAAATGAATTTTACCTCCTTTTCTTCTCACTAATAGAGCTTTCATTTGGTGGTATTTCATTGCCGCTGACATTTTTACTTTTTTTGTTATTAATCGAAATTTAACGATTTTTTGGCAAAAAAATGACATTTTTCACTTTCAGTTGTAAAATTTTGCAAAAAAAACGAGATCCATATATACATTTTTCTCTAAATTTATTGTTCTACATGTCTTTGATAAAAAAAAAATGTTTGGGTAAAAAAAAAATGGTTTGGGTAAAAGTTATAGCGTTTACAAACTATGGTACAAAAATGTGAATTTCTGCTTTTTGAAGCAGCTCTGACTTTCTGAGCACCTGTCATGTTTCCTGAGGTTCTACAATGGCCAGACAGTACAAACACCCCACAAATGACCCCATTTCGGAAAGTAGACACCCTAAGGTATTCGCTGATGGGCATAGTGAGTTCATAGAACTTTTTATTTTTTGTCACAAGTTAGCGGAAAATGATGATTTTTATTATTTTTATTTTTTTCTTACAAAGTCTCATATTCCACTAACTTGTGACAAAAAATAAAAACTTCTATGAACTCACTATGCCCATCAGCGAATACCTTGGGGTGTCTTATTTCCAAAATGGGGTCACTTGTGGGGTAGTTATACTGCCCTGGCATTCTAGGGGCCCAAATGTGTGGTAAGTAGTTTGAAATCAAAATCTGTAAAAAATGGCCGGTGAAATCCGAAAAGTGCTCTTTGGAATGTAGGCCCCTTTGCCCACCTAGGCTGCAAAAAAGTGTCACACATCTGGTATCCCCGTACTCAGGAGAAGTTGGGCAATGTGTTTTGGGGTGTCATTTTACATATACCCATGCTGGGTGAGATAAATGCCAACTTTGTATAAAAAAATGGGAAAAGTTGTCTTTTGCCAAAATATTTCTCTCACCCAGCATGGGTATATGTAAAAAGACACCCCAAAACACATTGCCCAACTTCTCCTGAGTACGGGGATACCAGATGTGTGACACTTTTTTGCAGCCTAGGTGGGCAAAGGGGCCCACATTCCAAAGAGCACCTTTTGGATTTCACCGGCCATTTTTTACAGATTTTGATTTCAAACCACTTCTCAAGCATTCGGCCCCTAAAATGCCAGGGCAGTATAACTACCCCACAAGAGACCCCATTTTGGAAAGAAGACACCCAAAGGTATTTCGTAATGGGCATAGTGAGTTCATGGAAGTTTTTATTTTTTGTCACAAGTTAGTGGAATATGAGACTTTGTAAGGAAAAAAAAAATCATAATTTTCCGCTAACTTGTGACAAAAAATAAAAAATTCTAGGAACTCGCCATGCCCCTCACGGAATACCTTGGGGTGTCTTATTTCCAAAATGGGGTCACTTGTGGGGTAGTTATACTGCCCTGGCATTCTAGGGGTCCTAATGTGTGGTAAGTAGGTAAATGACCTGTGAAATCCGAAAGGTGCTCTTTGGAATGTGGGCCCCTTTGCCCACCTAGGCTGCAAAAAAGTGTCACACATGTGGTATCGCTGTATTCAGGAGAAGTTGGGCAATGTGTTTTGGGGTGTCTTTTTACATATACTCATGCTGGGTGAGAGAAATATCTCGGCAAAAGACAACTTTTCCCATTTTTTATACAAAGTTGGCATTTGACCAAGATATTTATCTCACCCAGCATGGGTATATGTAAAATGACACCCCAAAACACATTGCCCAACTTCTCCTGAGTACGGCGATACCAGATGTGTGACACTTTTTTGCAGCCTAGGTGTGCAAAGGGGCCCACATTCCTTTTATGACGGCATTTTTAGACATTTGGATCCCAGACTTCTTCTCACGCTTTAGGGCCCCTAAAAAGCCAGGGCAGTATAAGTACCCCACATGTGACCCCATTTTGGAAAGAAGACACCCCAAGGTATTCAATGAGGGGCATGGCGAGTTCATAGAAATTATTTTTTTTTGGCACAAGTTAGCGGAAATTGATTTTTTATTTTTTTTCTCACAAAGTCTCCCTTTCCGGTAACTTGGGACAAAAATTTCAATCTTTCATGGACTCAATATGCCCCTCAGCGAATACCTTGGGGTGTCTTCTTTCCGAAATGGGGCCACATGTGGGGTATTTATACTGCCCTGGCATTCTAGGGGCCCTAAAGCGTGAGAAGAAGTCTGGAATATAAATGTCAAAAAAAATTTACGCATTTGGATTCCGTGAGGGGTATGGTGAGTTCATGTGAGATTTTATTTTTTGACACAAGTTAGGGGAATATGAGACTTTGTAAGAAAAAAAATAATAATTTCCGCTAACTTGGGCCAAAAAAATGTCTGAATGGAGCCTTACAGGGGGGGTGATCAATGACAGGGGGGTGATCAATGACAGGGGGGTGATCAATGACAGGGGGGTGATCAGGGAGTCTATATGGGGTGATCACCCCTCTGTCATTGATCACCCCCCTATAAGGCTCCATTCAGATGTCCGTATGTGTTTTGCGGATCCGATCCATGTATCAGTGGATCCGTAAAAATCATACGGACATCTGAATGCAGCCTTACAAGGGGGTGATCAATGACAGGGGGGTGATTAGGGAGTCTATATGGGGTGATCACCCCCATCATTGATCACCCCCCTGTAAGGCTCCATTCAGACGTCCGTATGTGTTTTGCGGATCCTATCCATGTATCAGTGGATCCGTAAAAATCATACGGACGTCTGAATGCAGCCTTACAAGGGGGTGATCAATGACAGGGGGGTGATCAGGGAGTCTATATGGGGTGATCACCCCCCTGTAAGGCTCCATTCAGACGCCTGTATGTGTTTTGCGGATCCGATCCATGTATCCGTGGATCCGTAAAAAACATACGGACATCTGAATGCAGCCTTACAAGGGGGTGATCAATGACAGGGGGGTGATCAATGACAGGGGGGTGATCAGGGAGTCTATATGGGGTGATCACCCCCGTCATTGATCACCCCCCTGTAAGGCTCCATTCAGACGTCCGTATGCGTTTTGCGGATCCGATCCATGTATTGGAATTCAGGGCGCACAGTGTGTCACTTTTGTATGTTTGGGACCACAGTTTGTGGCATTACTTTAAAGGGGCACAGCATGTGGCGGTGTTACATTCAGGGGCACAGTTTGTGGCACTACTGTAAAGGGGCACAGTGTGTAATGATATTTTCAGGGGTCCCCGTTTGTGACACTAGTTTCAGAAACAGTGTGTGGCAGAATTATATTTAGGGGGCACAGTTTGTGTCGCTATTTTCAGGAAGCTTAATCTGTGAAACCAATATTTTCAGTGGGCATAGCGTGTGACCCTAGTAAATTCAGTGGGCACATTGCAAGGCACTATGAGATACTTAGCATAGTTGGCAAGTATGTGAAATAATCAGGGGCTAAGCATGTGCCAGAAAACCTACATCACTGAAGTCATAGAGATCTGGGTCAGATGGAGAAGAAAAGGTAAGAGAACCACTCTGATCAGTTAGGACATAACTGGTGAGTCACTCACTGTAAATGTTTATTCTCCTCTGACTATGATGCATTAGCGTTCTAACCACTTATATGGTCTATAGCAAGATGATGGGTGCCACAATTTAACCCCTCAGATTCTGAAGTGAATAGCAGTAGTGACATCTAGAGGGTAGTCAGAGGGAGGAGGCTACCTTCTCCCCCCAACTCCACCATAAAAGGCTGAGATTGGAATAACCATTTAAAGGGGTTGTCCACTTTCCGATAGGATAGGTAATTAATATCAGAATGGCAAGGTTGGCACCCCTGCCGATCAGCTGTTTGAAGAGAAGGCAGTGCTCCTGCGCTTCTTTCTCTTCACGGTTTTCCTGCTCACCAGCAGGACTGTATCAGTGAGCTATGTAATTACAGCTCCTCTGTCCTGTACAGTGAATGGGTCGGAGGAGCTGTAATTGCACTGCTAGCGACTCTAAAGTTGATGACGAACAGGCGAACAACAAAGAGAATGCTCTTCAAGCAGCTGATCGGCGGGGGTGCTGGAAGGGTCCTGAGGATAGGTTATCAATATTGGAAACCGGACACTTCCTGGCTAGTGACTGTTTAGTGAAAGTACACAGACCCTTAAATGGACAGTACTTAGAGACCAGAAAGCCTCTATTGGCCATTTATACCACAAAATCTAATCCCATTTGATCCCAAGGAACTTCACCAGCTCAGCACAGAAGTCACTTCTCTTTGTACAGGTCAGATTTTGTTATTGATCACTGATGAATATCTGATAAGCGGGGGTCCAACAGCCCACACCACCGCCAATCAGTTGTTTTAGTGTAGCTCCAGTGCCAGGACTACATATGTCTGTCCATGGATGAAGCTTGTAACTGCAGCGCTGCTTCCATTCATTTTAATGTGAACAGTGCTGCAGTAGGCAGCTCCATCCACTACAGTATGGTTGGGGCTGAGTATTTCTAGGGCCAAAGTCCAGCACCGGATCCACTCTGAAACAGCTGATCCGTGTGGGTGCGGGTGTCGCCAATAACAAAATCCTGGAAACCTCCGTTAATATAAAATGCTGTACAGAAATGTAGAGGAATAGTTGCCATTTTCTTTTTTTTCTTTCAAACACATGTTGGATTTTGGACTGCTAAATCAAACAGTTACACTTCCGCTTTAAGAACTGCACACGTTCAACACGCAAAGGGGCGCAGACGCAGAGCATTACCTCATCCCTTCACTTATCAAAAGACAAATAGAAGCTTGTAGTATAAAATATATGTACGCCACACAAAAGCACACACACATATACACCAATCAGCCAGAATATTAAAACCTACCAAAAACCAGGACCCCTACTAATCAGCTGTTTTTAGAAAGCACAGGTTCTTACAGTAGCGCCACAGCCTTCTCTCGGCTCACCTAGCTCAACACTGTCCATTGTATAGCAGCTGTGCTTGGTATTAAGTTGAACCCAGGCCATGTGACCGATGAACGTGATGACGCATGAACTAGGAAAAGCTGGGAGTAGGCCGCTAGGCCACTATTGTGAGCGCTGGTGCCTTCTCATACAGCTTCTCGGCGGGGGTCCTGGGTGTCGGGTCCTACTGGTCACTTAATGATGATCTATCCAGAGGAGAGATCAGTTAAAAAATCTCAGAAAACCTCTTAAATTATATTAGCTGTACATTTGAGGTCATCATCTGCAATGAGCAGAAACGGGTACGCTGACGCCACTTATGACCTGGGTCAGGATATGGGTGGATAATAGTTTGTAGTTTGTTCGTGATGCCAATTGCAGCGTGCGCAGGGTACTATCACAGGGTCCTCCCAAGGTGCTATAACGCACGTCCCAGGTTAGGGATGCCAGAGTGGTGTAATGGCCTATAATGTATCTATAGGTGGTGATAATTGTGTCACTGGGGTCTCCTACCTGGGTACGGCTGGACTCCTGGCTCACTTGCAATAAATTTGAGTGTAGTGATAGTAGGAGTAATAGAGGAATGTTGCAGCAGATATGATGTCCAGACCTTTAGATGAGGTTCAAACGTTTCTTTACTGAAGATAACTGGTATCCAAGCAGTATACAGCTTTGGTCTTTGGTCCCAGCAGGTTTTAGCAATCATTGGCAGGAATAAATGCTCCTGCTTGATATGTGGGGAGCTTGCAGGATAGAACGTCTGCTTGGTAGCTCTATAACTGTGGCAGGAATTAATCTTCTGTGCTTTTCTATACTTCTGCTGTATGGGGACAGACTAGCTGAGGAGGAATGGCTTATCCTAGGTCTGTAGACTTACTCAGATGGTTTCTCAGGGAATGCTTACATCGTGGAACTCTGGCGGTTGTCTGCTTTCTTGTCATCCAGCTGAGGCTGCAGGGCTCAGACTGGGAATATGATCAATCTCTTAGCCGAGACAAGAACCTGGCTTTCTTCCCTATACAGGGGAACTCCTGACATACACACCCTACACCTAGCAGGGGGTGGGCTACACACTGACTCCAACTTCCTTCTCCTCCCATGCTGCAGGATGTGGGAACAGTCCACACCTCCACAGAGGGGGAGCTAAGCTGGAATAATCCATTCCAATTTAGATATACTAAACTAGGACTAATACTTGGCCAATGCATTGCTGCCACCTGCTGGTCAACCTGGAAAATTACAGGGAAATTTACATTTAACATAGTTTTAAATGCATAATTGTGAAGACATAATGTAAAATATATCAGATGACAATGTACAGGCGCTTAACAGATAGTAGCAGGGTAGAGGCATGTAGTAACACAACTCTGGGGTGTTACACATCCTGCTCCAGAATAAATTCGGACACCTCCCTGAGGTATGTTGGGTAAGTATCCATCTGTACTTCTCAGCATTTAGGACACCATTAACGCTGACCACGCTGAAAAACAGTAGATGCAGTGGTAACATAGTAACATAGTACATAAGGCCGAAAAAAGACATTTGTCCATCCAGTTCGGCCTGTTTTCCTGCAAGTTGATCCAGAGGAAGGCAAAAAAAAAAAAAACGGTGAGGTAGAAGACAATTTCCCCCACTTTAGGGGAATAAAAAATTCCTTCCCGACTCCAATCAGGTAATCAGAATAACTCCCTGGATCAACGACCCCTCTCTAGTAGCTATAGCCTGTAATATTATTACACTTCAGAAACACATCCAGGCCCCTCTTGAATTCCTTTATTGTACTCACCATCACCACCTCCTCAGGCAGAGAGTTCCATAGTCTCACTGCTCTTACCGTTAAGAATCCTCTTCTATGTTTGTGTACAAACCTTCTTTTCTCCAGACGCAGAGGATGTCCCCTCGTCACAGTCCTGGGGATAAATAGATGATGGGAGAGATCTCTGTACTGACCCCTGATATATTTATACATATTAATTAGATCTCCCCTTAGTCGTCTTTTTTCTAAAGTGAATAACCCTAATTTTGATAATCTTTCAGGGTACTGTAGTTGCCCCATTTCAGTTATTACTTTAGTTGCCCTCCTCTGAACCCTCTCCAGCTCTGCTATGTCTGCCTTGTTTACAGGAGCCCAGAACTGTACACAGTACTCCATGTGTGGTCTGACTAGCGATTTGTAAAGTGGTAGGTGGTCGTCCAAGAAAACCTAGTCCAGCAGATGAAAGGCAAATCAAACTTACCTCATTTCGAAATCAGAAGATGTCCAGCAGTGCCATCAGATTAGAACTGGCAGAAACCAGTAGGCAAGTTTCACATCTGCGCTCTCTGGCAGGTTTTTCCGGCATAGAATTCCGGGAATCGGCTTTACAAAAACCATTGCATGCAGCATTTTCTGCCAGGCTGATTCCCAGCATATTTCCTGGCTGGATCTCTGAAACTCTTATAGTCAATGGGGTCCGGTGGGCAAGTGACAATATCCGGCAATGCCTTCAGCAGGCTGTTCTCTACTGGGACAGCCTCTCGGAGAACTCTGCCACAGATGTGAAACTAGCCGTATAAACATCTACTGTTTGGAGAAATATGGAGAGAAGTGGTCTTCATAGAAGAATTGTGGACAAAAAGCCACAACTCTGACATGGAAGCAAGGCCTAGCAACTCAACTATGCCCAAAAACATAGGATCTGGGGTGCAGAGAAGTGGCAGCAGGTCCTCTGGACTGATGAGTCAACATTTCAAATAATTGGCTGTAACAGAAGGCAGTGTGTTCACCAAAGGGCTGGTGAACGATACAACAGTGAAGCATGGTTCTTTGCAAGTTTGGGGCTGCACAAATGGAGTTGGGGATTTGGTCAGGATTAATTGTGCCCTCAATGCTGAGAAAGTCATATACCAATATAATACAAGATATTTTCAATTAAATGGTGCCATTGCAAAATACAGCTTGTTCCACAAAAATAAGCTATCATGCAGATAAAAGTAAAAAAATAAAATAAATGTTGTTGCCATAAAAACTCCAGTCTATGATATAGATAACAAGGTCCCTTTTTTAGTTATGACACAAGAGGGCCATCTTGTTCTTGGAGAGTGATGGAAATGATACTTTATTGAGTAATATTTTATAAAAAATGATAAAGCGTTCCAGGCAGGTCAAAGCAGGTCACTATTTCTGAAAATCTGATGCAAAGTTAAGGACTTTTTGGATACATTAGTGTCCTCACCATTTCGGGGTGGTGAATTTCTATGAGAGTGAAACATTTTAACAGTCTTTCCTGGCATTAACCCCAGAGTCATTAGTCTGTTATGTTAAGTGGCTCAGACCTCAATTATGTCCTGATTGTTTCAACACATTAACTTAATGAGTTTATCACCAGTCCAGCCCCAACTATATCCAGTCTGGCGGAGTCACTCCCAGGGGATTTTTGACTGTCCTAAAAAATCCAGGTCACAAGGACAGGACTTTCCTGTCTGGGGTCTCCATTACCATTTCGTCATGTAGTAGTCATTGGTTGCCTGTGTGCCACCACATCAGAAATTCACCCAATATCCTTTATATATGCAAGGATATTTTTACATATGTCCAACTAGTATTCCAATATACTGTAAATATAGCATAACTCCATAAAATGTAACTTAAAGAGGTAGTTCAGCCTCTCTCCTTGCTCTCCGAGCAAAGCAGGATAGTTGTCAAGGCATCTGCCCTATGCCTTGCAAATATCGTAACCGATTCTAACAGGTCACGCGCTCAATACTTGCTGAGTTTTGAATGGTTTCCTTGGTAACTGTACTGCCCACCATGCAGCAGCGATTTTCAAGGGCGATTGTCAGATCGGGCATGAGAGAGGGGCAGGACAGTCCCTTTAACATACATAGCATGGCACACACATTCATAATACACACATATACACACAATACACACACATAGTTACACAAAAATATGCACTCACATTTATATACGATAAACTGTACATACACAATAAACACACCGTGCCCACATATACATTGCACACTCATATATACACATTACACACCTTGATAAACATTGCAGACACATATAGGTACAAATATTAAGGGCCCTGTTAGACTGCATGATTTTTGGGGCAATTATCAGGAACAAGGATTCATACGAATGCACATTCCTCATAATTGGCCCATATAGTTAAGTAGCTGATCCGCCAATCAATGAGCAAAAGCTTCTTTGTTGGGTGATCGGCATCTTTTATCAGGATGATGTGTGATCAGAGATGTGCTGCTGATAATCAGTAAAACATTATGAAGGTGGAAGAACTGCGGTATCAATCGTTCCACCCCCATTCAGTTTGCATTGTCCTGTGTAATCAGGCTTGTGCAAACAAGCGCCAATGGATGTGTTATCATCCATTGGCTCTCACACTGCCCGAACATCCGTCAGTCAGATCCTGCAGATTGCTATAACATCTCTGCGGAGCCCACAGCAGGACATGCTTCCTACATGAGCTGCGCTCTGCACTCCATCCTTTTTCTATCTGTGCCACTAGAGCTGCTGCCCATTTCAAGTTACAGCAGCTGGCAAGAAAGTCCAGCTGTTGTAACTTTCTGCAAAGCAGTCAGATGAGAGAGGAAGAAGGCTGAGACCCATACCCTGTACCCCTCTCCACATTTTTACCTAACTGTGCTGCACCCCTTACTATGACCTTGATTACAGTAAAAGAAAAAAGGAATAAGGGGGCTGATGGCTGTCAACTGAAGGAATAAATCTAATGTCTATGGATGACCCTGGAATCGATGACAGAACAGTGAATAGTACATTCTCTTTATTTAGCCCCTAGACCAGGCATGTCCAAACTGCGGCCCTCCAGCTGTTGCAAAACTGCAACTCCCCGCATGCCCTAAGAGCTGTAAGCTATCCAGGCATGCTGGGAGTTGTAGTTTTGCAACAGCTGGAGGGCCGCAGTTTGGAAATGCCTGCCTCAGACTATACTTATCATCAATAGTACATTGACATAGAATAAACAAGCTGATTAGGAAGGCAGGAAGTATTGCAGGCTGTCATTTGGAAAATGTGGAAGTTGTTGTTCAACGAGGGATGCTTAAAAAGTTTAGTGTGATTGTGGGGAATGTCCGATGCAGCGCTTTTAAGATATGTACAGTTTCGCTGTAGTATAGATGGATAGATCATTCTGTATAATAGGCCATTATCTTATAAATGTTAAAAAGGGATATTATAGGAGGGGTGGTGTTATGTTTTTAAATGTCTTCATTTGTGATTTGTTTTAATGTGTTTGCACTGTGTACTCATGATTGTTTTTTTATATGTAAGGCTAGTTTCGCACTGGCGCTTGAGATCGGCTGGCTCTCTCTGCATTCCGGCATAGTCGGAAGTTTGTAAGCCACTGCCCGGCCCGATTAACTATAATAAGGGACCAGAGGAGATCCGGACGCAAATATGCAGGGAATCGGCTGGAAGAAAATGTGTGGATCTCCGCCGGTATCCATTATAGTTAATGGGGCCGGACAAAGACTTACAAACTTCTGCCAGTGCCAGAATGTAGAGAGATCCGGTTGGCTGTTCCCTGCCGGCCAGATGTCAAACGGTAGTGTGAAAGTAGCCTTACCATTTCCCCCTAATTAGGGATTAATAGACTGGTTTGTTAGACCACGGCGAATGTGATTGACATTCAGACTATGCCACCTGAATAGATTTTATGAGGAAGGGCTTGTATGCCCGAAACCCCCCTACTATGTTCTGAGTTTTTATTTGAGTGCTGGATCTATTCCCGTTTTATCCTAGATTTTATTTTTGTCAGATTCCATATAAAGCTGTGTGTCTGTGTATGAAACTGAAGGTATATGGCAGTACAATTCAGAGGTTACAGTACACAGATGCATATTACAGCCGTATACATGAGGCCTAGCAGTTATCAGGGCTATTGTATAATGAATCCCTGTCTGCCTACAAACTGACCCCATTTACTACATCAACATCCTCATCATGTAGCAGAGCCCAGTATGTCAGTCATCCTGGTCCGGCTGAGTAGGAAGTGCTGTTTGTGCAGCAGTTGATGTTCTGTATTAATCTATTGTTAAAGTGAAGAACATTGCAACATTGTTTGTTTAAGGAAATTGACATTTCCATGAGACTAGCAGCTTGAAGGGCACTAAATGTTCATACGTTTACATCCTTTACTGGAATATGTGAAGCCGGTTTGACATGCACTGTGCCATTTAGAAGCTTCCAGTGACGTCCCTGTATGCGTAATCTAACTAGGGGTGATAGATGTAGCGTGCCCGATGAAGAGACCAAACTAGTCTTGAGAGTTTGGTAGTCAGCCATTAAAGAGGTTATGCCATGATTAAATGTAAAAAATGAAAATCAGACATCATATAGTACATGACAACCTCTTGCTAAGGCCTCCTGCACACGGACGTTTTTTTTTCCCGTTTACAGGCCGTTTTTTGCGTTCCGTATACGGTCCGTATACGGAACCATTCATTTCAATGGTTCCGCAAAAAAAATGGAATGTACTCAGTATGCATTCCGTTTCCGTATTCCCGTTTTTCCGTTCCGTTTTAACATAGAACATGTCCTATTATTGCCCGCACATCACAGTCCGTGGCTCCATTCAAGTCAATGGGTCCGCAAAAAAACGGAACACATACGGAAATGCATCCGTATGTCTTCCGTTTCCGTTCCGTTTTTTGCTGAACCATCTATTGAAAATGTTATGCCCAGCCCAATTTTATCTATGTAATTACTATATACTGTATATGCCATACGGAAAAACGGAACGGAAAAACGGAACAGAAACGAAAACACAACGGAAACAAAAAACGGAACAACGGATCCGTGAAAAACGGACCGCAAAACACTGAAAAAGCCATACGGTCGTGTGCATTAGGCCTAACACAGCTAGGACCAGCCCTGTACCTCACATGGATCCAGAGATCTCCACATTCATTACTCCAATTGCTGAACTTTAGGCTGAAAGCTTAGGGAGCATGTCCTTTCTTGGGTGTTTGTCCTTTCTCTTCTCCTTTCTGATGCCGCTCTTTCCCTGTTAACTGTCACGGAATTTAACAGTAGATAAGGCTGGTGACAGTTGTAGGATGCAACTGAGCATGTGCGACCATCTCAGTAGGAGGACATACACATAATTGCAAGACTTTTCTCTTATTTCACTTATTGAGAGAAAAAAGACTTTGTACACATGTACCGACATAATGTGGTAGATTATGATTTTTTTTAAACAATATGTATTTACAGTGGCCAGGGTCCGTCAACAAATATGGTAGCAGTGTTACCAGCTCCTATAATCTGGTGCTACGGATAGTAAGTAGTAAGGGAACCTTTACATGGGCCAACGTTTGTTCGCCCAGATCATTGCTCCATGTAAACATGCCATTGATCACCTAACAAATGAGAAGATTGATTGTCTAGGACCATATATTGTATTCGGCATTAAAGGGGTTGCCCACTTTTTTATATTGATAACGCATCCTCAGGATAGGTCAACAATATCACATCGGCGGGGGTCCGACTGCTGGCACCCCTGCTGATTAGCTCTTGGAAGAAAACACAGTGCCCCTACCAGCGCTGCCTTCTCTCTTCACTGTGTACCTACTTACTGTTACAATTGCAGTGGCGAGCAGGTGTAATTACAACTCACCAGTGATGGCCAGTTCGCAGTGTTCGCCAACGAACACATGCGGGCTGCCATGTTGACTCACAAGTCCGGTGATGCACAGGTAAGCCCTTACCTGTGGCTGTGCCGGGAGCCAGTCTGAAATCAAATGCGGTCACCGGGAGCAGGCAGTTCCGAGAACAGCCCGATGAAGGCCCCCGGTGGCTGTTCCTTGAACTGCCTGCTCCCAGTGACCGCATTTGATTTCAGACCAGCTCGCGGCACAGGCACAGGTAAGGGCTTACCTGTGCATCGCCGGACTTGTGAGTCAAGATGGCAGCCCGCATGTGTTCGTTGGCGAACACTGCGAACTGGCCATCACTGCAACTCACCATTGACTACAATGGGACAGCTTCTATTCAAGTGAACAGGTAAACAGTGAAGAGTAGGCAGCACTTGTATGAGCACTGCGTTCTCTTCATACAACTGACCAGCAGGAGTGCTAATTCCCCCCGCAAACCCTCCCCCCCCCCTTCCCCAATCTGATATTGATGACCTGAGGATAAGTCATCCATATAAAAAATAAAAGCGGACAGCCCCTTCACCCCTAAATAGTTTTTCATTTTAATTTTCACTCCCTGCCTTTCCGGGGATACCGCCTTTATTTTTCTGATCATATGGCTGTATGAGCGCTTGTTTTTTTGCAGGACAAGTTGCACTTTCTACTGGCTTAATTTAACATTGCATACAGTGTAGTGGGAAGCTGAAAAAAAATTCCAAAAGGGGTGAAATTGGGGGGGAAAAAAACGTAATTCCAACACAGTTTTATGGGTTTTGTTTTTATCTATGCAGTAAAACTGACCTGTACCACATAACACATTGGTATAGTTTTTCTTGTGTTTTAATACTGAAAAAAAATAAAAATAAAAACCTTGAAAACATTTTTTTCTTTTTTTCTTTTGATCGACCCCTATAACTTTTTTGTAATTATTTGTCCTTTTTGATCACTAAACATATCATACTTTTTATTCCGTTGCTAGCAGGCAATTTTGAGCACCAGGAGGTGGGCTTTTTCAGTACGAGCACCGCTATGCGACGCCTACCGACGTCTAAATACACACCCTCCCCTTGATTGACGGTTCTAGAGTACAACTTCGATTTGGGTCAGCGCTGTCAATCAAGAGGAGAGGGTGTGTTTAGATTTCGGTAGGCGTCGCACAGCGGTGCTCGTAATGAAAAAGCCCGCCTCCTGGTGCTCAAATTTGCCTGCCAGAAAAGGAATAAAAGTATGATTTTATCAACAATTTGTTGAGTTTCATTTTAAACTGCAGGATCACCCCTACCAGGCTATGTGCCTGGTTTAATAGGGGTGATTCGGGTGACAGAGTCTCTTTAAACTCAAAACTAAAGTCTGGATTCCATTGCACGATCTAGCAGGCGAATGAGGATTTTTAAGCATGCTGAAAGATTCCGATTGCCCGATGAATGAGCGTTTGCTGGTTCATAGGGTAATCGGCGGCAGTATTATGTCCCATTCACACGTCAGTGTTCGGTCAGTGATTTCCATCAGTGATTTAGAGCCAAAACCAAGTGCAGCTCTAAACACAGAACAGGTGCAGATCTTTCCCTTAGGCCTCATGCACACGACCGTATGGCTTTTTCAGTGTTTTGCGGTCCGTTTTTCACGGATCCGTTGTTCCGTTTTTTGTTTCCGTTGTGTTTCCGTTTCTGTTCCGTTTTTCCGTTCCGTTTTTCCGTATGGCATATACAGTATACAGTAATTACATAGATGAAATTGGGCTGGCCATAACATTTTCAATAGATGGTTCAGCAAAAAACTGAACGGAAACGGAAGACATACGGATGCATTTCCGTATGTGTTCCGTTTTTTTTGCGGACCCATTGACTTGAATGGAGCCAAGCACCGTGATTTGCGGACAAGAATAGGACATGTTCTATCTTTTCACGGTACGGAAATACTGAAATACTGAAACGGAATGCACACGGAGACACTTCAGTATTTTTTGCTGAACCATTGAAATGAATGGTTCAGTATATGTACCGCATACTGAACTACAAAAACGGCCAGTATACTGAATGCAAAATACTGTCGTGTGCATGAGCCCTTATACCTTATCTCTGTTGAGGCTCTAGTCCTGGTTTTAGCTCACAATCACTGATGGAAATCACTGACCAAACACTGACGTGTGAATCAGGCTTTAGACTACCAGATCATTGCGAATGAGCATTCCTGCGCGTTAACGATAAACTGTTTGACAATTGGCCAGTCTAATACAGCCTTGAGTCTACATAGTTAATGTTGTATTTTTACCCCCATTGTAAGCTGTGTAATGCTAGTGAAGGGGAATTCATAAGCTCTCCATTCACTCAATGCTGTTTTCCCTTACATCCCTTGCAGCAGTACAACATGTGGAGGATTTCATACTTTTGCAGGTCTTCAGAGGCTCCTAGATCTCATGGCTTAGCGCAGTGGTGGGCAACCTTTTTTTTCAACTGAGCCAAATCTCGCCAAAACCACGATTAAAATTTATTTTGAGAGCCACATTTTTAAAACCGAAAATACATAGGATGGTACACTGTTTTTAGTTTCAATAAGTTTTTATTGAGAATATTGTGCATGCAAGTATCCACATAGGTCGGGTACTGTGGGACTCTTTGCACCGGCCCTGTCACGTGGACGTGACCAGAGCCTGTGCAAGGATTTTTTGGCAACACAAGCGAAGCTACATCTCGGTGACCCCCTTCTCCCACCGCCCCGCCCGCAGCTCACCTGGTCCTGGTTCTGTCTGCAGCAGCTGGCTTCTCCTCTGTGTGGTCCTGATATCTTCGATCTGGTTTGAGGACTGTACTTTTCGCCCTATAAGATGCACATAGGTTTTAGAGGAGTATAATCAGAAACAATATTTTCCATTATACCTCAGGTCAGACCACCAATCAGACCCCCAATGTTAATCATACCTCAGATCAGCCCCCTATATCAGCAGTCAGCACCCCATCCATCATGCCCATGTCAGCCCCCATCCATCATGCCCCCATGTCAGCCGTCATGCCCCTATGTCAGCCGTCAGCCCCCCATGTCAGCACCCCATCTATCATGCCCATGTCAGCCGTCAGCACCCCATCCATCATGCCCATGTCAGCCGTCAGCACCCCATCCATCATGCCCATGTCAGCCGTCAGCACCCCATCCATCATGCCCATGTCAGCCGTCAGCACCCCATCATGCCCATGTCAGCCCCCATCCATCATTACCCCCCATGTCAGCCATCAGCCCCCCATGTCAGCCATCATGCCCCCCATGTCAGCCGTCAGCACCCCATCCATCATGCCCATGTCAGCTGTCAGCCCCCATCCATCATGCCCCCCATGTCAGCCGTCATGCCCCTATGTCAGCCGTCAGCACCCCATGTCAGCCGTCAGCCATCAGCCCCCCATGTCAGCACTCCATCCATCATGTCCATGTCAGCCGTCAGCCCCCATCCATCATGCCCCCCATGTCAGCCATCATGACCTTATGTCAGCCGTCAGCACCCAATGTCAGCACCCCATCCATCATGCCCATGTCAGCCGTCAGCACCCCATCTATCATGCCCATGTCAGCCATCAGCACCCCATCATGCCCATGTCAGCCCCCATCCATCATTACCCCCCATGTCAGCCATCAGCCCCCCATGTCAGCCATCATGCCCCCCATGTCAGCCGTCAGCACCCCATCCATCATGCCCATGTCAGCTGTCAGCCCCCATCCATCATGCCCCCCATGTCAGCCGTCATGCCCCTATGTCAGCCGTCAGCACCCCATGTCAGCCGTCAGCCATCAGCCCCCCATGTCAGCACTCCATCCATCATGTCCATGTCAGCCGTCAGCCCCCATCCATCATGCCCCCCATGTCAGCCATCATGACCTTATGTCAGCCGTCAGCCCCCCATGTCAGCACCCCATCCATCATGCCCATGTCAGCCGTCAGCACCCCATCCATCATGCCCATGTCAGCCGTCAGCACCCATCCATCATTACTCCCATGTCAGCCATCATGCCCCCCATGACAGCCGTCAGCCCCCATCCATTATGCTCCCTAATGGGGGACAATGTTGGAGTCTGCACCATCGGGGGGGTGACATGATGAGGGACAATGTTGAAGTCGGTACCTGATATATCACTGGGGTCTGGCTGGAGTGGGGTCGGTCTGGTCCTGGCTCCAATCTCAGCTGGCTCTGCCTTAAGGTGTCTTCTCCAGAGTCCAGACTAGAGTCCAGCAGGGTCGGCCAAGTTCCAACAAGTCGTGCCTCAGTGTTACTCTGTGACTGTGTTCTTCTGCTGCCAGCCTGGAGGGGCAGCTTTTACAGGTCATAGCAGACAGAGCAGCTCCGCCTCCTCGCCTCCCTCCGCCGCGGCCCCACTGACAGTCAGTGACGCCTCCTTTGGCCTGAGCGCCGCACGGCACACATGTAGGCAGGACAGCCGCAGGCTGCCGCCCCCGAGAGGAGGGAGGGGAGCGGGCGCCGGGCACACAGAACAGTGCTCCAGACTAAAAAAAAATTCCAAGTAGCCATTGGCTCCTGAACTGAAAAATTTAGGAGCCAAATCAAATTTTTAGTTGCCAAATCGAAACTGAATCAAAATTTTGGTATCGTGACAACGCTACGCCGATCAGATCGGCGTAGGGTTGTTTTGAAACCAAAATTTTGATTCGCTTTCGTCACCATAAAAAAGTATTGTGATACTCAATACCGTGCAAAAAAAAAAAAACAACAAAAAAAGCTGTGTGCATTTCGCATTTTATGAAACATTCGGCCCATAATAGAACAGTCCTATGCTATTTTTTGGGGTGACAAGGTGACTAAAAAGGCTATGTAATATGTTTATTTATTTATTGTTTATATATTTTATATGTAAAATTGGGAAAGGGGGGATTTAAACTTAATATTTTAAAGTACTTTCACATTAGCGTTTTTCATTTCCGGCACTGAGTTCCGTCACAGGGGCTCTATACCGGAAAATAACTGATCAGTTTTATCCCCATGCATTCTGAATGGAGAGTAATCCGTTCAGGATGCATCAGGATGTCTTCAGTTCAGTCATTTTGACTGATCAGGCAAAAGATAAAACCGTAGCATGCTACGGTTTTATCTCCGGCGAAAAAAAATGAAGATTTGCCTGAATGCCGGCTCCGGCATTTTTCCCCATAGGAATGTATTAGTGCTGGATCCGGCATTCAAAATACCGGAATGCACCCGCACTAAATCCGGACCCATTCACTTCTATGGGGCTGTGCACATGAGCGGTGATTTTCACACATCACTTGTGCGTTGCGTGAAAATCGCAGCATGCTCTGTTGTGCGTTTTTCGCGCAACGCAGGCCCCATAGAAGTTAATGGGGCTGTGTGAAAATCGCAAGCAAGTGCGATTTTCACGCATGGTTCCTAGGATGAAAGTCTATTCACTGTATTATTTTCCCTTATAACATGGTTATAAGGGAAAATAATAGCATTCTGAATACAGAATGCTTAGTACAAGGTCAATATAATAAACATTGGTGGCGCAGTGCGCCCCCCCATCACCCCAATATAATAAACATTGGTGGTGCAGTGCGCCCCCCTCAATATAATAAACATTGGTGGCGCAGTGCGCCCCCCCCCATCACCCCAATATAATAAACATTGGTGGCGCAGTGCGCCCCCCCTCAATATAATAAACATTGGTGGCGCAGTGCGCCCCCCCATCACCCCAATATAATAAACATTGGTGGCGCAGTGCGCCCCCCCTCAATATAATAAACATTGGTGGCGCAGTGCGCCCCCCCCATCACCCCAGTATAATAAACATTGGTGGCGCAGTGCGCCCCCCCCATCACCCCAATATAATAAACATTGGTGGCGCAGTGCGCCCCCCCTCAATATAATAAACATTGGTGGCGCAGTGCGCCCCCCCATCACCCCAATATAATAAACATTGGTGGCGCAGTGCGCCCCCCCTCAATATAATAAACATTGGTGGCGCAGTGCGCCCCCCCCATCACCCCAGTATAATAAACATTGGTGGCGCAGTGCGCCCCCCCCATCACCCCAATATAATAAACATTGGTGGCGCAGTGCGCCCCCCCAACACCCCAGTATAATAAACATTGGTGGCGCAGTGCGCCCCCCCCATCACCCCAATATAATAAACATTGGTGGCGCAGTGCGCCCCCCCTCAATATAATAAACATTGGTGGCGCAGTGGGCAGTGCCAATGAGGGTTAAAAAATAAAAAAATAATTAACTCACCTCCTCCAATTGATCGTCTCCTGTTCTTACTTCTTTCTAGTTTCTTCAGGACGCAGGACCTGTGGTGACATCACTGTGCTCATCACATGATCCATCACCATGGTAATGGGCCATGTGATGAGCTCAGTGACGTCACCACAGGTCCTGAAGAAACTAGAAAGAAGTAAGAACAGGAGACCGGCAGCTACCTGATCAACTGGAGGAGGTGAGTTAATTTTCTTTTATTATTTTTAACCCTCATTGGCACTTCCCACTGTGCCACCAACGTTTATTATACTGGGGGAGGGGGGGCGCACTGTGCCACCAACGTTTATTATACTGGGGGGGGGGGGCGCACTGTGCCACCAACGTTTATTATACTGGGGGGGGGGGGTGGCGCACTGTGCCACCAACGTTTATTATACTGGGGGGGGGGGCACTGTGCCACCAACGTTTATTATACTGGGGGGGGGGGGGGCACTGTGCCACCAACGTTTCTTATACAAATACAGGAGGCGGGTGCCGGAATCAAATAGCCGGCACCCGACCTTTGTGACAGGGAGCTGCGATCAGCGGCAGTTAACCCCTCAGGTACCGCACCTGAAGGGTTAACTCAACTGCAGCGGATCGCAGCTCCCTGTCACAGAGGTCGGGTGCCGGCTATTTGATTCCGGCACCCGCCTCCTGTATTTGTATTAACAGGTCAGTTTTCTTCATTGGTGGCGCAGTGGCCACAGCCCCTCCCCTCCTCCTCCTGCCTCTTCTTATTGGCAGCGGCGGGGACAGCAGCAGCACAGGGGGGAGGGAGAGACTCCTCCTGCGCTGCTGAGAACGATCATCTCCTGTGCCCGCCGCTGTATTGAGCAGAGCTGCGGCGGCGGGTCTAGTCGCTAATGGCATCTGGAGCCCTGCAGAAGAGCCGCATTAAAGTGTGTAAAGAGCCGCATGTGGCTCGCGAGCCGCGGCTTGCCGACCACTGGCTTAGCGTATGTTCACATGTCCGGCATGCCTGATCCAGCTTATCCGGTACAAATGCCAGCTGTCAAACGGACAAAAAACATTGAGAGAAATGGGCCAGATCACTGCCGGACCTCACTATAGTCAATGAAAATCTGGTGGTAAACTGTAGAATCCAGCCACGCCGGATCCAGGGAAATCTCTGGCTCTCTGCTAGAACAGCCTGCCGGATCTGCTGAAGCATATGCAAACATACCCTTATATAGCATTATCTTCCTGCCATAATCTTAACTATTGTTGCATTCAGTTTAGGCTACTTTCACACTAGCGTTTTCAATTCCGCTATTAAGATCTGTCATAGAATCTCAATAGCGGAAGAAAACGCTTCCATTTTCTCCCCATTCATTGTCAACGGGGACAAAACTGAACGAAACAGAGTGCATTCCGTTCCGTTTGGTTGCGTCCCCATCGCGGACAGAAGAAACGCTGCAAGCAGCGTTTTTCTGTCTGCGATGTGGTGCAAAGCAAGACGGATCTGTAGTGTACGGGGACTGTAATACCCGTCACTACCAAAGTGTCACTTGGTGTGCTGTCGTCCCTCCTAATTATGGGGAAGTTGTTATATGTCAGTTTTATAAAATGTCATGTAATGCAATGCTATGTGTTTCCCTGTTACTATGACACTTGCATTTACAGGCCTGCTAGGGGTGTCATTCCAGCTTCTAGTCATTAGAGGGAGCTAGGGAGCCCTAGTTTATATAAGGTCCAGACAGGGAAGGGAAAGGCAGACGGAGTCTAGTGTCTGTAATCTACAGTTGGAGATTAGACAATGTCTGAGACCAGTCCAGGCCTGAAGCCTGCTGTCCAGGAGAAGATTCCCTCCTGAATTCCCATATGCAGAAACAGGAATATCTTAGATAAAGAGCCTGAGGAAGCAGCTGAGAGAGACAGAGGCAAAGTGCAGAGAAGCAAGAGGTACTAAAAATAACAGAGGAGGTACTTTCTAAAGCTACAACCAAGGATATAAAGCCAGACCTAGGTTATTGGGCCTTGGAGAAGAATTGCTATATTCCAGGATCAGACAGAAATAGAGTGCAAGCTCCTGTACTGCAAGTCCTGTGTTCAACACTCTGTAATCACCTTGCTCAAGCTGTAATTGCCTGCATCAACCGTATTACAAAATCGACTGTATGCCAAGGAACTGCGATTCCATTATTGTCTCTGCATGAAAACTACTAAAGTTGGAGTTCTGTTTTAATACCACGTGTTCCTCAATTTATTCCTGCTATCCGCAAACGGCGTGCCACCGTTTACTTGGCACTGGCGTCACGAACAATTTATTACCATCACCTGCCCTTGCAGAGAGTCAGCCGTACCAGGTTAGTGTCTATTGCACTACATCACCCAGAAACACCTATTGCACACAACTTGAGTACGCTGCAGATCCGTTTTGACACACAATGTAAGTCAATGGGGACAGATCCGTTTTCTCTGACACAATAGAAAACGGATCTGTCTCCCATTGACTTTCAATGGTGTTCAAGACGGATCCGTCATGGCTATAGAAGACATAATACAACCGGATCCGTTCATGACGGATGCATGCGGTTGTATTATTGCAACATAAGCATTTTTGCAGATCCAGATCCGAAAAAAACTGTATGGTGAAAGTAGCCTTAGCAGGTGTTCCTAAATTCACCAAATACTTCTGCCAAAAGGTAAGTAGCTTCAGTGCCCCTGTTGCTTAGTCCCTCTTATGCAGCCTCATAGCGATGAGTTGGTGCTTCCCTTGCCTGCAGGTATTATATCTATATTAGAGCTCATGCCCACGAACGTAAGGGCTCCGTGTCCATGCTGTGGACCGCATACGGCGATTCCGCAATACAAAGGCCACCAGCCGTGTGAATTCCGCATCACAGATAGGTCCGCAAATCCGGAGATGCGGTGCGGAACGGAAGCACGGAACGGAACCCCACAAAAGCACTACAGAGTTCTTCTGTGGTGTTCCGTTCCTTGCGTCTGTTCCGCAAAAAGATAGAACTTGTTCTATCCTTTTGCGGAATGGACGGATCGCGGACCCCATTCAAGTGAGTGGGTCTGCGATCCGCATGCAGCTTCCCTGCGGTGGGTGCCTGTGCATTGCGGACCGCAATTTGCGGTCCGCAGCACGAGCACAGAGCCCTTACGTTCGTGTGAAAGAGGCCTAATACTAATACTGATGCTAATGTGTTGTGCTTTGGCCACTACTGTGGCAGCTGTTTTGCTTTTGGACAGGTTGTTTGACTGTGCATTACATGCTGAAACCTCTTATGTTTATGGCTTTTTTATATTGGTACCTTTTCTTAGGCTATATACTTATTCATATGTATGTACATGAGTTGTAGGGGCTTGTCCCCCCTTTCACTACAGTTTTTTATTCTAAAGCTGCAGTGAGCTATTGTCTCTGTTATCACTTGGTTTCCATTTTAGAGGCTGGCTGGTGCCACCTAGTGGCCACTTTTGTTTTCAATCTTTAGAGTTAATTCACTGGGTGAATAAGTTTGTATTATTTCTAAGTGATGTCCAGCTTGAATTTAGATCCCAATAATCTATGTATAGGGGATGCGAAGAAGTACTTGGATAGCACTGCTGCCTTTAAATGCAAATGTCATTGGCAGATTCCATCAAAGCCCTGTTGCAAATAATTTCCCACCTGCAGAGGAACTGAAGGAATGGCAGCAGCAGTCACATGCGTGCCTCTACTGGCAGGAAATGTAGCCCTGAAGACCCCTCTGCTAGCAATATGTCCATCAAAGAGGTTTAACTTTTGGGGAGGTATTTTGTGCTGCATTGGGGTATTTGGTTCTGCTGGGACGGTATTTTCAGCTACACTATGGTATTACTGGCCTTCTTGTGTTGGTCTTGCCTACCCGTATTGCCCTGCCTTCTTTAAATAACTTGGACCTGCCTACAACATGGAGGCCACTTTTTTTTCCCCAGGGCCACTTTAAGTTCTCAGTCCACCCCTGTCCCCCTCCCTGTGTCAGTAGAGCAAATTTTTAAGATGCCTTTTTGATTCTTCTATCAGTTTTCATTACTCAGAATAAAAATTTGTAACTTGTGATCTACAGAAGAGCCTTCAGCTGGCAGTCAATTTTGAGATCAGTGCAGCAGGTCCCTCCCTAGAAGATTTACTTGTTAAAACCTCATATTTTGTGCTGCTGGAAGGGACATAAGAGAAGTTTGGATTAAGAATGTAAATCTGTTTTCCCTTAGTCCTGTCAGCAGCACAAGGCTTCCTCCCTATAATATTTTTAGTCAGTGTGCTGCTAAAGATTAAAAATATACAAACGGGGTGGAATTTGGCGCACCTTATATAGTGTTCAGGTGCTAATTAAAATTCCCACCTGTCCTATCAGCTTGCAGGGTGAAGAAATTCCCCATATGTTGTGCTGCTGATGGGACTAAGGGAAAAAAGATTTACATTCTAAATATGAACTTTCTGCTAAGCTGTGCAGTGCAGAGCACTCAAACAATTAGGTTCAGCCAAATGTCACACTTGAAGTCATATATCCCAACTGACTATATATTTTATGGGACTATCTCACAAAACAGACCACGGATGGGTGCAGTTTATGCAAATATTCAACATCATGCCAATGAAGGTGGGTAATGGTATGCTTGAAGTTGTCAGCAGGACTATTATTCTGTTGCTACTTTATACATTAACTAGCTGTACACTAGACATAGCATAGCAGTATTACAGTAAAATTCCTTTAACCCAGCATCCAGTAATCCAGAAAGTCCGATAAAGCAGCACAAAACTGCTATACCATGTGAAATTTCCCCAGACCAGTAACAGAAGATCGATCAGGGAGCATAATTAGGAGACTTCTTTAGTATAGGAGCGACTCGATTGCTTTCATATAGACTTCTAAATCTAGTTGCTTATCCAGAATACCTGATAACCTAGCACCTATCTAGTCCCACTGATGCCGTATTAAAGGAATTTTACAATTAGCTCCATGTCAGGCAGACCATATTGTGCTGCTGAAACCCTGCCGTGCGTTTTACTTCAACCACTTCCAGTTAATGAAGAGTACACTGGGGGCTCTGACTGCAGGACATGATTTGTCATTGTCAGGCTGAGGCCTGGACATATCACAGCTCCTGACAGGCAATGCTTATAGAAACCAGCGCCGAAGTGATGAAGAAATGTGAAGTCTCCATTGATACCCACACTGTGGGAAAAAACTGTGCTTATTACCCATGAAGATTATTGCCACAAATCCTTCAAGAGGAATTGCACTTAAATTTACCTTCTCACATTTTGCGTAGACAGGAAGAATGATGTTGATGGAGGACCATGAATACAGATCCCCTAGAACTGCCCTAATCAAGGGAACTTTAATGCCGCCAACCACTATGACTCTTCCTCACTGGAAACATCTAACAGTGGTCTCACACAGCTTCTTTTGAGGAAAACAAACCTCAGTTTTTCTGGCAACTTTTGATCCAAAGCCAGAAGTGGATTCAAAAGGAACGAGAAATAAAAAGCAAAGACATATTTCTTCTTGCTGGATCCACTTTTGGTTTTGGCTCTCAAAACTACATGAAATACTGCCACAAAATCTGTGATGGCCAGTTCGCCGTGTTCGCCCGCGAACACATGTGGGCTACCATCTTGACTCACAAGTCCGGCGAGGCACAGGTAAGCCCTTACCTGTGCCTGCGCCGCGAGCCGGTGTGAAACAAATGCGGTCACCGGGAGCAGGCAGTTCCGAGAACAGCCCGATGAAGGCCCCCGGCGGCTGATCTCGGAACTGCCTGCTCCCGGTGACCGCATTTGTTTCAGACCGGCTCGCGGCGCAGGCACAGGTAAGGGCTTACCTGTGCCTTGCCGGACTTGTGAGTTAAGATGGCAGCCCGCATGTGTTCGCGGGTGAACACGGCAAACTGGCCATCACTGCAGAGTGGCTGCTTCATCTGGTTGTCTGTGTGGGCGTGTCCCTCTGTCATATCTGTATCCCCTAATTAGGCATATGAACAGGTGTTGTCCTAATGACACAAATCTTTTAATACTAGTTCCATCACATAGAAATAAAGTGGTTGTTCGGCCTTGGAGCCGGCAACCCCTGGGGTCCTCCTAACTTGTGCCTCTAAACATTAAAAAGCCCCACTCACCTGTCTTCGCTCCTACACATCTGTGATGTAGCATTTAAGCTGATGTGACCACTGAGACCTGTGACTGGCCACAGTGGTCATCGGACCAAGCTGTTTCCTGGTCCTGCAGGGACTGGAAGCGGCCAGGAATGAAGCAGCACTGGGACTGCAGACAGTTAAGTGGGGTTTTTTATGTTCTGGGGCACAGGTTATGACCCCAGGGGTTGTCAGGGACAAGGCTGGACAACCCATTAAAGTTATATTTTGGCAAAACTTTAAGTTCGTTAGGCTTACAAATCAGGAGTGACATTCCATATGTATCACCTGTGTAGCTGCACAGGAACCTGGTAGGTGGGGGCAATGTGACCCTAAAAGCAGCTTCTTAAGCTGACCATGCACATCCAATAGCTTTTGGCTCAAGCTATCTCTCCCAACTACCTCCTTACTCTGCACGTTATTCAATTCAATGGAGAGAGAGGATGAAGCCGATGTCAGGCACTTCTGGTGGGGTTTTATCTTCTGGGAGAACAAAAGGATAAGGTGAAATTATTCACTTCACCCGATCCTTCTCATCTCTCAGGGGAGACTATCGGCCGAACCCACCATTCTTGGCAGGCTCAGCCGATACACTAATGTTGTGGAGGCCTTTACTGTCTATTAGGCCTCTTTCACACGGCCGTTTTTTTTTTTCGTTTTGCGGGCCGTTTTTCAATGGTTCCGCAAAAAAAACGGAATGTGTTCCGTATGCATTCTGTTTCCGTTTTTCCGTTCCGTTTAAATATAGAACATGTCCTATATTTGGCCGCAAATCACGTTCCGTTGCTCCATTAAAGTCTATGGGTCCGCAAAAAAACGGAATGCATACGGAAATGCATCCGTATGTCTTCCGTATCCGTTCCGTTTTTTGCGGAACCATCTATTGAAAATGTTATGCCCAGCCCAATTTTTTCTATGAAATTACTGTACACTGTATATGCCATATGGAAAAACGGAACGGAAACGGAAACACAACGGAAACAAAAAACGGAACAACGGATCCGTTTAAAACGGACCGCAAAACACTGAAAAAGCCATACTGTCGTCTGAAAGAGGCCTTAGACTACCCGTAAGCAACTGTACAAATTAATTTTATGGCTCCTAAATAATGGTGGATTTTTAGAAAGATATAAAAGGGATGAGCTACATGATAACAAGGGACCCATATAAAACTGTGCTCACACAGGGGTCTTCTGCTGGCTGTGTCCTCCCCTGCCACCAATGGCCTTATACCAGACTTCTCTCAATCCTATATAGGTATTGGAAATAAAAAGCAGACTTTCAAATATTTTCTCTGTCTTCTTTACAAAAATAAATATTCACTTTTCACTAATCAAATATTCAGTTAATGGGGAATTGGCAGATAATGGTCAGTGGAACAAGTTTAGACTTATGTTACAAGAGCGATACGGAATGAGTCAGGATCTTTTGCAGGCAAATTTAATCGGTTGTGACTGCAATTCCATTCAGTGTTTCAGTTTTTCTGCATGGATGTAATCCGTTTTTGATGCATTTTCATGCGTGTGACGAAAAACCGTTTTTCACGCAAGTCCCATTCTATTTTCGCATAATATAGAACATGCTGCAATTTTTCCTGAACACAGAGATGATCAGTGATGAACGACGCTCATATGCAGATAATCATTGAAATGAATGGGTCAGGATTCAGTCTGGATGTTAATAGTTCACAACACACAAAGCGTGCGGACAGAAAATTTGCTTGTGTGAATGAGCCCTTCCTCAAGCAGTTATGATATTACTATGGGCAGTTATAATGACAACCAGTAAAGGGTCCCCCAGGTTGAGCTAAGCACTTTACAGGTCACTAGAGATGAGCGAATTTCATGTTATGAAGTTTGTTCACGCTTCGTTTGGTGGTAAAAGCAGAATTGCGTTATGCATTGCGTTACCACGGACCATAACGCAAATCTATGACGGAATGCATAACGAAATTCTGTCATAATAGAAGTCTACGGCCTGCATAACGGATCCGTCCCGTTTTGCAGAAGAGGACTTCCCTGCATAACGGAAACGGGACGATCCGTTTTGCAGCCCATAGACTTCTATTATGACGGAATGAACAAGAATAGAATTAACAGAATCCATAACGCAATTCTGCTTTTACCACCAAACGAAGCATGAACTAATTTCAAAATATGAAATTCGCTCATCTCTACAGGTCACCTCTCTAGTCAAGTAATTGCCATAGGATTTGATGTTGTTTTACAGATTACAAGTCCATTGTTCAGAGGTCTGTATGACAAAGGGTTAGGTAAACATTTTGGATAGATAAGGTGACCCTGCTGACAACTTCTAGACCCCAGTGGTTCAAGCAGGGTCTCTTCAGCTAAATGATAAATTAGGAGATGTTCAAAAGAAAAACAGAAGACGCCAAGAAAGGCAGGAGGAGGACTGAGTGATTGTCAGGAAGAGTCTAGTGAACCCACACACAGGGGCTGTTATCTCCACACTCTGCTGTGTAAAAGACACAGAGGTGTCAGTGAAAGTAAAATAGCAGAGCTGTATGGCGTGTGTGCCCTCAGTGCACTCGTACATACACAAGCTATTATTTCTACCTGTATCGTGCTATACTCAGTATGCAAGCAGCTAGACAATAAAACAATGATTTATGCCTGCATTGTAAGCTGAAGTAGAGAATCAAATACCGGTATACTGCAAACAGAACAATGTAAAAAAAAATTGTGCAAGAAAAAATATGTAAAAATAATCTTATATAGAGAAAAAATGTGGGGAAAAAAATCATATAGAGAGAGAAAGAGAGAGAAAGTGTAAAACAAAATGATATATAGAGGGGGAAAATATGTAAAAAAAAATCATAGAGAGAATGTGGAAAATTATATTTTATATATATATAGAGAGAGAGAGAGTGTGTGTAAAACAAAATGATATATAGAGGGGAAAATGTCATATTTATAGAAAAAATATGTAAAAAAAAAATCATATATATATATATATATATATATATAGAGAGAAAAATATGTTTAGAAAATCGTATATAGAGGGGAAAAAAATTGTAAACAATGATATTTAGAGAGCAAAAGTATAAAAAAAATGGAGAGAAAATGTAAAAAAATCATAGAGAAAGGAAAAAAATAATAATATATATATATATAGAGAGAGAGGCTTGACAAAGGCTCCATAGAGAGAGCTGAAACCTTGTCTTCACATGGGGGAATAAACACCCTTATTTTCACGAATACCAGTGTGCTGCCTTGGTTTTTTCTATACGTATCTACATTGGATCAAGTCCGTGGTCTGCTCCAAGGAATTGCACCGACCAGTGTGTGTGATGCTCATCTACTTTTTTGCTTTATATATATATATAGAGAGAGAGAGAAAAGAATATGTAAAAGTATATACAGAGAAAAATATGTAAAAAAAATCATTTAGAGAAAAGAAATGTAAAATCATAGAGAAAAATGTTTAAAAAAACATATGCAGAGAAAAAATAGGTAAGAAATCATATATAGAGAAAAAAAGGTTAAAATATGAAAAAATATATAAAATCATACAGAGAAAAAAATAAGTAAATAAACACACACACATATATCGATACATTGATAATTAAAAAATTCTCATCAAACAGAAAAAAGTAACAATACAAAAAATGTCAATAAAAATAAACAGAGATATTTTTAAATATTTTTTTTTCTTTGGTTAAAAAACAATGCCAATTCATATCACAGAATAAATATCAAAATGGGTAGTTTTATTGTTTTTTTACATTGTAAAGTACAAAAAGATTGTATAAAAAAAAATAGGTCATAGCTCATTGGTGTGTGATCATCATTTAGGTATTTTTTATGCATTATTTAAATAACTGCATACAATGTTTGGAAAAGAATAAAAATCATTTTGAAAAGCTAATATTTATGATGAATCAAATAGAATCAAATGATAATAATAAATATATTTTGCTATATACTGTAAAACAAAAATGCATTAATACATTTCATGCTGAATATATATATATATATATATATATACACAATAATTTTTTGATTAAAAGTTATGTTTTAGTTTTTGTTTTTGTTTCATGTGAGCTACATATATATATAACTCCGGTATGCTGATTTCTGTGAGCTCACAATTAGTATAAATGTTTTATTCACTAACAGTGATATATTTGTGTACATGTATCGTATGTATTATTGCTCTTTTTTTCTCTCTCGCATGGTGTAAAAATATGTCATGATTTTTCCACAGTTTTAACAGCTTTGTGGATTTTGTGGTGTTTTCTTAGCAGATTTTCATTGTAGATTTTGTGTGCAGAATTTCAGATAACATAGCAGTCTATAAAATGCTCAGCAACCAAAATCTACAACACATAGAAAGTACATAGCGGAAAAAATGACACCATATCTTTCCACGTAAGATCACATGGAGTGAATTTCCGCAGCATTTTTCCCCGTAATAAAAATAAGCAGTTTACATGAAATTAACCCTTAAACATCAAGATGACTTATTTACAAACACAACGATAATAGAAGAATACAATGAATACAAGCAGACCTGAGTCACGCTCCATGTATTGCACACAAGGATGTTACTGTATCACACAAATATATTACTTTCTGCTGACGCTACAATTTATGCTGAGATAACCAGCAGTAATATGAGGAAAATATTTATTTATTCATTTTTTTCTGTAATGCCTGGGGAAAAAAAGCCACCATTTTTTTTTTTCTGTTCAACCACAATCGTTTATTAAGAATTTTTTTCCTTGTATTCATATAGAGAGAAAGACGTCATTTAATGGCACGTTGGTTCTTTTTTTATTTCATAAACAGTGCAGCAATTTTTTTCAAACTTTATAACAAAATCATGATTCTATTTGTTTAGAAATTATTAAAATTTTTCTTAAATCTCTTTAGAAAATATGCTACTAAAAATTTAAAAAAGCGAAGTTTATTTAAATGTATAATATATAAATGGTCTGTGTGGCTAGTATATGGTGCAAGTGAATATCTGTCACAAGAAGTTTGGCTTGGGTAAGGGGGTGGTCTTCTCAAAGGTGTTTTTTTGGGAGGTGTTATGAAAGATAGATAGATAGGGTTGTCGGGCACATTATTGGTGATGAATGCTCATTCCTGATAATGTGCCCATCTAATTGTGCCGAAGATCATCCAATGAACGAGTGTTTCGTTGATGTGGACACCCCAGTCATCGTTCACAGGTAGCAGATCGTGCTGTCTAAACTGTGCTCTGCTGCCCAGGAGCAATTTTGTATGGGGATGAGCAATAGCAGCAGAGATCGCTCATACTGTGGAGGTGATCGCTCCATGTAAATGCAGCACTTCATCTCCACTTAACTAGCTCCTGTCAGGAAGGAAGGCTTCCTTCCTGACAATCGGCTTCTCCACGTTTTGTCTAAATGCACCTTTAAATCATCGTTTCTGGGCAGCAGATTGCGGTGTCTAAACGGCGCTCTGCTGCCCAGGAACAAGGCAGCTGTATGAGGACGAGCGGTCGCAGTAGAGGTGATCTCTGCAGGTAATGGCAGCACTTCACCCCCACTAAACGAGCAGCCAGTTAATCAGCTGCTCCTTCGAGCGTGTAAACCTTCCTATATATAGACAAACAGATAAATAGATAAGCAATATACACAAAAGATAGGAGATTTGAAAATTTGTCACAGAAAATCATCTAGATAGATCATTTATCATCAATTATACTGCTTTATTATGGTCATGTATAGATCTGTATTATTATTATTATTATTATTGATAGCACACGTCCATGTTTAACTTCATGCTTTATATTTTAATTCACTAAGGCCTGTATTGCACCAACAGATTATCGGACAGATTTTTTGACCAACTAATAGTCTGATTGCACGGATATTGGTCAGATAATCTGTTGGTGTAATATAGGCCTTATGGCTCATTCAGACGCCCTTGTGCTGTCCGCATCTGTAGTTCCGCAGCCCCGCAAGAAAGTTACAACAAGTCATTTCTATTGTATAATGGAATAAACTAGTATAGTGTCTCACCTGCTTACTACCATGGATGAGGGGCTCTATGTCTGTATGACTCACCTCGTCAAAAGTACGTTTAAAAATGAGTATGGAGACAGGCACTCTGCATTTGGAAACACGCGGCGAGGAAAACGTACAGTGGAGGTCAAAGTAATAAAACCACTTTATTACATAAAATCTCAAAAAATATTTATAAATATCTAATAAAGAAAGGAGGTTCTCCAAACAATATTAAAATTATTGTATAAAAGGAAAAGGTGGTAACTAGAAGAAGTAGTAGCTGAAGATAATAGTTAAAAGTTGCGCAATTGCTACCTGTGTGAGCCAACTTAAAGGGTATGGATTCACACAGTTTCGCAATTAGTTTCCATCGCCATAATAACAGTACATACAAAGTGTGATATGGATCATAAAATGTTCAAATAATAAATAGAATGATAGTCCCTCTTGATGTCCGGACTCTTCTCAGTATGGAGTAAAAGAAAACAACCAATGTAGTCTAAGGCCGGGTTCACACGAACGTGTGTGACCCGTGCCTGTGAAGCGGCCCGCAAATAGCGGGCCGCAATGCTTGTTCGCCGGCCGTAGGTCAGCCGCATCGGATCGCGGACCCATTCACTTTAATGGGTCCGCGATCCGGCCGTTCCGCGAAAAGATAGGACTTGTTCTATCTTTTAGCGGAACGGAAGTACGGGACGTAACCCCAGGAGGCACTCCGTAGTGCTTCCGAGGGGTCCCGTCCCGTGCGGCCGTTCCGCGATTCCGGATTAGCGGACCCATTGGAGTGAATGGGTCCGCATCCGTGATGCGGAATTCACACGGAACTGTGGCCGTGTATTGCGGCCCGCGATTTGCGGGCCGCAATACGGCCACGGGTCACGCACGTTCGTGTGAACTTAGCCTAATGGTAATGTTTAGTATAGTGGATAGTGCTATGTTGCCACAATATGGCACTATCCACTATACTGAACATTACCATTAGACTACATTGGTTGTTTTCTTTTACTCCATACTGAGAAGAGTCCGGACATCAAGAGGGACTATCATTCTATGTATTATTTGAACATTTTATGATCCATATCACACTTTGTATGTATTGTTATTATGGCGATGGAAACTCCTTGCGAAACAGTGTGAATCCATACCCTTTAAATTGGCTCACACAGGTAGCAATTGCGCCACTTTTAACTATTATCTTCAGCTACTACTCCTTCTAGTTACCACCTTTTCCTTTTATACAATAATTTTAATATTTTTTGGAGGACCACCTTTCTTTATTAGATATTTATATATTTTTTATTCAGATTTTATGCAATAAAGTGGTTATTACTTTGACCTCCGCTGTATGTTTTCCTCGCCGCGTGTTTCCAAATGCAGAATGCCTGTCTCCATACTCATTTCTATGATAGTGGCGGCCATGTGTGGTACGCAAAATGCGGACCATCCACAGCCGGCATCCATGTTTTGAGGATCCACAATTTGCCGACCGCAAAACACTACGTTATCTGAATGAGCCCTTAGCGTGAGACTGTTATGCCTGTGATATATTCTACATCTTTAAGTGTATCCTTCAGAATTGCTCGCTGGTATCTTACATTCGATAATAATCTGGATTTGTAATGCTGGAAATCAGCTAGTAAAATACTTTGAATGACAAATATTTGATTTCCTATGGTATAATCATTGAATGCAATCTACAATCCTGTAAGGACTCGCTGCCTCCATATGGTTCTCTATACGGCACCGTATTACAGAATTATTAGTGCACCTTTCATTTTGTGGAGTTATGTCCCAATGTGGCAGCTATATACATTTGTACTAAATCCAATGTGGAGGAGAAGCTAGCTGCTTCCCCCTTACTAATGTCACTATTGAACTACACTTTCCAAAATTTCATTTTTCCAAAACAACCTAAAAAATGAGGGTGGAGCGGTCGGTCCCACACATCCCTGGTGGACAAATAAACCTTTGGTCAGTGATATAGGATCAGATTTCACACTATAGGCCTAGATTCACTCAAGCAGGTCTCTGCGCAGGCATGGTCTGTAAAGTGCTATATAAGTGACTAAAATAGGAGAGGGGTCAGTTCTCTTGCTGACTGACTGCCAAGAGGAGACAGACTGACCCAATGACTGGGTGACAGTAAACATAGCCCCACAAGAGCCAATATGGCTGACAATGACAGCTATCAGACAGCAGAAACTGACGGCAGGAGACATCTGAAGAACAATAGGAAAAAATGAATAATTGAAACATTTGATTTTTATAATTTATTATGATTGTTTCCTACTATGATCATAAAGGGGAAGTCTATCGAGATAATGTTAAATTAATTCTAATAATAACAACACAGGGGAGAATGTGAATTTCCATGTTGTGGGTCTGGCTTAAACCATGAGCTTTTCTTACTATTTTAGGCACCTAATTAAATGGGGGCTGCGGGTATGTAATAAAAAGATAAAGAAGGGAGTAAAAGGAAGGGCGAGTTGGGTTAGAACGTGAAATGAACTAAAACTGAGGGAGGATATGAGGTTTTTATGTGTTAAATTCCATCACTTGCAAGAAGAGACAAAGAAAGCACTTCTTTATTCCACAAGAGGAAAGGCCTTTCTAGAGAAATTCTATGTACAAAAGAAACAAAAACCACATACAAAAGAATAGCTGTAAGGCCTAGTTCACATAAACGTGTGTGATCCGTGCCCGTGCTCGATCGCCGGCCGTAGGTCAGCCGCATCGGATCGCGGACCCATTCACTTTAATGGGTCCGCGATCGGCCCGTTCCGCAAAAAGATAGGACATGTTCTATCTTTTTGCGGAACGGAAGTACGGGACGCAAGCCCACGGAAGCACTCCGTAGTGCTTCCGAGGGGTCCCGTTCCGTGCAGCCGTTTCGCTATTCCGGATTTGCGGACCCATTGAAGGGAATGGGTCTGCATCCGTGATGCGGAATGCACACGGAACTGTGGCCGTGTATTGCGGCCCGCAATTTGTGGGCCGCAATACGGCCACGGATCACACACGTTCGTGTGAACTTAGCCTAAGTGTGAACCACCAGCTTCTGGAAACAATCTGCCCTCTCCTGCAGGAGTCACCAAGCTTTGCCTAGGCTGTCCTGTGCTCCTGTACCTGTTAGATTTGTTATTCAGGACATATAGAAACCAGGAAGGCAACTTCCCTAATAGCCATCATATTAGATACGATTGAAATGTCCGAAAATAATTTCTGCATTTTAGTTTCCGAAAGTCCACACTTGAAGTTACATTGGAACCACAGATCACATGCAAGTAAGGAGTCCTAAGGGCACAGCTACACAGCGACTTGTGTCGCGCAGTACTAATGGGTATGGATAAATGCCGACATTACATGTAATGTGTTTCAATGGTGTCGCAATACAACATACTGAGACGCAAAAAATCTGACTAGGATGCATTTTTTTGCGTCTGTCGTGTTGTAATCGTAGCATGTCACATTGCGACACCACTGAAATACATGGCGTAAAATGTCACGTGACTTGTTGAAAGACAGCATATCTACAAAGGTGCAGTACAAAATACAGTGCACTAGAACTCACTTACACTTGGACGAAAAACATTGTAATAATGAACCCCCCTCCCTAATGCCCAGGCCCCACATATAGGTTATACTTACTCGGTCCCCGGCGCCCGCGTGGGTCCTGATCCCCGCATGGCCGCCACTGCATCTCCCCGTGGTGTAGATCAAAACGGCTGGCGATGGGGGGAGCAGCCAATAGCAGGCCGCGATGGGGACGAGCCTCCCTAGCATCACCTGCGATGCTAGGGAGGCTCATCCCCATCGCGGCCTGCTATTGGCTTCTCCTGAAGCTCATGGCGGTGGCCGTGTGGGAATCAGGAGCGACGCGGGTGCTGGGGAGCAGGTAAGTATAATGTATACGAGGGGCCCGGACATTGGGGGATCATTATAGGAGTTGGTTAACCCCTTTAAGGATATTTTTTTATCCAAAACATGTAAGCAAGTTCTAGTTCACTGTATTTTGTACTGCACCTTTGTGGATATGCTGCAGTAAAGGAGAAACTGCTTATATGAGCTCGCCCTACAGTGCGGAAGCTTCCTTCTTCTGTTTGTGCTGTTCCCCATCCTCCATGCACGTGGTAGGCCTCCAGTTGAAGTGGGTGAGCTGGCTTTGGCTATTCTTTTAGACCTGGATACATGACACATTGTAACCACAAGGCAGCTCTCAACAGACAGATCTAGAATTCTAAATGGAGTCCTCAGAGATTGCAACGCACATCCTTGTTGTTCTTCCTTCCTCTTCTTACTTTAATTCCACAGAAATGGGACTCAGATCATCAGATATTCTGGATCATTGGGTAGTCCTTGAAAAGTATAAGAAACTCATCTGTAATGGTAGAGAACCTTTAGGCCCCTTTCACACGAGCGAGTATTCCGCGCGGGAGGTGAACGCATTGCACCCGCACTGAATACCGACCCATTCATTTCTATGGGGCTGTGCACACGAGCGGTGATTTTCACGCATCACTTTTGCGCTGCGTGAAAATCGCAGCATGCTCCTCTTTGTGCGTTTTTCACGTAACGCAGGCCCCATAGAAATGAATGGGGTTGCGTGAAAATCGCAAGCATCCGCAAGCAAGTGCGGATGCGGTGCGATTTTCACGCACGGTTGCTAGGAGACGATCGGGATGGAGACCCGATCATTATTATTTTCCCTTATAACATGGTTATAAGGGAAAATAATAGCATTCTGAATACAGAATGCATAGTAAAACAGCGCTGGAGGGGTTAAAAAAAATAAAAAATCATTTAACTCACCTTAATCCACTTGATCGCGTAGCCCGGCATCTCCGTCTGTCTCTTTTACTGAATAGGACCTGTGGTGAGCATTAATTATAGTTCAAGGACCTGTGATGACGTCACTCCGGTCATCACATGGTACGTCACATGATCTTTTACCATGGTGATGGATCATGTGATGACCGGAGTGATGTCATCAAAGGTCCTGGAATGAATGCTCAGCACAGAAGGAGACAGACGAGATGCCGGCAGCGCCAGCAAGTGGATTAAGGTGAGTTAATTTTTTTATTATTTTTTTAACCCCATCAGCGCTAGTTTACTATGCATTCTGTATTCAGAATGCTATTATTTTCCCTTATAACCATGTTATAAGGGAAAATAATACAATCTACAGAACACCGATCCCAAGCCCGAACTTCTGTGAAGAAGTTCGGGGTACCAAACATGTGCGATTTTTCTCACGCGAGTGCAAAACGCATTACAATGTTTTGCACTCGTGCGGAAAAATCGCGGGTGTTCCCGCAACGCACCCGCACCTTTTCCCGCAACGCCCATGTGAAAGAGGCCTTAGGAATGAATCTGACAATCAAAAGATAATGGTGACCATACAGCTTTAGCTATTCTTCCCAACTCCCCTATACACATGCATGCTGGGCTCAGCTGAGCATGCATTTTTCATGGTACAATAGTGAATTTTTATCTCCTGTGGAAAGAAAGGATCGAACAATCTAACATGCCCGATCCTTCTTCCCCCATCAGAGCACCGACATATTTACTAGATGGTCATCCATTCTTTACAGATTGGATGGCTTCAGCTGTCTTTCCTTTAATCAGGGGCAGACTGGGAACTTAAAGTGGCCCTGGAAAAAAAAAACTAAAAGTGGCCCCAGATACGACAGAAAATACTACCTAAATTAATGCTGAGAGCATCGGATCTTTTTGTACCAGGCTTTTGGCCAAGAAAATGGCTTAGGTGGCCCTCTGGGCATCGGCCAACTGGGAAATTTCCCTGTAGGGTCTATGGCCAGTCCGCCCCTGCCTCTAATGTGTAGCGTCATCTTAATACACAGTCTGCTACAGTATTTCTTTCTTTTTTTTTTTAGGAGGCATTTTCTAACTGGTTGTCAGTCTTGGGGTTTTGAAATTTCACATTGTATTGCAAATTTGTGCTGGGCACAAGTGCCAGATTATCAGATGATGAATTAAAAAGTGCAGCGCCTTCTCTCAAGGTGAAATGAACAGGCCCCCACCTAATGTTTCACAAGTATCTTCTCTTCTTCCCATGTGACGTCTATTGTAAAGTATCTGAGTGGGCCTGGCTTTCGCTCAGCAGCCCTGGTCAGTGTCCCCCTGTCAAACTGTAAAGTAATTTATGTCAAGGAAGCTTATCTTTCTCCAGTTTGCAGATCTTACTGCAGTCAGACTGGCTCCTCCATAGTCCACCAGCTCTTTCCTGCTGGTTGGGAATACTGGGAGCTGAGGGGGCCTGTTACGAGCCCTACCCCCCTTTCCCGTGTCTCGGAAAAAACAACACCAGTTCTGTGTGATGTGGTGCCACAGAGAACAGGGAAAGTTCTGGTGTGTAACCTCAACTTGACATGGGAACACTGATAGCTGTTAGTATTTAAAGATGCAGCCACGCCAGCTCCAGTCCAATTGTTTTCCTGAACAAATTGAGATCATCAGCCATTAAAGGCCGTGCCAGTCATTCTGTCCAGATCCCATCAAGTGTCGGGAACATCCATCCATAATAAACACATAAGAACGAGGCCAGCTTTTTAATGGGTTAATAAAGGAGGTTGTCTGGGATGCATACGAAACCTGAAAATTGTCTATAGGCCCCGTTGGGCTTGTGTATGGACTATGCTGACTCCATGGTCTGTGGTTTGTCTAGAGTGAAGTCTTGCAGCAGCAACTGGTCAATATGGACGCACGGTCAATGAAGTTCATACACAGGCCCACCAGAAGCAATTGGTAGTTTGGAAATGGAGGAGATGTTAGTATATTACAAATTCTTAACATTTGTTTTTTTATTTTTTTATTTTAGAAATCTGCCCCATTTTGAATCTTGGACAACCCAAGTAAAACTATATAATTAAATGAGAAAGAGTAACCTTCAACGTAAGGGAGTTGGTTATAAAGCAATTCCCTAATGTACTTTTAATACTCAAATGCTCACCTTAAGGGAGAAACTGGGTAATACAGAACAGCAAAACCAGACAATGATCTCAGGAATATATTGTTTTCTATTATTGGTTCAGTCATTTCATTTAAGAATCAGTGTAAATTCTACCAGAACTCAGAGAGAGAGCCTGTAGCGTACCTTTAAATAGAGACCGACCACGTAACTGCTAAGCGCCCAGGGGAGGGGGGCTGTACTCCTTCTTCTCTTTGCAATGCTGCATTTTCAGCAGCCGCCGGTAGGAGGAGCTCAGTGCAAACAGATGATCACAGCTTTGAATTCAGTCAATTGTAACTGCATTAATTTTTAGACACTGAGCTCCCCCTAGGGGTGGCTGCTGGCAGTCAACTTTGTTGTAGAAGGGAAGCAGTAAATTAATCAATGTATTCATTTAAGTTTTCTGTTAGAAAATACATTTAGAAATATGATGTTTAGGATGAGCACCATATTTTTAAAGCACCTGTTCCACCTTTTCTGACATAGAAGTTGGGTAAAGTAGGTGAGGCCAAGTCAATGCAAACAGGGATGCACCTAGCCTTTCTTCTGCCTGAGAAGAAAAATGGAACGGTACCCCCCCCATGCCAAATTCTCAACATAACCCCTTCCCTCCAACCCTACTGTTAAGACATACTTGGAAAACCTTCCATACAGCGCTACAAAACATAGAGGGTAATACAGTGCCACATACCTTTTTACATCCAGTCATATCTTCTCTGATGTAGATATTCTCTTTCCTCATCTTCTCCATTCGAACCAGACCGCCATGATTATTTCTTTCAGCCATCTCTTGCCTCTGCTGACATCTTAGTTTCCTACATTTACAACATCCTGCCACCCACAATACTGTGCCCACTGTGCTCTCCAAAAATTTGACAGAAACTGATTATCTACACCAGGGATTGCCAACCTGCGGCTCTCCAGTTTCTGCAAAACTACAACTCCCAGCATATTCCCCATAGTGCACCCCCTTATGTGTGCCACTACAAAAGATGCCCCCTTATGTATGTGTGCAGTACAAAAAAATACCCCCTTTTAGTGCCCCTACTAGAACCAATGTCCTCATAGTGTTCCCTTCAGTTATAATAATGCTTCACATAGTGGCCCAACAGCATGCTGCCAAATAAAAATTATAATCACGAATACTTACCTCCATGCAGCTGTCAGAGATGCGATGCAGGACAAAGGCCTCTTCTGGTCTGTGCTCTGAGCTGTATGCTGCCCAGCTCAGGCAGCGTGATGATGATGTCATCGCGCCTCCTTCATCAGCTTCTGATAGGCTACAGGTGTTAGGCCTGAAGCCTATCAGAGTGAGCGGTGGGGCAGGGAGACATCGCTACCTTGCACTGCCACAGCATTCAACTTCATCGCCATCCTCAGGACGGTGAATATAAAGAAATGAGCACTTCCAGAATGGAAGAGCTCATTGCCCATGCCCCTGCCGCCACCCCCTTCTTGTCACTAGGTGGCGCCACCTGAAGCCATGGCCTCACCTCTCGTTGTTGTTGGTGGGCCCCTGAATGCAGCCTTAGGCCTCTTGCACACGACCGTATGGTTTTGCGGTCCGTTTTAAACGGATCAATTTTTCAGTTTTTTTGTTTCAGTAGTGTTTCTGTTTCCGTTCCGCTTCCGTTCCGTTTGCCATTCCGTTTTTCCTTTTGGTTTTTGTTTGTGTTCCGTTTTTTGCGGATTGCAAACGGAAACGGAAGCATACAATAATGTTTAAACAGTAAGTACATTAAGAAATTGGGCTGGGCATAAAATTTTCAATAGATGCGGCACCTGAGGGGTTAACTGCCGCTGATCGCAGCTCCCTGTCATAGAGATCGGGTGCCGGCTATGTGATTCTGCCGCCGGCACCCGCCTCCTGTATCTGTATTAAATGCTAATTATCTTCATTGGTGGCGCAGTGCGCCCCCCCCCCCCCCAATTTTTAAAAACATTGATGGAGCAGTGTGCCCTTTACACCCCAGTATTAAAGTAATTGATGGTGCATTGCGCCCCCCCCCCCAACACCCCCAGTATTATAATCATTAGTGACAGTGGCCACAGGCTCCCCTCCCCTCCCCCTCATTGGTGGTGCAGTGGCAATTGTGATCGGAACCCCAGCAGTGTAATCGCTGAGCTCCGATCAGTTACCATGGCAGCCAGGACACTACTGAAGCCCTAGCTGCCATGGTAAGCTCCCTGCTGCCGTGTGCACTATGCACAGGGCAGCAGGGAGAGTGTAAAGTCCCATTCACCCTAATATATCTCTATTAGCGTGAATAGGACAAGGTATTAAAAGATCCCAGGCTCTAGCCCCTAAGTGGGGAAATAGTTATTAACCCCTTAAGGACCGGGCTCATTTTCACCTTAAGGACCAGGCCATTTTTTGCTAATCTGACCAGTGTCACTTTATGTGTGAATAACTTTAAAATGCTTTTACTTATCCAGGCCATTCTGGGATTGTTTTTTCGTCACATATTGTACTTCATGACACTGGTAAAATGGAGTAAAAAAAAACATTTTTATTTATAAAAAAAAATACCAAATTTACCAAACATTTCTCTACTTCTATAATAGTGATACCTCCAAAAATAGTTATTAATTTACATTCACCATATGTCTACTTCATGTTTGGATCATTTTGGGAATGCCATTTTATTTTTTGGGGACGTTGCAAGGCAAATCTTGAAATTTTTCAGAAATTTTCCAAAACCCACTTTTTAAGGACCAGTTCAGGTCTGAAGTCACTTTGTGAGGCTTACATAAAAGAAACCACGCAAAAATGACCCCATTTTAGAAACTAAACCCCTCAATGTATTCAAAACTGATTTTACAAACTTTGTTAACCCTTTAGGTGTTCCACAAGAGTTATTGGCAAATGGAGATGAAATTTCTGAATTTGAATTTTTTGGCACATTTTCCATTTTAATGAATTTTTTCCAGTAACAAAGCGAAGGGTTAACAGCCAAACAAAACTCAATATTTATTGCCTTGATTCTGTAGTTTATAGAAACACCTCATATGTGGTCGTAAACTACTGTACGGGCACACGGCAGGGCGCAGAAGGAAAGGAACACCATATGGTTTCTGGAAGGCAGATTTTGCTGGACTGGTTTATTTACACCATGTCATATTTGAAGTCCCCCTGATGCACCCCTAGAGTAGAAACTCCATAAAAGTGACCCCATTTTGGAAACGACACCCCTCAAGGTATTCAAAACTGATTACACTAACTTTGTTAACCCTTTAGGTGTTGCACAAGAGTTATTGGCAAATGAAGATGAAATTTCATAATTTAAATTTTTGGGCAGATTTTCCATTTTAATAATTTTTTTCCGTTAACAAAGCAAGGATTACCAGCCAAACTAAACACAATATTTATTGCCCTGATTCTGTAGTTTACATAAACATATGTGGTCGTAAACTGCTGTACGGGAACACGGCAGGGTGCAGAAGGAAAGGAACACCATATGGTTTTTGGAAGGCAGATTTTGATTGACTGGTTTATTTACACCATGTCCCATTTGAAGCCCCCCGATGCACCCCTAGAGTAGAAACTCCCAAAACATTTTGGTTTTAGCGTCTCCAAAGTCTGAGAGCCATAGTTTTTAATTTTTTTATTTCTGGGCGATTGTCTGTGGCCAAATAGAATTAAAATTAGGGGAGGGGATTATAAAGTTAGTACTCCATGAAGTGTGGTACTCCCTGAAGCAACCGTCAATGCAGAGGCCCGGATTATTGGGGCACGTGGTAGGATAAAGCTGTGAGCCGCACCCACAACAGACCATGTGACACAGAAGCTGCCAGGTGCAAAAGAACGTTACCAGCAAATGAAGTGGCACATTCCATACACATAAAGACAAAAAACTCAGGTTCTTACAGACGCGGCGATACCCAATATGTATACTATTTTATTTTATTTTAGTCTTACAAAATAATATCAACATTTTGGTTTTAGCGTCTCCAAATTCTGAGAGCCATAGTTTTTTTTATTTTTTTATTTCTGAGCGATTGTCTGTGACCAAATAGAATTAAAATTGGGGAAGGGGATTATAAATTTAGTACTCCATGGAAGTGTGGTACTCCCTGAAGCAACCGTCAATGCAGAGGCCCGGATGATCGGGCACGTGTCACACTGAGTGGTGGTGTCCTTCCGTATCCCCCTCCTGAGACACACTCTGCACTTTTTTGGGGACCGTCCCTTCTTTCCAGTGTGGGGGACCACACCTGGAAAGTGTTGGCCAGGGACGATCCGGGCGCCTCCAGTCCCCGAGGTGCATTTTCATTCTTTTCAGCAATGTAGCTACGTGAGGGCTTGTTTTTTGTAGGACGGGCTGTTATTGGTATCATTTTGGGATACATATGACTTTCTGATCACTTTTTATTCCATTTTTTTGGGAGGCGAGGTGACAGAACCAATTCCGTCATTGTTTTTAAAAACTATTTTTTGTTATGGCATTCACCATACGAGATTTGTAACATGATCCTTTTATAAATCAGGTCGTTATGGACTCGGCAATACTAATTATTTGTAGTTTATTTTTCAATTATAAATGAGCAGATATGGGAAAAGGCAATTTAAGAGGTTAAATAAAAAGTTTTAAAAAAAGTTTTAAAAAAACCCTATCAGAATATGAAGTATAAATCACCCATTACCAAATTTTAAATATAAAATATATAAACAATAAATAAATAAACATATTACATATCGCCATGTCCGAAAAGTCCAAACTATTAAAATTAAATTTATTTAAAAAAATGTCTCCCATGCAGTGAACACCGTAACAGAAAATAAATAAATAAAAACCCTTTGATTCGCCATTTTCAGTCACCTTGTCCCCCTAAAAATGGTTCCAGGAAATGCAACAGATAGCTAGGATGGAGGAGATCTCAGCTGAAGCTTCTGACTTGTCTACTAAATATTGCAAGATATGGGCCTGCTGGACAGAAGCATTAGAGTCCCCTGACTTCCTCTCTCTTTTAGCGGTATAATATGTCCCAAGTTGAGCTGAAACTACCATATTGTAAATCCCTTCACGTAATGGAGATCCACTTGTTCACCTTTCCCCCCCTCCTTCTATGCTTCCCCCCCCCCCTTTTTCTCCCTCTTCTTCTCCTTTCCTGTTCTTTTTTTCTGTCTTATATTTTCGCTTCATTATTCATCAATTCGATTTATGCTAATGATTTGATGACAAACTGGTTCACTGGATTGCACCATGATATGTTAAAACATGTTATGTTATATACCCTAATCTGGCACTTTATGCTGTAATTTCATGAATTAGAAATATCATACTTTGATGTGGAGAGCCTAATCCAAAGGTGTTACTTTGCTTTATTGTACACTTTGATCTTATGAAAAGATTAATAAAATATGATTAAACATAAAAGATAGGATAGGACTATTCGATTATGGGCCGGACGTTCCATAAAATGCGGAATACACACGGCTTTTTTGGTGTTTTATTTTTTTTATGTGGCATTGAATGGTAAAAAACTCACAGAAAAAAGTGGCCTAAACGGGTGGAAATGCTCCAGACCCAGACACTGTAGCGTGTCTATAACCGGGGAAGCAATTCCTCCGCATGCGGTCAGCAGATAACGGCAATCCCCAGCAAAAAATGCGTACAATGGAGGATGCCGGGGCGGACCGCATGCACCACAAGGACATCTTACACAAAATGATACATTGTGCAGATGAAAAAATATATACATACACAAATCACTGCAAAAAATGCACCAAAATGATACGCAACTGACAATACTAGCTAATTCCTTAAGTCGATGTTTTTTTAAAAACAATGACGGTATTGGTTTTGTCACCTCGCCTCCCAAAAAAATGGAATAATAAGTGATCAGAAAGTCATATGTATCCCAAAATGATACCAATAACAGCCCGTCCTACAAAAAACAAGCCCTTACGTAGCTACATTGCTGAAAAGAATGAAAATGTACCTCGGGAACTGGAGGCGCCTGGATCGTCCCTGGCCAACACTTTCCAGGTGTGGTCCCCCATACTGGAAAGAAGGGACGGTCCCAAAAAAAGTGCAGAGTGTGTCTCAGGAGGGGGATACGGAAGGACACCACCACTCAGTGTGACACATGCCCCGATCATCCGGGCCCCTGCATTGACGGTTGCTTCAGGGAGTACCACACTTCCATGGAGTACTAAATTTATAATCCCCTTCCCCAATTTTAATACTATTTGGTCACAGACAATCACTCAGAAATAAAAAAATAAAAAAACTATGGCTCTCAGAATTTGGAGACACTAAAACCAAATTTCTTTTCCCCGAAAATGATATTATTTTGTAAAACTAAAATAAAATAGTATACATATTGGGTTTTGCCGCGTCCGTAAGAACCTGAGTTTTTTGTCTTTATGTGTATGGAATGTGCCACTTCATTTGCTGGTAACGTTCTTTTGCACCTGGCAGCTTCTGTGTCACATGGTCTGTTGTGGGTGCGGCTCACAGCTTTATCCTACCTCACAGTGCATTGGTGATACCACTATGGAGGCATGGGAGAGCCTGGCTGTGAGTTGGTTTCTAGCACTGTTCAGACCCTGTTCACACACCACGGGCAGTTGAGTGGTAGGACCCCATGCGTGCTGAGACACCGTGACGTGGTGCATGAGGGGCTCTGATATGTTCCTGACTGGAAGATATTGCCAAAGTTCTCAGCTTTTAACATCGGCTTAAGGAATTAGCTAGTATTGTCAGTTGCGTATCATTTTAGTGCATTTTTTGCAGTGATTTGTGTGGTAGCGAATGGTATCAAGTATCGCAATACTTTTTTATGGTATCGAAGTTTAATCAAAATTTGGTATCATGACAAAGCTATTGAATACTGCATTACCATTGAGCTTAAAGGGGTTCTCCAGGAATAATAATTGTTTTGCAAATGCCCCCAGTTTATCTCCATAAACAGAAAATTCAGACCTGCCACAAGCAGCATGTCACTGCGGAAACCAATCATTGGCTGCAGTGGAGCATGTGACATGCCCATGCTGCAGCAGATTTAAACACCCCATGGGGACCGGAACATGTGTAATACCCCGGAGTGGTATTACCATTTTTGCACTCTGCTACTGTCTCTAATGGGCTAACATAAATGTCATCTTTGTATTTCTGCCCAGGTCCTCTACATTGTGCAATGCTATGATTATTATGAAACGGTTATGTACATGTAATATGCCTGGTTCACCAGCAGATGGCAGCATATATGGCAGAGCTATACTGAGATAGAATGGAACTCACCATTCCATTCTCCCCCTTTGGGTGGAAGTGGGCCATTCCTGCTTCTTAACAGAAGGAAGGGGTTTCAGTTCTAGTTAATTCCAGTTCAGACTCCATGTTGGAGTCGAAAAGACCTGAAAGAAGTAGCAGTCAGAGGAAATTGTTCTTCGGCTGAAAATAAGTTATTTGCTGAGTGTCAGGAGGGGAATAACAGCCAAAGACATCCCATCCAAGGATACCAGAACAGACCTAAAGTACAGAAACCAGACCTAAGCAGAGTTTAGTGCAGCATAGAGAAAGAAAACCAAGCTATTAAGCAAGCCTGTCAGTACAGCAGAGAAAGAGAGAAAGCAAGGTTATGGAGTTTGCCTGCCAGTTTACGCTAAAGCCTGCTGGAACCAAGACAAAGCCTGCCAATCGCTTGAATGAAAGTTTTTCAAGTAAAGCTGCCGTTTGAATTTCACAACAAGGTCTGGACTCAAGTAATTTTTCCTTCATCCCCTTTTCCTTCCATTTCTTCATCCATCACTCAGGTGATGGATGTCCCCCCCACCCCGTGCTGGACCTCTAGCTATGCCTCTGCTAAGCTAGTTATGAATGCTCTGAGCTACTTGCTGATCTATGATGTCCCTGACTCTCCTAGCATCATCAACGGTTATATTAGGCTGAAATTTTCAGCATTCATTCAAGCAGCATGGTGGTAGGTATTGATAATAGACCCATGCTGAGATGAAAACACCAAACATTCTATGATTGTTTTTTCGTGACACGTCGTACTTCATGTTAGTAGGGAATTTGAGTTGATATGTTTTACCTTTGTGTATAACAAAAAAAATCCAAAATTTGGAAAAAGTTTAAATTTTCTAAATTTGAATTTCTCAGATTTCTCGCAAAATAGTTATTAATTAACATTCCTCATATCTATTTAATATTAGCATAATTTTGTAAATTTCATTTAATTTTTTTTATAATGTTAGAAGGCTTAGAATTTTGGAAGCAATTTTTGAAATTTTCAAGAACATTTTCAAAACTGTATGTTTAAGGACCAATTCAGTTTTGAAGTGACTTTGTGGGGCTTACAGAATAGAAACCACCAAAAAAAGAATGCATTAAACTAACTACACCCCTCAATTTATTCAAAACTGATTTTACAAACTTTGTTAACCCTTTAGGTGTTCTACAGGAATTAAAGCAAAATGGAGCTGAAATTTTAAAATTTAATTTTTTTATGTGCAGATTTTCCATTTTAATCCATTTTTACTGTAACACAGCAAGTGCTAACAGCAAAACAAACCTCAATATGTATTAACCTGATTCTGCAGTTTACCGAAACATCCAATACTCACGCGGCAGGGCTCAGAAGCAAAGGAGCGCAATATTATTTTCCGGTGCCATGTCACATTTGAAGAGACCCTGAGGTACCCCTAGAAAGGAAACCCCAAAAAGTGACCCCATTTTGTAAACTATACCCCTCAAGGAATTGATGGAGGGGTAAAGTGAATGCTTTGACCCAACAAGCGTTAAAAAATTTTTAGAAACACTTGGCCGTGAAAATGAAAAATTACATTTTATTTTGAATAAAATGTTGCATTAGCCCCAGTTTTTCATTTTCACAAGGCTTAACAGGAGAAAATGCACCTCAGAATTGGTAATGCATTTTTTCCTGAATACCGCAACACTCCATTTGTGGTCATAAACTACTGTTTGGGGGCACGGCAGCATTCATTCTAACATGGAATTTGCTAGAATTGTTTTTAAGGGCCATAACATTAAAAAAAAATTGTTGACATTTTGGAGTACAAATGACTTTTTGATCACTTTTTATACCATTTTTTAGGAGGTGAGGTGGGCAAAAATTGCAATTCTGTCAGTGTGTTTTTTTTCAATAAGGTTTCTCATGCGGTATATATGATATGATAATTTTATTCTGTGAGTTGATATAGTTATGGCGATACCAAATTGATATAGTTTTTATGTTTTACTATTTTTTCAGCATAAAATCACTTATGTGTTAAAAATAAATTATATTTTGTATCGCCATATACTAATATCCATAAGATTTTTACTTTTTCACCAATGTAGCTGTGTGAGGGCTTGTTTTTTGTGGGATTGGCTGTGGTTTTTATTGGTATCGTTTTGGGGTTAATATGTCTCTTTGAGTTTTTTATTTTAAAATTTTATGGGGTTCCTCATGCGGTATGTGCGATCAGATAATTTTATTCTTTGGGTTGATACGGTTATGACAGTACCAAATTTATATTATTTTATGTTTTACAAATTTTTCAGCATAAAATAAATTTAGTAACAAATACATATTATATTTTGCATCGCCCTATACTAACATCCATAACATTTTCATTCTTTTCAGCAATGTAGCTACGTGAGGGCTTGTTTTTTGTAGGACGGGCTGTTATTGGTATTATTTTAGGATACATATGGCTTTTTGATCACTTTTTATTCCATTTTTTTGGGAGGCGAGGTGACAAAACCAATTCCGTCATTGTTTTTAAAAACAATTTTTTGTTATGCCATTCACCATACGGGATTTGTAACATGATTCTTTTATAAATCAGGTCGTTATGGGCTCGGCAATACTAATTATTTGTAGTTTATTTTTTCAATTATAAATGAGCAGATATGGGAAAAGGCAATTTATTTAATTTATTTAATTTTTTTTTATACCTTTTTTTTATTTTTCAAGATCCAGTGGGGCTGATTGCTGTACTGTGCACTGCAATAGTCATTTTTTTTATTGTAGTTTTACACTGACACTAAGGCCTCATGCACACGGCCGTTATTCTACCGTTCAGTGCATTGGGAACCGCAATTTGCAGTCCCCACAGCACAGGCACTATCCGTGCGGTTGCCATGATGGATCCAGACCCATTCAACTTGAATGGGTCTGTGATCCATCTGCACCGCAAAAAAATAGAACACTATTTTTTTGCGGTGCGGAGGCACGTTCCGCACCACACCTTCCAGATTGCGGACCCATGGGTCCACATCCGTGATGCGGGGAGCACACGGCCGGTGCCCACATATTGCAGACCTGCTGTTTGCGGGCCACAATATAGACCACGCCCGTCAACGGCCCTCAGGGTCTGTCAGGCTTAGGTACATGGCAAGCCTGGATGCCTTTGGAAGGAGTCCGGTTGCCATCGGGGCGCTGCTATCGCAGCTCAGCGGCCCAGTGAGAGAGATAGGGTGCCCCCTTCCTCTGTTAATCCCATAGATGCCGAGAGTGGCTACTGACCGTGGCATCTAAGGGTTAAATTGCCAGGACCGGTGCCAGCACCGATCTCAGCTGTTGCAGCAGAGTGTCAGCTGCTGATATTGGCGGCTCCGTTCCTGAGCCGATGCCATCACAGCAGCACAGGCGGTGGACCGCATGGAGGGCAGTAGGGGAAATCAGGGGCACAGGGGGCATCAGGGACACAGGGGGCATCAGGGGCACAAAGGGAGCAATGTCTGAATTCAGGCTCTGATCTCCAGAGTGGAGATCATAGCCTGAAATCTGCATTTTTACACTGTCTACACCCCGATTTGTTAGTCTGCACAGACTAACCAATCAGAGCGATCGCTGGCAAGGGACCACTCAGATTGGTCCCTTGCCAACTTCTTCCATGTCTCTGCTCTTGGTGAGAGCAGAGAAGACTCCGGAGCTGTGACACTTTATAGTGTCACAACCCCAGTTAACAGTTTCGGCATAACTGTATGTCCGATTGTGTTAATTACATGCAATCTGAACGTACAGTTACATCCAAATGCAGGAAGAGGTTAAAACAAGTTTCTTGCTTGTTCGGAATTTTTGGAAGGTAGGACATCCCGATAAACGACTTGGCTTCTACCCGTCAGGGTGCTGGTTGCAGCCAGAATTCTATCATCTGGGACCCGCACCTGCATCGAGAACAGACCCCTGAAGATTGCGGAGGGCGCAATGCGCATGTTCAGCTACCCTCCATTCATGACTATGGGCCCGCCAAAAATAGCCGAGTGCTGCCTCGCTATTTCTGTCGGCCCCGTAGAAATGAATAGGAGCAGTAGCCGCGCAAGCACGGTACACTCTCATTCAATCCTATGGGGAGAGCGCTTGGGGGTGTCCGGAACCCGGAAAACCCCAGGTCCTCTGGCCACCACCTTCTCCACTCCGTTCTCAGTGTAGGTGCGGGTCCCAGAGGTGGGACCTTTATCTATAAGATAATGCCCCCATTGCCTGAGATGGGAATACTTTAAGGCTGCGTTCACACGGGTGAGATTTCCACGCGGGTGCAATGCGGTAGGTGAACGTATTGCACCCGCACTGAATCCCGACCCATTCATTTCTTTGGGGCTGTTCACATGAGCGGTGAATTTAACGCATCACTTATGCGTTGCGTGAAAATCGCAGCATGCTCTATATTCTGCGTTTTTCACGCAACGCAGGCCCCATAGAAGTGAATAGGGTTGCGTGAAAATCGCAAGCATCCGCAAGCAAGTGCGGATGCGGTGCGATTTTCACGCACAGTTGCTAGGAGACGATCGGGATGGAGACCCGATCATTATTATTTTCCCTTATAACATGGTTATAAGGGAAAATAATAGCATTCTGAATACAGAATGCATAGTAAAATAGCGCTGGAGGGGTTAAAAAAATATAATAATAATTTAACTCACCTTAATCCACTTGATCGCGATGCCGGCATCTCCTTCTGTCTCCTTTGCTGAACAGGACCTGTGGTGAGCATTCATTATAGGTAAAGGACCTGTGGTGACGTCACTCCGGTCATCACATGATCCATCACATGATCTTTTACCATGGTGATGGATCATGTGATGGATCATGTGATGACGGGAGTGACGTCACCACAGGTCCTGTTCCTGTAATGAATGCTCACCACAGGTCCTGTTCAACAAAGGAGACAGACGAGAAGCCGGACTGCGCGATCAACTGGACTAAGGTGAGTTAAATTTTATTTTTATTTTTTTAACCCCTCCAGCGCTATTTTACTAAGCATTCTGTATTCAGAATGCTATAATTTTCCCTTATAACCATGTTATAACGGAAAATAATACAATCTACAGAACACCGATCCCAAGCCCGAACTTCTGTGAAGAAGTTTGGGTTTGGGTACCAAACATGCACGATTTTTCTCACGCGAGTGCAAAACGCATTGCAATGTTTTGCACTCGCGCGGAAATATCTTCAGCAGCTTCCTATACATGTGGACAGTCAGAGGAACATGGAGGGATGAGCTTGGGGGTCTGACAGCTGGCAGGAGAGATTTGTTAGATGCTCATAAAATTGGAGTGGGGAGTCTTATAGGCCAGGCAATGTTTCTCTGGGAATTCTGGGAAGAGGGTATGCAAGCCAGCTTTTAACAAGCTCTGCCTCTAACGCAACCAGATGTAAGGCAGCTCTCCTATAAGTCAATGTTTGACCTTTTAAACAGGCCTTGAGACTTGACTTGAATGATAAGATTTCCCCTGAGGTAAGATTGCCCCCCTCATCAGTGCAGAGCAGAGAGTAGTGGTTTAAGTACAGCTTGCTAAGAGCTGATTTGCATACCCTCTTCCCAGAATTCCAGAGGAGGATTGCCTGGCCTATAAGACTCCTCTCGATGATTAGGAGCTCTCCATAAGGAGATATACTGTCCCTTAAATCCTGACTTAGGCCTCTCACTTAGTTAAGCCAGTATTCTCTGCTCTGAACTGACAAGGAGAAATCACCCCGAAACAGCTGTCTGCAGATGAGGTGCTGGCTTAGTTATTGTCCAAGTCATGTCTCAAGGTCTGTTTAAAAGGTCAAACGTTGACTTATAGGCTTGCTAAGAGCTGATTTACATACCTTTTCCCACTACCGTGCATAGTGACAAATGTAAAACATGGTAAATATGGGATGGAGGGCCTTCATCTTCTTAAAGGTAGTAAGTAGTAGACTATGGTTCACTCTTTACATAGAGGTAATACTAGATCACATGATAGAGAACAACTCACATAAAATGCAGCTAATGACAAGCATGTGGGTATAACATCAATGGGCATCACTATAAATACCACTTAGATCATTAACTTGAACCTCCTGGGCCCCAGCTGAAAATGTGCAACAGGGCCCTCAACTATAATGTGCTATGGGTCAATAGCCCTAGTCCAAATGTGACCTTTGTACTCCTATAGTTATGCTCCTGCTACCAGCAGTGAACATACCTGTTCCTATGGGCCCTCATCATTGAATATTGCGTGTGATACCTCTGGCCTTCCATTCTCTTTCTTAGGAATCTTCCACTTTATGCCAAATATTCTCGTCATGATAAAAGAGCACCTCCTAGACCTCCTGTAACAGTCTGCAAAATATTTATAAGGGTTGAAAGAGAAATTTTTATTGTTTGTATTAATCTCATCATTGCAACAGAATGTTTCCACCCCACCCCTCTCCCAAAACATCCATAGCAGTTCTATCTGTCCTACTCTTTGATGTACAGTCAAAACTATTCCAGGCCTGTCATACATCCTCCATGTCCTGGGCAGATGTTTGTTAGCTAAAGTATAACTCAAGAGCATGTCAAACACTGAGCCTGATAGAACAATGTTTATTAAGTGTTATCGTGGTTTATTGAACGGTGCGTCTTCAGGAAACAGAGAAATATATAGAAGTGGACCACACACTGAATGTAGTACGTATGTACTTATACTAAGTGATCGCAGTACATCACCTGCAGAAAGACAGCGGAGACTGAAGTCACTGCAGAGCATGCACTAAACATGTAGGCAGGTGCCTATAGCAGAATAAGGCATGTAGACAGTATATATATGCTTTCTTAAAATGGAACTAGCTTTGCTATACATGAACGTAACTGAGGACCATAATGTGATCTTCTTTATGTAGTTATATTCTTGCACATAGGTGCACTATTGTAGCAGCTATATTCTTGTACATAGGAGGCAGTATTATAGTAGTTATATTCTTGTACATGGGGGCAGTATTATAGTATTTATATTCTTGTACATTGGGGACAGTATTATAGTAATTATATTCTTGTACATAGGGGCAGTAATATAGTAGTTATATTCTTGTACATAGGAGACATTATTATAGTAGTTATATTCTTGTACATAGGAGGCAGTATTATATTAGTTATATTCTTGTACATAGGAGACATTATTATAGTAGTTATATTCTTGTACATAGGAGACAGTATTATAGTAGTTAACGTCTTTTAGATATTAGATATTTTTGCACATAGGTGCACTATTGTAGCAGCTATATTCTTGTACATAGGAGGCAGTATTATAGTGGTTATCGTCTTTTAGATATTATATATTTTTGCACATAGGTGCACTATTGTAGCAGCTATATTCTTGTACATAGGAGGCAGTATTATAGTAGTTATATTCTTGTACATGGGGGCAGTATTATAGTATTTATATTCTTGTACATTGGGGACAGTATTATAGTATTTATATTCTTGTACATAGGAGGCAGTATTATATTAGTTATATTCTTGTACATAGGAGACATTATTATAGTAGTTATATTCTTGTATATAGGAGGCAGTATTATACTAGTTATATTCTTGTATATAGGAGGTAGCATTATACTAGTTATAATCTTGTACATAGGAGCAGCATTATAATAGTAATATTCTTGCACAAAGGAGACATTATTATAGTAGTTATCTTCTTTTACATAGAAGGCAGTATTATAGTAATTATATTCTTGTATATAGGAGGTAGTATTACACTAGTTATATTCTTGTATATAGGAGGTAGCATTATACTAGTTATATTCTTGTACATAGGAGTAGTATTATAATAGTTATAGTCTTGTACATAGGGAGCAGTATTATAGTAGTTATATTCTTGCATATAGGAGATAGTATTATAGTAGCTATATTCTTGTACATAGGAGCAGTACTAAAGTATACATGGTGGTGCTATATAAATAAAGATTATTATTATTGTTATTGTCTTGTACATAGGGAGCAGTATTATAGTAGTTATATTCTTGTACATAGGAGGCAGTATTATAGTAGTTATATTCTTGTATATAGGAGGTATATTCTTGAACATAGGAGGCAGTATTATAGTAGTTATAGTTTTGTACATAGGAACAGTATTATAGTAGTTATATTCTTATACATAGGGGGACAGCATTATAGTAGTTATATTCTTGTACATAGGACCATTATTATCAGTGGCATAACTAGAACTGGCTGGACCCCACAGAAAATTTTTGATTAACCGTACCCCACCCATCAGCAACCCCCTCCTCCCATGCAAACCTCATTCCTGCAGTTAGTCAAGAACTCTCTCTTTTAGACCAAGCCAGACAGGTGCTCTGTCCGTTTAATACACTTATATACCGTACGTCATGTCACTGTATATACTGTCATTGTATATAATTTCATTGTACAATACTGTTGAGGGGGCCTAACAATAAAATATTTCAGTCTTCAACCTAGACGGGCCCCTTCTGAGTTCGGGCCCCTTAACAGCCGCTTCCCCTGCTTCCACTGTAGCTACGCCCCTGAGTATTATAGTGGTTGTATTCTTCTAGTACATAGAGGGCAGTGTTATAGTAGTTATATTATTATTGTACATAGGGACAGAATTATAGTAGTTATATTCCTGTAAATAGAAGACAGTATTAATGTATATGCTATATGAATATGGCCAGCCGATCTCGCTCAAATCAGTGGGTTCAATTTAAATGTAATGTGTATGGACAATCTTAAGGTGGCCATAGACATTAGTTTCAAGTTGATCCAAATTGATGATTTTAGCCAAAATGATGAATTATTGTCTTAGCCAACTAATAACACTGTCATTGTGTAGAAAGTAGTTGACCATGTTTAGAATGTTTTCTTTGGATAGCCAATAAATAACCTTTCCAAGAAAGAATACTCCCAGAACATTCCCCCAAAAAATGGCCAATGAATGACGGTAAAGCCCAGTATAGACTAAAACTTGTATGACTGTGTCAGGAACTGTTCAGTCAACGTTTGTATAACCATCAACATACTTATCAAATGTGTATGGCTAACCATATACTACCCCTACACAATGGATAGCATGGATTAGTCCTTAACAGGCAGAGTTGAGAGATTTGTTGTCAGATAGGTCTTATCTCCCTGAGAACCAAATGCTCAGGCAGCTGAATTCATGATGTTGAAGGGGAGCCGGGAGGCCCCCCATAAACATTAGGTGTTAGGCGAGTCCTTCTGAAATCAGTGTGTTCTGTCAATATATATTTAACATGTATTTCCAACTTTAGGCCAGTGCAATCCTTTTGGTCACTGAGCTCTGGAGACAATACAGTGATAAGCAGTCCTGTCATTGTTTACTTCAGTAGATGCATTAGCCACTGCATTTACTATGTGTGTGGTCAGTATGAGACGATTCTTCTTCATGGGAACGGCATTTGTACCTATTATCAAAACCTACCACAACTCTCTTTCACTGTACATTTCCCTTTATTTCACTTCTTTTGTAAGACATTACAAGATCTGCACAGCCCAGTAAACAGTCCAGCACTTGATGGACATGACACTCAACCTTGATCTTGGCATCTTTTCCTGAAATCTCAGAATAGTATAGTCACCTCAGATACGGTAGGAGAGTCATCCTTAGCCTTTAGACCATCTTTGATTCTTCTTGCTATTGTCATATTCTCCATCAAGAAATGTATCCAGTTTTTTGAGATTCAAAGACGAAACTGTTTACTCATTTAGTGCCCCTTGCCTGATTTTGTAGGTCATTCTGACAGATTGTCTTCTCCGGTTGCATGATATGGGTAATGGCCATTTCTGTACTATAGTTGCAGTAATTTGGTATCCGGTAACCTTATAATTCAGTCTTGTTATTGCTAGTTAACATTTTTATTTCTCCTAAAACCATAAAATTTGTGCCTTCCCATGTTTTAGAAAAGCTCCGCCACTCCAGAAAATTAAATATTAGTATTTCATTAGACAAAATATACCATCAATCTGTCGTTTACGACGTGTGGATGAGTCGCTGCCCGGCGCACAGGTTCTTTCCATTGTATGTCACCCTCGGCATCATCAGTTAAGACATTTTCATTCTGGCGCTGCATAGTCAGAGTCCAAGCCCTTAATTCATGAATCCGCTGAGTGCCAATAAATGGCTTAGATCTGCGGTGTGGTGGAGCAGCAGGCATCAGGCAAGCACTCTGTGCTCAGTGCCTCTCACTCCGCTTTATAAGATGAATCGAGATACCCAGAGTGACAAAACCTTCCAGACCCCATTAAGACTCATATAAATTCCAGCGGATCAAGGATCCCTGTGGTGTGTTATTTCCAGGCCCAGCTAATCGGTCTGGGAGATTTGCCACCAACTGTTTCTGTGTTGTGTTTATATCTGTATGAACAAGTAAGCAATAAAACGAGAGCTGCCAAGTCTATTAAATCATTACCAATGTCACACACTCTTAGGAAATGACTGAATGTGGAGATGAAACCAGAAACCGAGTCTCCTCTGTGCCCGACAGGCCGGTCTTCCGTTAGTACATGAAAAGAGAGATTTCAAGAGACAGGCCTACAAATCAAGGAAACATTAAACAGGATAGTCACAAACTGCGAGATACAAAAGCAGGCAAAACACAAACTGGACTGACTTCAAGACAATGGGGTTTGGAGGACGTTTGTCGGCAGATTTGTACCTATGAACCTGTCCTGTTGCATTGGCACTGGGCAGCTGAAGGCATCTGTGTTGGTCCCACCTTCATATGTGCCTGCATGGCTTAGACCTAGAGGCTTACCTCTTTCTGCAACTGCTGCACCCTATCTGACGCTCGCTTTGACAGGAAGTGTAAACATCATAACGCCTGGCCCTGTCAATCAAAGTGGAGAGGGCACAGCAGTTGCAGAGAGAGCAAAGCCTCGACCAGTGTTCCTCAACTCCAGTCCTCAGGTGATATACGGTAATTAGCGTCAATGCATCTTACTTACCATAGGTTTTTATTCTTTGGGATCTTCTCTAAACACGACTGACAGATGGGCCCTGAGGACTGGAGTTGAGGAACACTGTCCTAGACGGTCATTTTCATATATTAAAACATCATTTTTGCTGTCTGTGTTTAATACTGATGAGCTATCCTCAGTATAGGTCATCATTTTTTGATCGGTGGAGGTCCGACTGTTTGAAGCTGGCTAGGTCGGTGACGGCACATTCATTGGTCCCACAGTCTTCGCTCAGATCCTTTAAAGCAAATAGGGCTGAGTTACAATACCAAGTACAGCCACTATCCAAACAGACAGTTGTTGGGGTGCCAGGTTTCTGACCTCCACCGATCAGATACTGATGAAATATATGAGGATAGGTCATCAGTATTAAACACTTTAAATGGTTTGTCTGGGATTCTGTTTAACCCCCCCTCCCCAGCACCCCATCACTCTGTTCTTGCCCCATGGTTCCTAGGCTGTCTTCATTGGACTTCTGGTCCCCGTTAGTCAACTTCCGCACAGACAGGGTCATGTGCGCCACTGCAGCCAATAACTGTCCTCATTGATGATGTATCCCCAAGCAGTACATTTGGAAATATGTAACCACTGAGGCCAGTCATTGGCAGCAGCAGTGAATGTGAATCTGTCTGTGTGAAAGGTGACAGATGGGGCCCAGATGTCCAGTGAAGACAGCCTGGGAGACACAGAGATGTAAAAACGTGATGGGGAGCAGGTATGGGTGGGGGGAATTAAAAAAATAATCATGACAACCCCTTTAATCAGTGAAGGGAAAAAGGTGCTTCATAGTTGGCCATATACATTTGGCATTTCTGGGATCCCACTCAGTGGACCATTGGCCCAAATCTTTGCTACTGGATACTCTAATGAATTTCAATAAATGTGGATTCATAATTTGCATCATGCCTGGAGAGCCGTTCACTTTCTCTGTTCTTGGATAGAACTTGGATTAGGCTCCTGGTGAATATGGCACCTCAGATGGCATGGTGCCTGAGATTTGTGACCATGACAAATTTTAATCTACAATATTAATTATATTGATATTGGACAGAACTTTTATGAGATTACTTTATGGGGCTGTTTGGACACCATATTTTGATATTATTTGAACAATTTTTGGATTGAGGTGGTATTTATTTGTGGCACTGCTTTGTGCAGTGTATAGCATTGTGATTTTGGCAATTGTATGAAAGTGATGGCCAACCTATGGCCAAATTGCCAGTATACTGTATGGCATTGAACATTGTTTGGTATGGTTATTTGTTTAATGTATACCAGAACAACATATAGCGCAGGGGTAGACAATCTTTTCTGGTCTAAATTGTCATACTGAATCACACCTAAGTGTGACACTAAAAGGAGTATTACTTTCTGAGACATTTATAGCATATCTAATGTATATGCCAAAAATATCTAAAGATAGGGTCCAGATTCATTCCCAGGACTCCCATCTATCATTAGGAGGGGTCTGTTTTTTCTTCAGTCAGCACTCCAGAGGAGGAGACCATACATGGGTATGGTTCTCTCCATGGTAGGTTATGGGTGTAGTACCAGCCTAACACTTCAAAAATAAAGAGGGGGCGAGTGCCAACTTTAAGAAGTAATCCCCCCCAAAAAAGAAAATTGTATTTGCGAATTTTATTCTAGGAGAAAGGTGCTGCCATAGGATACTGACAGCAGCTTCCTCCCCCTCTTCCTACTGAGAACTTTTGCAAGGTGGATAGGCATGTATATGAGGGGACCGGGCGTGATAGCTATCTGGCCAAACAATCGTTCGACCAGAACCTATCTTACGTGTTTAGCCGGCTTAAGAGGAAGTGAGCCACCTTGACTATTGGACTTCATAGAAGCTGCCGTTCCAGCTGTCCTGACAGTAATTGCAGTATCCCAGGGGGTCAGTAGCCGCTTTGGGTATGCGGGGAGTCGTAGTGCAGGGCAACCCACTAACCTGGGATTCACTGTCGTCTTCAATCTGGGTAAATACTGGAACAGGCAGTTCATAAATGTCGTGACGCCAGTGCCAATTGAACGGTGACACCCCGTGTAGTGATAGGTGGAATAATAGAGTAGTCCGGATATTCATATAACAGGTCAACTTTACTGCATGGATTTGTAGTAGGATGAACAGCCAGAGAATACAGTTCCAGAGTTATTCCACCCTTTACCATACAGTTAACAGTAGTGGTTCAGGCTTCTACTTACAACAAGGTTAACTTCGAGACAGGCCTTCTAGGTCCAGGGATTCCCTCTTATGCTACTGGCAGCAATACCCTCAAGGTCCAGACACCTAATTCCTGGTGATAACCCTTGAGCAAATACTTGGTAGAGGTCTTCTTCCTCCTGATGGCAGGCTCTATCTTTTGAGTTCTTCAGGTATAATTAACCTGGAGAACTGGGTGGGTATGACCCTCCACACCAGTAGTGCAATCTCTGCACTCTTGACTGAGCCCTGAATCTCTCAGAACTGACTCTAGAAACTTCTAACTAACTTCCTAGGCCTATTTATACTGAACTGAGGGCTCCCTCTGCTGGCTGGAATAAGGATTGCCTGCAACAGGCCTAACTCTCTTAAAGGGAGATACACGTTATGATATAGCAGTGTCGGGTAACCTACCCGTATGCTGCACACCCCCAGACTTTAACGTGAGTAAGGCCTCGTACTCACACACACCTTCCTGAACCGGCATAAAATGGTACATAATTTAAGCACTACATTATAAATACGATAAACAATTATTTCACACAGAAGATATAACATTTGTAACTCATTGAACAAATGACACAAGGAAAGGGGCGTCTTCTTACTTCTTAGACACGGCCGCCGACCTGGCACAGCGGACTTAAGGTGAACCAGGTTAGTCCATTTTTCTTTGGTTGCAGTATAATAACGGAACTACCCAGGGGTTTCCTGTGGGTGTATCACAGGCAAGAGCTCACGTGGAGGAGTCCATTCTTGCGCACGAATGTCAAGCAAGGTATTACCAGTAGCAACTGCTCGGGAAGAGACACCACCAGCATAGTCAAAGTCTCCTAACCGGACTGGCGGACGTCCCCTGGTCATCCGGGTAGACCTTCTCAACACAGGGGTCTCCTCTTCCCTTAGCAACGAGGTAGAAGAGAGAGGAGCAACAGGAGGGTCTCCATCAGTGAGACCTTGGTCAGGAACAACAGGAACAACAATATCCCTTAGAAGGGGGACTGGATCCGGGGCATCTTGAACCGGCTCTTCTGGAGGTGAAGATACATTAGGTGCCGGAGCGGGCACCAACAAGTTCAACCATGGTGTCAGAAGCCAATGCATGGGATCAGAGTCATACCTTAGATTATTGACAGCCTGCATCGGATCCTCGGGCTGTATTGATGGCTCTGACACAGGTGATTCAGATCTAGAACTCTCGGCACTGGGTTCTGGTGTCAGGCAGAGTTTTAACCGGTTTCTGTGTACAATTTGGATCCCCTGCCTTCCCAGGTGATCTCATAAGTGTGAGTCCCAACATTTGGGATTGCAGTGACAACATAGGGACTTTGCTCCCATTTACTGTCCAGTTTACTTGTACGGCGGTTATTTTTTAACCATACCACAGCCCCTATTGTCAAGGGTTCTGCATGGGCTGCTTGATCATAGTCTCTCTGCTGTCGGTCTCTAGCATAATCCATACGTTCCTGAACAATGGCTTTGGCCGTATTCAATCGCCTTTGGTGCTTAGCAACCTAGTCGGTATTAGGTAATGGGTTGATGCAATCAGGTACGTGTATGTCCAAGGAGTGATCAGCAGGCAATGTCCCTTGGCGCCCAAACATCAAATAAAAAGGTGTATACCCAGTGGAACAATGGATGGTATGATTGTACGTGAACATGAGCTGTGGCAACAGACTAGGCCAATCTCCTCTGGTTTCAGGAGGTACGGCCCTCAGCATCTCTATCAAGGTCTGATTCATTTTTTCACACAATCCATTACCTTGAGGATGGTAGGCCGTTGTCCGGATCTTCTTACAGTTGTGTAAGCAGCACAGTTCATGGAACAGATGGGACTCAAAAGCAGGTCCTTGATCGGTGAGGATCTTTTCTGGACATCCGTAGGGCAGGAGGAAGTGTTTCCAGAACAGTTCGGCTGTAGTCTTGGCTGTCTGGTCTCTCACAGGCACCGCTACAACAAACTTAGTGAAATGGTCAATAATAGTCATGGCATAAGCATACCCTGAGCGACTAGGCTCCAGCTTCACATGGTCGATGGCGACAAGTTCAAGAGGACGGGTACTTACAATGGGTCTCAGTGGTGCCCTTTGATCATGGTGCTCACTTCGTTTTAAGGCTCAGGCTACACACTCCCGACACCACTTCTCAATGTCTTCTCTCATGCCCACCCAGTAAAACCGCTGGCGGATATTAGCCTCAGTCTTTTGGACCCCAAAGTGACCGGATTGATTGTGGTACATCTCCAACACCATACCTGCATCTCATCGGGGTATGAGAATCTGGTGCACTCTTTCGTTGGACACTGGGTCTAGGCTTCTCCGTAGCAATAGGCCCTTTTGTATGAAGAGCTGATGGCGCTGTCTCCACAGTTTGATGAGCTCGGGATCTGCACTCTTACGCCGAATCCTCTCAGGGGCTCTGCCACTAGTAATGAAGTCCAACAACTCACCCAGCACTCTACTTTCAGACTGTAGTTTCACCCACCTTTCTTCTTAGGCTCAGGCCTACTGGAGGGTGAAGGAACTGCAGCTCTGTCATTGGTAGCTCGAGCCTGATCCTGTTGAGCAAATTTGTTATAGAAAGCCGGCATTTCTACATCTTCCCAAGCATCTCGCCCATCATCAGGAGCTGTCTCTGTGGGAAGCCTGGATAAAGCATCAGCATTGTCATTAGTACGTCCAGCACGGTATTTTACAGAGAAATCATAGTTGGCAAGGCGAGAGGCCCATCTCTGCTCCAAGGCCCCCAATTTAGCTGTATTTAGATGCGCTAGAGGGTTATTGTCAGTGAATGCAATGAACGGGGTGGCAGCTAGATAATCTTTGAATTTCTCCGTCACTGCCCACACTAATGCCAGGAACTCTAGTTTGAAGGAACTATAATTCTGGTCATTTTTCTCAGCTCCTTTCAGGGAGCGGCTTGCATAAGCTATCACTCTCTCTTTTCCCTCTTGGATCTGGGCCAACACAGCTCCCAGGCCTCGTTTGCTAGCATCGGTATAAAGATGAAATGGTTTGCTGTAGTCTGGATAACCTAACACAGGAGGCTCGGTCAGTTTCTTTTTAACAATTGGAACGCTATTTCCCTTTGCTCATTCCACTCAATGGGCACAGGAGTTCTAGGACTTTTCTTGGGTTGCCCCCCTCAGGAGTTCCTGGATAGGATCAGCTATTTGAGCAAAATGGGGGATAAAACGTCTATAGTAGCCTGCAAAACCAAGCCAAGGAAACCCCTCACTTCCTTGACGGTAGTAGGAACCGGCCAATTACGGACAGCCGCTAGCTTATCAGGGTCAGGTTGCACGCCCTCTCCGCTTACCACATGCCCCAGGTATTTTACTGCAGGTTTGAGCAAGTGACACTTGGATGGCTTTACCTTCAAGCCATATTTGATAAGGATTTCAAATACTTCTGCTAATGTTTTAGATGGTCTTCATATGTTTTTGAGTACACAATGACGTCATCTAGATACAGCAGCACTGATTCGAAGTTTTTGTGACCCAAACACCGCTCCATTAGTCTCTGGAAAGTTCCTGGGGCATTACATAGCTCGAACGGCATACAATTGAATTCGAACAGGCCCATGGGAGTAGTGAAAGCAGTCTTTTCCCTATCTGCAGGAGCCATGGGTACTTGCCAGTAGCCACTGGTCAAGTCCAAGATGGAGAAATAGGCAGAGGAGCCCAGAGCAGTTAGTGACTCCTCAATGCGGGGCAGTGGGTATGCATCTTTGTGGGTTATTTGATTAATTTTCCTATAATCCACACAGAACTGGATACCACCGTCCTTCTTCTTTACAAGGAGCAGGGGTGCCGCCCACGGGCTACGCCTGTCCCGGATTACATTAGAGTCTTTCATCTCTTGGATCATTTCCTTTACAGTCTGATATCAAGTAGGCGGTAAAGGTCTGTATCTCTCCTTGATAGGAGGATGAGAGCCAGTAGGTATGGTGTGTTGTATGGCACTCACCTCTCCATAATCAGTGGCATGCTTACTGAAGGCCTGGTGGTGCTCCTTGACAAGCTGAAGAATCCCTTCTTGTTGATGTTGGGGGGGGTAGTCTCGTCCCCTACATGGAGCTCTTCCCACCAGGGCACTTGTGGCTGGGTCACCGGCGAACGTCCGCTGACTGCAGCTGGCAGCTTTTCTGTCACTGGAAGACGAATGATGTCTTGGAAGGACACCTGGGACAGCTGAGCAACAGGGTAATGCTTAGTAAGCGCAACAGGATGATCACTCAGGTTAATCAGACGGACAGGTACTTTACCTTGGGAGACGTTCACCAGGCACTTGGCAGCTCTCACATAAGGGTAGTTCTCCATCTGGATTGGTTCCACCAGGGCTGGATAATCTCGGCCTTGGACTCCCAGGACAGCACGACACCATAAGAGAGTTTGAGAATTAGGAGGCAAAGTCACAGGCTTAATATCACGAATCTTGGCAGTACAAATTTCTCCTTCCCATTAGCAATTCTCTGCTGGGCACTTAACACAGTAATAGTTTTCTGAATCACCCTCTTGGTTGCAGAGGAAGCAGTGGGCAAAGTCTGGTGTAATACGGCCAGTATTTCCGAATAACAGTTTTTGAAGACATTGGTGCCTAGAATGACAGGGTGTCCTCCTCTGTCGCCGCCTGTACTACTATCACCCCCTGTTGCGGTAAGGTTACTTCTCCCACCTGCAGGGTGGGTTCCCAGTATCCATGAATCTTTACTGGTTTGCCATTGCTGGCGATAATCTCCACCCAGGATTCAGGCGGCTGGGTTAATTGGTCGGTGTCCCAGAATCTTTCAAAGGCGGGCAGCTGAATAGTAGTGACCTGAGACCCAGTATTTAATAGGGCTTCAAAGGGGACCCCATTGATCTTTATATTGATTTTAGGATGGATCCTACATACCGGGGCATCCAATTTGGATCCTTTGGACCTATTGTTCTACCTCCCGAGGGGTGGTCCTCAGCCTCGAGGTAGCCCGTTTAACTGCCAGCAAGTGGATTCTGTGTGTCCCACCTTTTTACAGTATTTACACACGGGCCGCTTGCGATCTCTATTACGCCTCCCAGGATCCCTGGGGTGAGTCTCTTGGTATGGAGGTGGGAACGGCCTAGGAGGTGACAAGAACTCTTCCTCTGACATTATGGGTTTTTCCCATTCCTCTATTTTTCTGCACACTCTCTCTAGACTTTTAGTGAGGTGATTTACTTGCTCTGTCAGCATGGCGATAGTATCGTAGCTGAAGCTTGAACAGCTTGACCGGCCTCAGCTTGGTTAGTGATAAGCGGTTTTGGCCTGCAGGCTGATGACTCAGGTGGGGTGCTCAACTCCGTAGATACTGCTGACCCTAGAATTTTTATTGCCAGTTCTTTAAAGTCCAGAAAGGTACTGTTAGGGTGCTGGGCGGACAGCATCTTAATTGGGTCCTTATTTGCTCACTAGACACCCGGTGATAAATTGTTCCCTCAGGGTCTGGTCCTGATTATCAGCCTCCTTGGGGATCAATCTGGATTACAGCCCTAAAGCCTCCTGAAGTGATAGGGCATAGTCACGGAGGGACTCACCGGACTTCTGTTCTTGCCAAAGAAGTGCATCTTTATCTCTGAGGCAGTCCTTGTTTCAAAAGTGGCCCTGAGCAGGTGAATATCTGCTCTAGAGTACTCCCGCTCAGCAGCAGGCCAGGATAATACCTCTCTGCGTGCAGCTCCCTCCAGTTGTGCTAGCAGAATCTCCATTTGCTGGCGGCATTTATGGGGTACAGTTTGAATAATGCCAGCAACTTTTCTTTAAAGTCTCTTAGGTATGGGTCTCTCCTTTATAGCGGGGAAACCATGGGCCCCAAAATAGTAAGGCATGGTAAAGGGCATCATGCTTGGGGCTATAGGATGATTAGGAGCCGCAAGCTCTCCCGGGGCCGCTGCTCGGGAACTCCCGGTTCTGACATGTTAGCTTATTACGATGTGGCCGCTGGCGACTAAAGGGGCCGGAACAATCCCTTCCCTCCGGTTACCAGTTTTTCACCGGTATCGCGGGTTTGCGCAGGCAAATCTCGAGAGACTCCGGACGTCCTGAGTACGCGGTGACGTAGAAGAAGCAGGGGCGCGGCGGTGCGATGATGAAGAGGGGCGGGATCCTCTGTGTCTTTTTGAAGGGATCCGCCCACGAAGGGTCCTCAGCAGCGCGGGAAACTTTACTCCAGGCGGTCCGGTGGCCAATCTTGGGTCACCATCCCTGACAGCAAGCAGGTTGTTGATAAGTGAATAAATTGTAATCCACAACACGATTTTCTTTCCTGGGGGTAGCGCAACACAGCACAGCGCCTCCGATTCCTCCCAGGCACACTTATAATCCACCGACTTGGGAATAAAGGGTACAGTCCTTGCAATACGGCGGTGGAATAGTTAAAGCACACAGTTCACACTTCTCTGCACTCCATAAGCATGCGGATCCTGTTCGTGACGCCAAAAAGAGCGATGCAGTATCCCAGGGGGTCAGTAGCCGCTTTGGGTATGCGGGGAGTCGTAGTGCAGGGCAACCCACTAACCTGGGATTCACTGTCGTCTTCAATCTGGGTAAATACTGGAACAGGCAGTTCAAAAAATGTTGTGACGCCAGTGCCAATTGAACGGTGACACCCCGTGTAGTGATAGGTGGAATAATAGAGTAGTCCGGATATTCATATAACAGGTCAACTTTACTGCATGGATTTGTAGTAGGATGAACAGCCAGAGAATACAGTTCCAGAGTTATTCCACCCTTTACCATACAGTTAACAGTAGTGGTTCAGGCTTCTACTTACAACAAGGTTAACTTCGAGACAGGCCTTCTAGGTTCAGGGATTCCCTCTTATGCTACTGGCAGCAATACCCTCAAGGTCCAGACACCTAATTCCTGGTGATAACCCTTGAGCAAATACTTGGTAGAGGTCTTCTTCCCTCCTGATGGCAGGCTCTATCTTTTGAGTTCTTCAGGTATAACTAACCTGGAAAGCTGGGTGGGTATGACCCTCCACACCAGTAGTGCAATCTCTGCACTCTTGACTGAGCCCTGAATCTCTCAGAACTGACTCTAGAAACTTCTAACTAACTTCCTAGGCTAGGCCCTGGCCTATTTATACTGAACTGAGGGCTCCCTCTGCTGGCTGGAATAAGGATTGCCTGCAACAGGCCTAACTCTCTTAAAGGGAGATACACGTTATGATATAGCAGTGTCGGGTAACCTACCCGTATGCTGCATAATGACCATGGCACCATAATATACCTCAGGGCAGATAAGTCTGCTGTTGTCAGTGGATAGCTGATGACTATCCCAATTATAAGGCATGGTTGGGATGACCATCTTTGAAACATATTAACAAGCTGCTTTGGGGCCACAATGAATAAAGGATCTTAGGGATGTACTAAAAATGCTCATTCTTTCAGCTCATCATGTAGTCTAAGATGTTCAGCAGATCCATTGAACTTCAAGTGGAGCAGAAAGTGGTCTTTTCAGATGACACTTTCAGGAGCATCTATTGGAGTATATGGTGGTGTCATGGTGCTCTTCAAATAGCTGATCGGGGGATGTAGGGAGTTGGACCCCCACTGATCATATACTGATGATTACCAGACAATATTGATGAATGAATAGAGGGTCAGTGCAGTAGGATGGGCGCATAACATCTCTGATTGGCACCACCAGGGGAAATGAAGGCCTGAACACCGGATCTGAGAGGAGAACCACACAACACGGCATCCAGAGATATCTCTGATAGGGAAGACCAATTCTGGAACGAGGAGCGACTTTCTGATCTTCTTCCAACAAAAATAAAGACAAACTCAGAGCTTCAAAAAAACACACACACATTACAGCAAGGCTGGATCAGATGAAATAAGGGAATCGGCAAAGAGGAAAAATGTTGAAAACTTCTTGTTTATGTTCTAAACCACAGGAATGACACAAATCTGTTACTGGGAAATGTCCATTGGAAGTGAATGCGAGGAGTCGGCTGGGGTTTAGAATGACCTGATTAAGGGTAATTTACAGGAAATGTATCCTGGAATAAATGATCTGGAAGAACAGAGTTCACATAAATACAGCAGAGGCGACGCTGCGACCAATAGTACCAGCAACATCCATGTGGATGCCATGGGCTGGTCTCCACATAACTTCCTTGTGTACTATGCAAACAATACCGTATAGGCAGACCAGGCAGCTGCTATAGGGAAATCAGATTGTGGCGCACCCATGCCAGGTTGACACCGTCAATACTCCCATTAGGCCTCATGCACATGACAGTATTTTCCATTAGTGAACGTTTTTTGTGGATAGCAGCTGACCCTTCATTTCTATGGGGCTGTGCACACGAGCGGTGATTTTCACGCATCACTTTTGCGCTGCGTGAAAATCGCAGCATGCTCCTCTTTGTGCGTTTTTCACGTAACGCAGGCCCCATAGAAATGAATGGGGTTGCGTGAAAATCGCAAGCATCCGCAAGCAAGTGCGGATGCGGTGCGATTTTCACGCACGGTTGCTAGGAGACGATCGGGATGGAGACCCGATCATTATTATTTTCCCTTATAACATGGTTATAAGGGAAAATAATAGCATTCTGAATACAGAATGCATAGTAAAACAGCGCTGGAGGGGTTAAAAAAAATAAAAAATCATTTAACTCACCTTAATCCACTTGATCGCGTAGCCCGGCATCTCCGTCTGTCTCTTTTACTGAATAGGACCTGTGGTGAGCATTAATTATAGTTCAAGGACCTGTGATGACGTCACTCCGGTCATCACATGGTACGTCACATGATCTTTTACCATGGTGATGGATCATGTGATGACCGGAGTGATGTCATCAAAGGTCCTGGAATGAATGCTCAGCACAGAAGGAGACAGACGAGATGCCGGCAGCGCCAGCAAGTGGATTAAGGTGAGTTAATTTTTTTATTATTTTTTTAACCCCATCAGCGCTAGTTTACTATGCATTCTGTATTCAGAATGCTATTATTTTCCCTTATAACCATGTTATAAGGGAAAATAATACAATCTACAGAACACCGATCCCAAGCCCGAACTTCTGTGAAGAAGTTCGGGTACCAAACATGTGCGATTTTTCTCACGCGAGTGCAAAACGCATTACAATGTTTTGCACTCGTGCGGAAAAATCGCGGGTGTTCCCGCAACGCACCCGCACCTTTTCCCGCAACGCCCATGTGAAAGAGGCCTTAGGAATGAATCTGACAATCAAAAGATAATGGTGACCATACAGCTTTAGCTATTCTTCCCAACTCCCCTATACACATGCATGCTGGGCTCAGCTGAGCATGCATTTTTCATGGTACAATAGTGAATTTTTATCTCCTGTGGAAAGAAAGGATCGAACAATCTAACATGCCCGATCCTTCTTCCCCCATCAGAGCACCGACATATTTACTAGATGGTCATCCATTCTTTACAGATTGGATGGCTTCAGCTGTCTTTCCTTTAATCAGGGGCAGACTGGGAACTTAAAGTGGCCCTGGAAAAAAAAAACTAAAAGTGGCCCCAGATACGACAGAAAATACTACCTAAATTAATGCTGAGAGCATCGGATCTTTTTGTACCAGGCTTTTGGCCAAGAAAATGCTTAGGTTGGCCCTCTGGGCATCGGCCAACTGGAAATTTCCCTGTAGGGGTCTATGGCCAGTCCGCCCCTGCCTCTAATTGTGAGCGTCATCTTAATACACAGTCTGCTACAGTATTTCTTTCTTTTTTTTTTTTTAGGAGGCATTTTCTAACTGGTTGTCAGTCTTGGGGTTTTGAAATTTCACATTGTATTGCAAATTTGTGCTGGGGCACAAGTGCCAGATTATCAGATGATGAATTAAAAGTGCAGCGCCTTCTCTCAGGTGAAATGAACAGGCCCCCACCTAATGTTTCACAAGGTATCTTCTCTTCTTCCCATGTGACGTCTATTGTAAAGTAATCTGAGTGGGCCTGGCTTTCGACTCAGCAGCCCTGGTCAGTGTCCCCCTGTCAAACTGTAAAGTAATTTATGTCAAGGAAGCTTATCTTTCTCCAGTTTGCAGATTCTTACTGCAGTCAGACTGGCTCCTCCATAGTCCACCAGCTCTTTCCTGCTGGTTGGGGAATACTGGGAGCTGAGGGGGCCTGTTACGAGCCCTACCCCCCTTTCCCGTGTCTCGGAAAAAACAACAACCATGTCTGTGTGATGTGGTGCCACAGAGAACAGGGAAAGTTCTGGTGTGGTAACCTCAACTTGACATGGGAACACTGATAGCTGTTAGTATTTAAAGATGCAGCCACGCCAGCTCCAGTCCAATTGTTTTCCCTGAACAAATTGAGATCATCAGCCATTAAAGGCCGTGCCAGTCATTCTGTCCAGATCCCATCAAGTGTCGGGAAACATCCATCCATAATAAACACATAAGAACGAGGCCAGGCTTTTTAATGGGTTAATAAAGGAGGGTTGTCTGGGATGCATACGAAACCTGAAAATTGTCTATAGGCCCCGTTGGCTTGTGTATGGGACTATGCTGACTCCATGGTCTGTGGTTTGTCTAGAGTGAAGTCTTGCAGCAGCAACTGGTCAATATGGACGCACGAGGTCAATGAAGTCATACACAGGCCCACCAGAAGCAATTGGTAGTTGGAAATGGAGGAGATTTAGTATATTACAAATTCTTAACATTTGTTTTTTTTATTTTTTTATTTTAGAAATCTGCCCCATTTGAATCTTGACAACCCAAGTAAAACTATATAATTAAATGAGAAAGAGTAACCTTCAACGTAAGGGGAGTTGGTTATAAAGCAATTCCCTAATGTACTTTTAATACTCAAATGCTCACCTAAGGGAGAAACTGGGTAATACAGAACAGCAAAACCAGACAATGATCTCAGGAATATATTGTTTTCTATTATTGGGTTCAGTCATTTCATTTAAGAATCAGTGTAAATTCTACCAGAACTCAGAGAGAGAGCCTGTAGCGTACCTTTAAAATAGAGACCGACCACGTAACTGCTATGCGCCCAGGGGAGGGGGGCTGTACTCCTCTTCTCTTGCAATGCTGCATTTCAGCAGCCGCCGTAGGAGGAGCTCAGTGCAAACAGATGATCACAGCTTTGAATTCAGTCAATTGTAACTGCATTAATTTTAGACACTGAGCTCCCCCTAGGGGTGGCTGCTGGCAGTCAACTTTGTTGTAGAAGGGAAGCAGTAAATTAATCAATGTATTCATTTAAGTTTTCTGTTAGAAAATACATTTAGAAATATGATGTTTAGGATGAGCACCAAATTTTTAAAGCACCTGTTCCACCTTTTCTGACATAGAAGTTGGGTAAAGTAGGTGAGGCCAAGTCAATGCAAACAGGGATGCACCTAGCCTTTCTTCTGGCCTGAGAAGAAACGGAAAAATGGAACGGTACCCCCCCCCCATGCCAAATTCTCAACATAACCCCTTCCCTCCAACCCTACTGTTAAGACATACTTGGAAAACCTTCCATACAGCGCTACAAAACATAGAGGGGTAATACAGTGCCACATACCTTTTACATCCAGTCATATCTTCTCTGATGTAGATATAGCTCTTTCCTCATCTTCTCCATTCGAACCAGACCGCCAGGATTATTCTTTCAGACCATCTCTTGCCTCTGCTGACATCTTAGTTTCCTACATTTACAACATCCTGCCACCCACAATACTGTGCCCACTGTGCTCTCCAAAAATTTGACAGAAACTGATTATCTACACCCAGGGATTGCCAACCTGCGGCTCTCCATTTCTGCAAAACTACAACTCCCAGCCTATTCCCCATAGTGCACCCCCTTATGTGTGCCACTACTAAAGATGCCCCCTTATGTATGTGTGCAGTACAAAAAAATACCCCCTTTTAGTGCCCCTACTAGAAACCATGTCCTCATAGGTGTCCCTTCAGTTATAATAATGCTTCCACATAGTGGCCCAACAGCATGCTGCAAATAAAAATTATAATCACGAATACTTACCTCCATGCAGCTGTCAGAGATGCGATGCAGGACAAAGGCCTCTTCTGGTCTGTGCTCTGAGCTGTATGCTGCCCCAGCTCAGGCAGCGTGATGATGATGTCATCGCGCCTCCTTCATCAGCTTCTTGATAGGCTACAGTTGTTAGGCCTGAAGCCTATCAGAGTGGAGCGTTGGGGCAGGGAGACATCGCTACCTTGCAACTGCCACAGGCATTCAACTTCATCGCCTATCCTCAGGACGGTGAATATAAAGAAATGAGCACTTCCAGAATGGAAGAGCTCATTGCCCATGCCCTGCCGCCACCCCCTTCTTGTCACTAGGTGGCGCCACCTGAAGCCATGGCCTCACCTCTCGTTGTTGTTGGTGGGCCCCTGAATGCAGCCTTAGGCGCTCTTGCACACACCGTATGGTTTTTGCGGTCCGTTTTAAACGGATCAATTTTTCAGTTTTTTTGTTTCAGTAGTGTTCTGTTTCCGTTCCGCTTCCGTTCCGTTTGCCATTCCGTTTTTCCTTTTGGTTTTTGTTTTGGGTTCCGTTTTTTGCGGATTGCAAACGGAAACGGAAGCATACAATAATGTTTAAACAGTAAGTACATTAAGAAATTGGGCTGGGCATAAAATTTTCAATAGATGCGGCCACCTGAGGGGGTTAACTGCCGCTGAGTCGCAGCTCCCTGTCATAGAGATCGGGTGCCGGCTATGTGATTCTGCCGGCCGGCAACCCGCCTCCTGTATCTGTATTAAATGCTAATTATCTTCATTGGTGGCGCAGTGCGCCCCCCCCCCCCCCAATTTTTAAAAACATTGATGGAGCAGTGTGCCCTTTACACCCCAGTATTAAAGTAATTGATGGTGCATTGCGCCCCCCCCACCCCCAACACCCCCAGTATTATAATCATTAGTGACAGTGGCCACAGGCTCCCCTCCCCTCCCCTCATTGGTGGTGCAGTGGCAATTGTTGATCGGAACCCCAGCAGTGTAATCGCTGAGCTCCGATCAGTTACCATGGCAGCCAGGACACTACTGAAGCCCTAGCCTGCCATGGTAAGCTCCCTGCTGCCGTGTGCACTATGCACAGGGCAGCAGGGGAGAGTGTAAAAGTCCCCATTCACCCTAATATTCTCTATTATCGTGATAGGACAAGGTATTAAAAGATCCCAGGCTCTAGCCCCAAAGTGGGGAAATAGTTATTAACCCCTTAAGGACCGGGCTCATTTCACCTTAAGGACCAGGCCATTTTTTGCTATCTGACCAGTGTCACTTTATGTGTGAATACTTTAAAAGGCTTTTACTTATCCAGGCCATTCTGGGATTGTTTTTTCGTCACATATTGTACCTTCATGACACTGGTAAAATGGAGTAAAAAAAAACATTTTTATTTATAAAAAAAAATACCAAATTTACCAAACATTTCTCTACTTCTATAATAGTGATACCTCCAAAAATAGTTATTTAATTTACATTCACATATGTCCTACTTCATGTTTGGATCATTTTGGGAATGCCATTTTATTTTTGGGGACGTTGCAAGGCAAATCTTGAAATTTTTCAGAATTTTCCAAAACCCACTTTTTAAGACCAGTTCAGGTCTGAAGTCACTTTGTGAGGCTTACATAAAAGAAACCACGCAAAAATGACCCATTTTAGAAACTAAACCCCCTCAATGTATTCAATAACTGATTTTACAACTTTGTTAACCCTTAGGTGTTCCACAAGAGTTATTGGCAAATGGAGATGAAAATTTCTGAATTTGAATTTTTTGGCACATTTTCCATTTAATGAATTTTTTCCAGTAACAAAGCGAAGGGTTAACAGCCAAACAAACTCAATATTTATTGCCTTGATTCTGTAGTTTATAGAAACACCTCATATGTGGTCGTAAACTACTGTACGGGCACACGGCAGGGCGCAGAAGGAAAGGAACACCATATGGTTTCTGGAAGGCAGATTTTGCTGGACTGGTTTATTTACACCATGTCATATTTGAAGTCCCCCTGATGCACCCCTAGAGTAGAAACTCCATAAAAGTGACCCCATTTTGGAAACGACACCCCTCAAGGTATTCAAAACTGATTACACTAACTTTGTTAACCCTTTAGGTGTTGCACAAGAGTTATTGGCAAATGAAGATGAAATTTCATAATTTAAATTTTTGGGCAGATTTTCCATTTTAATAATTTTTTTCCGTTAACAAAGCAAGGATTACCAGCCAAACTAAACACAATATTTATTGCCCTGATTCTGTAGTTTACATAAACATATGTGGTCGTAAACTGCTGTACGGGAACACGGCAGGGTGCAGAAGGAAAGGAACACCATATGGTTTTTGGAAGGCAGATTTTGATTGACTGGTTTATTTACACCATTCCCATTTGAAGCCCCCCGATGCACCCCTAGAGTAGAAACACCCAAAACATTTGGTTTTAGCGTCTCCAAAGTCTGAGAGCCATAGTTTTTTATTTTTTTTTATTTCGGGCGATTGTCTGTGGCCAAATAGAATTAAATTAGGGGGAGGGGATATAAAGTTAGTACTCCATGAAGTTGTGGTACTCCTGAAGCAACCGTCAATGCAGAGGCCCGGATTATTGGGGCACGTGGTAGGATAAGCTGTGAGCCGCACCCACAACAGACCATGAGACACAGAAGCTGCCAGGTGCAAAAGAACGTTACCAGCAAATGAAGTGGCACATTCCATACACATAAAGACAAAAAACTCAGGTTCTTACAGACGCGGCGATACCCAATATGTATACTATTTTATTTTTTTTAGTCTTACAAAATAATATCAGTCATTTTGGTTTTAGCGTCTCCAAATTCTGAGAGCCCATAGTTTTTTTTTTTTTTTATTTCTGAGCGATTGTCTGTGACCAAATAGAATTAAAAGTTGGGGAAGGGGTATATAAATTTAGTACTCCATGGAAGTGTGGTACTCCCTGAAGCAACCGTCAATGCAGAGGCCCGATGATCGGGGCACGTGTCACACTGAGTGGTGGTGTCCTTCCGTATCCCCCTCCTGAGACACACTCTGCACTTTTTTGGGGACCGTCCCTTCTTTCCTTGTGGGGGACCACAACCTGGAAGTGTTGGCCAGGGGACGATCGGGCGCCTCCAGTCCCCGAGGTGCATTTTCATTCTTTTCAGCAATGTAGCTACGTGAGGCTTGTTTTTTGTAGGACGGCTGTTATTGGTATCATTTTGGGATACATATGACTTTCTGATCACTTTTTATTCCATTTTTTTGGAGGCGAGGGTGACAGAACCAATTCCGTCATTGTTTTTAAAAACTATTTTTTGTTATGGCATTCACCATACGAGATTTGTAACATGATCCTTTTATAAATCAGGTCGTTATGGACTCGGCAATACTAATTATTTGTAGTTTATTTTTCAATTATAAATGAGCAGATATGGGAAAAGGCAATTTAAGAGGTTAAATAAAAAGTTTTAAAAAAAGTTTTAAAAAAACCCTATCAGAATATGAAGTATAAATCACCCATTACCAAATTTTAAATATAAAATATATAAACAATAAATAAATAAACATATTACATATCGCCATGTCCGAAAAGTCCAAACTATTAAAATTAAATTTATTTAAAAAAATGTCTCCCATGCAGTGAACACCGTAACAGAAAATAAATAAATAAAAACCCTTTGATTCGCCATTTTCAGTCACCTTGTCCCCCTAAAAATGGTTCCAGGAAATGCAACAGATAGCTAGGATGGAGGAGATCTCAGCTGAAGCTTCTGACTTGTCTACTAAATATTGCAAGATATGGGCCTGCTGGACAGAAGCATTAGAGTCCCCTGACTTCCTCTCTCTTTTAGCGGTATAATATGTCCCAAGTTGAGCTGAAACTACCATATTGTAAATCCCTTCACGTAATGGAGATCCACTTGTTCACCTTTCCCCCCCTCCTTCTATGCTTCCCCCCCCCCTTTTTCTCCCTCTTCTTCTCCTTTCCTGTTCTTTTTTTCTGTCTTATATTTTCGCTTCATTATTCATCAATTCGATTTATGCTAATGATTTGATGACAAACTGGTTCACTGGATTGCACCATGATATGTTAAAACATGTTATGTTATATACCCTAATCTGGCACTTTATGCTGTAATTTCATGAATTAGAAATATCATACTTTGATGTGGAGAGCCTAATCCAAAGGTGTTACTTTGCTTTATTGTACACTTTGATCTTATGAAAAGATTAATAAAATATGATTAAACATAAAAGATAGGATAGGACTATTCGATTATGGGCCGGACGTTCCATAAAATGCGGAATACACACGGCTTTTTTGGTGTTTTATTTTTTTTATGTGGCATTGAATGGTAAAAAACTCACAGAAAAAAGTGGCCTAAACGGGTGGAAATGCTCCAGACCCAGACACTGTAGCGTGTCCTATAACCGGGGAAGCAATTCCTCCGCTTGCGGTCAGCAGATAACGGCAATCCCCAGCAAAAAATGCCGTACAATGGAGGATGCCGGGGCGGACCGCATGCACCACAAGGACATCTTACACAAAATGATACATTGTGCAGATGAAAAAATATATACATACACAAATCAACTGCAAAAATGCACCAAAATGATACGCAACTGACAATACTAGCTAATTCCTTAAGTCGATGTTTTTTTTAAAAACAATGACGTATTGGTTTTGTCACCCTCGCCTCCCAAAAAAATGAGAATAATAAGTGATCAGAAAGTCCATATGTATCCCAAAATGATACCAATAACAGCCCGTCCTACAAAAAACAAGCCCTTACGTAGCCTACATTGCTGAAAAGAATGAAAATGTACCTCGGGAACTGGAGGCGCCTGATCGTCCCTGGCCAACACACTTTCCAGGTGTGGTCCCCCATACTGGAAAGAAGGGACGGGTCCCAAAAAAAGTGCTGAGTGTGTCTCAGAGGGGGATACGGAAGGACACCACCACTCAGTGTGACACATGCCCCGATTCATCCGGGCCCCTGCATTGACGGGTTGCTTCAGTGAGTACCACACTTCCATGGAGTACTAAATTTATAATCCCCTTCCCCAATTTTAATACTATTTGGTCCACAGACAATCACTCAGAAATAAAAAAATAAAAAAAACTATGGCTCTCAGAATTTGGAGACACTAAAGACCAAATTTCTTTTCCCCGAAAATGGATATTATTTTGTAAAACTAAAATAAAATAGTAATACATATTGGGTTTTGCCGCGTCCGTAAGAACCTGAGTTTTTTGTCTTTATGTGTATGGGAATGTGCACTTCATTCTGCTGGTAACGTTTCTTTTGCACCTGGCAGCTTCTGTGTCACAATGGTCTGTTGTGGGTGCGGCTCACAGCTTTATCCTACCTCACAGTGCATTGGTGATACCACTATGGAGGCATGGGAGAGCCTGGCTGTGAGTTGGTTTCTAGCACTGTTCAGACCCTGTTCACACACCACGGGCAGTTGAGTGGTAGGACCCCATGCGTGCTGAGACACCGTGACGTGGTGCATGAGGGGCTCTGATATGTTCCTGACTGGAAGATATTGCCAAAGTTCTCAGCTTTTAACATCGGCTTAAGGAATTAGCTAGTATTGTCAGTTGCGTATCATTTTAGTGCATTTTTTGCAGTGATTTGTGTGGTAGCGAATGGTATCAAGTATCGCAATACTTTTTTATGGTATCGAAGTTTAATCAAAATTTGGTATCATGACAAAGCTATTGAATACTGCATTACCATTGAGCTTAAAGGGGTTCTCCAGGAATAATAATTGTTTTGCAAATGCCCCCAGTTTATCTCCATAAACAGAAGAATTCAGACCTGCCACAAGCAGCATGTCACTGCGGAAACCAATCATTGGCTGCAGTGGAGCATGTGACATGCCCATGCTGCAGCAGATTTAAACACCCCATGGGGACCGGAACATGTGTAATACCCGGAGTGGTATTACCATTTTTGCACTCTGCTACTGTCTCTAATTGGCTAACATAAATGTCATCTTTGTATTTCTGCCCAGGTCCTCTACATTGTGCAATGCTATGATTATTATGAAACGGTTATGTACATGTAATATGCCTGGTTCACCAGCAGATGGCAGCATATATGGCAGAGCTATACTGAGATAGAATGGACTCACCATTCCTTTCTCCCCCTTTGGGTGGAAGTGGGCCATTCCTGCTTCTTAACAGAAGGAAGGGGTTTCAGTTCTAGTTAATTCCAGTTCAGACTCCATGTTGGAGTCGAAAAGACCTGAAAGAAGTAGCAGTCAGAGGAAATTGTTCTGTCGGCTGAAAATAAGTTATTTGCTGAGTGTCAGGAGGGGGAATAACAGCCAAAGACATCCATCCAAGGATACCAGAACAGACCTAAAGTACAGAAACCAGACCTAAGCAGAGTTTAGTGCAGCATAGAGAAAGAAAACCAAGCTATTAAGCAAGCCTGTCGTACAGCAGAGAAAAGAGAAAGCAAGGTTATGGAGTTGCCTGCCAGTTTACGCTAAAGCCTGCGGAACCAAGACAAAGGCCTGCCAATCGCTTGATTGAATGTTTTTCAAGTAAAGCTGCGTTTGAATTTCACAACAAGGTCTGGACTCAAGTAATTTTTCCTTCATCCCCTTTTCCGTCCATTTCTTCATCCATCACTCAGGTGATGGATGTCCCCCCCAACCCGTGCTGGACCTCTAGCTAGGCCTCTGCTAAGCTAGTTATGAATGCTCTGAGCTACTTGCTGATCTATGATGTCCCTGACTCTCCTAGCTTCATCACCGGTTATATTAGGCTGAAATTTTCAGCATTCATTCAAGCAGCATGGTGGTAGGTATTGATAATAGACCCATGCTGAGATTAAACACCAAACATTCTATGATTGTTTTTTCGTGACAACGTCGTACCTCATGTTAGTAGGGAATTTGAGGTGATATGTTGTTACCTTTGTGTATAACAAAAAAAATCCAAATTGGGAAAAAGTTTAAATTTCTAAATTTGAATTTCTCAGATTTCTCGCAAAATGAGTTATTATTTAACATTCCTCATATCTATTTAATATAGCATAATTTGTATATTTCATTTAATTTTTTTTTATAATGTTAGAAGGCTTAGAATTTTGGAAGCAAATTTTTGGAAATTTTCAAATCATTTTTCAAAAATGTATGTTTAAGGACCAATTCAGTTTTGAAGTGACTTTGTGGGGCTTACAGGAATAGAAACCACCAAAAAAGAATGCAATTAAACTAACTACACCCCTCAATTTATTCAAAACTGATTTTACAAACTTTGTTAACCCTTTAGGTGTTCTACAGGAATTAAAGCTAATGGAGCTGAAATTTTAAAATTTAATTTTTTTATGTGCAGATTTTCCATTTTAATCCATTTTACTGTAACACAGCAAGTGCTAACAGCAAAACAAACCTCAATATGTATTAACCTGATTCTGCAGTTTACCGAAACATCCAATACTCACGCGGCAGGGCTCAGAAGCAAAGGAGCGCAATATTATTTTCCGGTGCCATGTCACATTTGAAGAGACCTGAGGTACCCTAGGAAAGAAACCCCAAAAAGTGACCCCATTTTGTAAACTATACCCCTCAAGGAATTGATGGAGGGGTAAAGTGAATGCTTTGACCCAACAAGCGTTAAAAAATTTTTAGAAACACTTGGCCGTGAAAATGAAAAATTACATTTTATTTTGAATAAAATGTTGCATTAGCCCCAGTTTTTCATTTTCACAAGGCTTAACTAGGAGAAAATGCACCTCAGAATTGGTAATGCATTTTTTCCTGAATACCGCAACACTCCATTTGTGGTCATAAACTACTGTTTGGGGGCACGGCAGCATTCATTCTAACATGGAATTTGCTAGAATTGTTTTTAAGGGCCATAACATTAAAAAAAATTGTTGACATTTTGGAGTACAAATGACTTTTTGATCACTTTTTATACCATTTTTTAGGAGGTGAGGTGGGCAAAAATTGCAATTCTGTCAGTGTGTTTTTTTTCAATAAGGTTTCTCATGCGGTATATATGATATGATAATTTTATTCTGTGAGTTGATATAGTTATGGCGATACCAAATTGATATAGTTTTTATGTTTTACTATTTTTTTCAGCATAAAATCACTTATGTGTTAAAAATAAATTATATTTTGTATCGCCATATACTAATATCCATAAGATTTTTACTTTTTCACCAATGTAGCTGTGTGAGGGCTTGTTTTTTGTGGGATTGGCTGTGGTTTTTATTGGTATCGTTTTGGGGTTAATATGTCTCTTTGAGTTTTTTATTTTAAAATTTTATGGGGTTCCTCATGCGGTATGTGCGATCAGATAATTTTATTCTTTGGGTTGATACGGTTATGACAGTACCAAATTTATATTATTTTATGTTTTACAAATTTTTCAGCATAAAATAAATTTAGTAACAAATACATATTATATTTTGCATCGCCCTATACTAACATCCATAACATTTTCATTCTTTTCAGCAATGTAGCTACGTGAGGGCTTGTTTTTTTGTAGGACGGGCTGTTATTGGTATTATTTTAGGATACATATGGCTTTTTGATCACTTTTTATTCCATTTTTTTGGGAGGCGAGGTGACAAAACCAATTCCGTCATTGTTTTTAAAAACAATTTTTTGTTATGCCATTCACCATACGGGATTTGTAACATGATTCTTTTATAAATCAGGTCGTTATGGGCTCGGCAATACTAATTATTTGTAGTTTATTTTTTCAATTATAAATGAGCAGATATGGAAAAGGCAATTTATTAATTTATTTAATTTTTTTTTATACCTTTTTTTATTTTTCAAGATCCAGTGGGGCTGATTGCTGTACTGTGCACTGCAATAGTCATTTTTTTTATTGTAGTTTTACACTGACACTAAGGCCTCATGCACACGGCCGTTATTCTACCGTTCAGTGCATTGGGAACCGCAATTTGCAGTCCCCACAGCACAGGCACTATCCGTGCGGTTGCCATGATGGATCCAGACCCATTCAAGTTGAATGGGTCTGTGATCCATCTGCACCGCAAAAAAATAGAACACTATTTTTTTTGCGGTGCGGAGGCACGTTCCGCACCACACCTTCCAGATTGCGGACCCATGGGTCCACATCCGTGATGCGGGGAGCACACGGCCGGTGCCCACATATTGCAGACCTGCTGTTTGCGGGCCACAATATAGACCACGCCCGTCAACGGCCCTCAGGGTCTGTCAGGCTTAGGTACATGGCAAGCCTGGATGCCTTTGGAAGGAGTCCGGTTGCCATCGGGGCGCTGCTATCGCAGCTCAGCGGCCCAGTGAGAGAGATAGGGTGCCCCCTTCCTCTGTTAATCCCATAGATGCCGAGAGTGGCTACTGACCGTGGCATCTAAGGGTTAAATTGCCAGGACCGGTGCCAGCACCGATCTCAGCTGTTGCAGCAGAGTGTCAGCTGCTGATATTGGCGGCTCCGTTCCTGAGCCGATGCCATCACAGCAGCACAGGCGGTGGACCGCATGGAGGGCAGTAGGGGAAATCAGGGGCACAGGGGGCATCAGGGACACAGGGGGCATCAGGGGCACAAAGGGAGCAATGTCTGAATTCAGGCTCTGATCTCCAGAGTGGAGATCATAGCCTGAAATCTGCATTTTTACACTGTCTACACCCCGATTTGTTAGTCTGCACAGACTAACCAATCAGAGCGATCGCTGGCAAGGGACCACTCAGATTGGTCCCTTGCCAACTTCTTCCATGTCTCTGCTCTTGGTGAGAGCAGAGAAGACTCCGGAGCTGTGACACTTTATAGTGTCACAACCCCAGTTAACAGTTTCGGCATAACTGTATGTCCGATTGTGTTAATTACATGCAATCTGAACGTACAGTTACATCCAAATGCAGGAAGAGGTTAAAACAAGTTTCTTGCTTGTTCGGAATTTTTGGAAGGTAGGACATCCCGATAAACGACTTGGCTTCTACCCGTCAGGGTGCTGGTTGCAGCCAGAATTCTATCATCTGGGACCCGCACCTGCATCGAGAACAGACCCCTGAAGATTGCGGAGGGCGCAATGCGCATGTTCAGCTACCCCTCCATTCATGACTATGGGCCCGCCAAAAATAGCCGAGTGCTGCCTCGCTATTTCTGTCGGCCCCGTAGAAATGAATAGGAGCAGTAGCCGCGCAAGCACGGTACACTCTCATTCAATCCTATGGGGAGAGCGCTTGGGGTGTCCGGAACCCGGAAAACCCCAGGTCCTCTGGCCACCACCTTCTCCACTCCGTTCTCAGTGTAGGTGCGGGTCCCAGAGGTGGGACCTTTATCTATAAGATAATGCCCCCATTGCCTGAGATGGGAATACTTTAAGGCTGCGTTCACACGGGTGAGATTTCCACGCGGGTGCAATGCGGTAGGTGAACGTATTGCACCCGCACTGAATCCCGACCCATTCATTTCTTTGGGGCTGTTCACATGAGCGGTGAATTTAACGCATCACTTATGCGTTGCGTGAAAACGCAGCATGCTCTATATTCTGCGTTTTCACGCAACGCTGGCCCCATAGAAGTGAATAGGGTTGCGTGAAAATCGCAAGCATCCGCAAGCAAGTGCGGATGCGGTGCGATTTTCACGCACAGTTGCTAGGAGACGATCGGGATGGAGACCCGATCATTATTATTTTCCCTTATAACATGGTTATAAGGGAAAATAATAGCATTCTGAATACAGAATGCATAGTAAAATAGCGCTGGAGGGGTTAAAAAATATAATAATAATTTAACTCACCTTAATCCACTTGATCGCGATGCCGGCATCTCCTTCTGTCTCCTTTGCTGAACAGGACCTGTGGTGAGCATTCATTATAGGTAAAGGACCTGTGGTGACGTCACTCCGGTCATCACATGATCCATCACATGATCTTTTACCATGGTGATGGATCATGTGATGGATCATGTGATGACGGGAGTGACGTCACCACAGGTCCTGTTCCTGTAATGAATGCTCACCACAGGTCCTGTTCAACAAAGGAGACAGACGAGAAGCCGGACTGCGCGATCAACTGGACTAAGGTGAGTTAAATTTTATTTTTATTTTTTTAACCCCTCCAGCGCTATTTTACTAAGCATTCTGTATTCAGAATGCTATTATTTTCCCTTATAACCATGTTATAAGGGAAAATAATACAATCTACAGAACACCGATCCCAAGCCCGAACTTCTGTGAAGAAGTTTGGGTTTGGGTACCAAACATGCACGATTTTTCAGCGCGAGTGCAAAACATTGTAATGCGTTTTGCACTCGCGCGGAAATATCTTCAGCAGCTTCCTATACATGTGGACAGTCAGAGGAACATGGAGGGATGAGCTTGGGGGTCTGACAGCTGGCAGGAGAGATTTGTTAGATGCTCATAAAATTGGAGTGGGGAGTCTTATAGGCCAGGCAATGTTTCTCTGGGAATTCTGGAAGAGGGTATGCAAGCCAGCTTTTAACAAGCTCTGCCTCTAACGCAACCAGATGTAAGGCAGCTCTCCTATAAGTCAATGTTTGACCTTTTAAACAGGCCTTGAGACTTGACTTGAATGATAAGATTTCCCCTGAGGTAAGATTGCCCCCCTCATCAGTGCAGAGCAGAGAGTAGTGGTTTAAGTACAGCTTGCTAAGAGCTGATTTGCATACCCTCTTCCCAGAATTCCAGAGGAGGATTGCCTGGCCTATAAGACTCCTCTCGATGATTAGGAGCTCTCCATAAGGAGATATACTGTCCCTTAAATCCTGACTTAGGCCTCTCACTTAGTTAAGCCAGTATTCTCTGCTCTGAACTGACAAGGAGAAATCACCCCCGAAACAGCTGTCTGCAGATGAGGTGCTGGCTTAGTTATTGTCCAAGTCATGTCTCAAGGTCTGTTTAAAAAGGTCAAACGTTGACTTATAGGCTTGCTAAGAGCTGATTTACATACCTTTTCCCCACTACCGTGCATAGTGACAAATGTAAAACATGGTAAATATGGGATGGAGGGCCTTCATCTTCTTAAAGGTAGTAAGTAGTAGACTATGGTTCACTCTTTACATAGAGGTAATACTAGATCACATGATAGAGAACAACTCACATAAAATGCAGCTAATGACAAGCATGTGGGTATAACATCAATGGGCATCACTATAAATACCACTTAGATCATTAACTTGAACCTCCTGGGCCCCAGCTGAAAATGTGCAACAGGGCCCTCAACTATAATGTGCTATGGGTCAATAGCCCTAGTCCAAATGTGACCTTTGTACTCCTATAGTTATGCTCCTGCTACCAGCAGTGAACATACCTGTTCCTATGGGCCCTCATCATTGAATATTGCGTGTGATACCTCTGGCCTTCCATTCTCTTTCTTAGGAATCTTCCACTTTATGCCAAATATTCTCGTCATGATAAAAGAGCACCTCCTAGACCTCCTGTAACAGTCTGCAAAATATTTATAAGGGTTGAAAGAGAAATTTTTATTGTTTGTATTAATCTCATCATTGCAACAGAATGTTTCCACCCCACCCCTCTCCCAAAACATCCATAGCAGTTCTATCTGTCCTACTCTTTGATGTACAGTCAAAACTATTCCAGGCCTGTCATACATCCTCCATGTCCTGGGCAGATGTTTGTTAGCTAAAGTATAACTCAAGAGCATGTCAAACACTGAGCCTGATAGAACAATGTTTATTAAGTGTTATCGTGGTTTATTGAACGGTGCGTCTTCAGGAAACAGAGAAATATATAGAAGTGGACCACACACTGAATGTAGTACGTATGTACTTATACTAAGTGATCGCAGTACATCACCTGCAGAAAGACAGCGGAGACTGAAGTCACTGCAGAGCATGCACTAAACATGTAGGCAGGTGCCTATAGCAGAATAAGGCATGTAGACAGTATATATATGCTTTCTTAAAATGGAACTAGCTTTGCTATACATGAACGTAACTGAGGACCATAATGTGATCTTCTTATGTAGTTATATTCTTGCACATAGGTGCACTATTGTAGCAGCTATATTCTTGTACATAGGAGGCAGTATTATAGTAGTTATATTCTTGTACATGGGGGCAGTATTATAGTATTTATATTCTTGTACATTGGGGACAGTATTATAGTATTTATATTCTTGTACATAGGGGCAGTAATATAGTAGTTATATTCTTGTACATAGGAGACATTATTATAGTAGTTATATTCTTGTACATAGGAGGCAGTATTATATTAGTTATATTCTTGTACATAGGAGACATTATTATAGTAGTTATATTCTTGTACATAGGAGACAGTATTATAGTAGTTAACGTCTTTTAGATATTAGATATTTTTGCACATAGGTGCACTATTGTAGCAGCTATATTCTTGTACATAGGAGGCAGTATTATAGTGGTTATCGTCTTTTAGATATTATATATTTTTGCACATAGGTGCACTATTGTAGCAGCTATATTCTTGTACATAGGAGGCAGTATTATAGTAGTTATATTCTTGTACATGGGGGCAGTATTATAGTATTTATATTCTTGTACATTGGGGACAGTATTATAGTATTTATATTCTTGTACATAGGAGGCAGTATTATATTAGTTATATTCTTGTACATAGGAGGACATTATTATAGTAGTTATATTCTTGTATATAGGAGGCAGTATTATACTAGTTATATTCTTGTATATAGGAGGTAGCATTATACTAGTTATAATCTTGTACATAGGAGCAGCATTATAATAGTAATATTCTTGCACAAAGGAGACATTATTATAGTAGTTATCTTCTTTTACATAGAAGGCAGTATTATAGTAATTATATTCTTGTATATAGGAGGTAGTATTACACTAGTTATATTCTTGTATATAGGAGGTAGCATTATACTAGTTATATTCTTGTACATAGGAGTAGTATTATAATAGTTATAGTCTTGTACATAGGGAGCAGTATTATAGTAGTTATATTCTTGCATATAGGAGATAGTATTATAGTAGCTATATTCTTGTACATAGGAGCAGTACTAAAGTATACATGGTGGTGCTATATAAATAAAGATTATTATTATTGTTATTGTCTTGTACATAGGGAGCAGTATTATAGTAGTTATATTCTTGTACATAGGAGGCAGTATTATAGTAGTTATATTCTTGTATATAGGAGGTATATTCTTGAACATAGGAGGCAGTATTATAGTAGTTATAGTTTTGTACATAGGAACAGTATTATAGTAGTTATATTCTTATACATAGGGGGACAGCATTATAGTAGTTATATTCTTGTACATAGGACCATTATTATCAGTGGCATAACTAGAACTGGCTGGACCCCACAGAAAATTTTTGATTAACCGTACCCCACCCATCAGCAACCCCCTCCTCCCATGCAAACCTCATTCCTGCAGTTAGTCAAGAACTCTCTCTTTTAGACCAAGCCAGACAGGTGCTCTGTCCGTTTAATACACTTATATACCGTACGTCATGTCACTGTATATACTGTCATTGTATATAATTTCATTGTACAATACTGTTGAGGGGGCCTAACAATAAAATATTTCAGTCTTCAACCTAGACGGGCCCCTTCTGAGTTCGGGCCCCTTAACAGCCGCTTCCCCTGCTTCCACTGTAGCTACGCCCCTGAGTATTATAGTGGTTGTATTCTTCTAGTACATAGAGGGCAGTGTTATAGTAGTTATATTATTATTGTACATAGGGACAGAATTATAGTAGTTATATTCCTGTAAATAGAAGACAGTATTAATGTATATGCTATATGAATATGGCCAGCCGATCTCGCTCAAATCAGTGGGTTCAATTTAAATGTAATGTGTATGGACAATCTTAAGGTGGCCATAGACATTAGTTTCAAGTTGATCCAAATTGATGATTTTAGCCAAAATGATGAATTATTGTCTTAGCCAACTAATAACACTGTCATTGTGTAGAAAGTAGTTGACCATGTTTAGAATGTTTTCTTTGGATAGCCAATAAATAACCTTTCCAAGAAAGAATACTCCCAGAACATTCCCCCAAAAAATGGCCAATGAATGACGGTAAAGCCCAGTATAGACTAAAACTTGTATGACTGTGTCAGGAACTGTTCAGTCAACGTTTGTATAACCATCAACATACTTATCAAATGTGTATGGCTAACCATATACTACCCCTACACAATGGATAGCATGGATTAGTCCTTAACAGGCAGAGTTGAGAGATTTGTTGTCAGATAGGTCTTATCTCCCTGAGAACCAAATGCTCAGGCAGCTGAATTCATGATGTTGAAGGGGAGCCGGGAGGCCCCCCATAAACATTAGGTGTTAGGCGAGTCCTTCTGAAATCAGTGTGTTCTGTCAATATATATTTAACATGTATTTCCAACTTTAGGCCAGTGCAATCCTTTTGGTCACTGAGCTCTGGAGACAATACAGTGATAAGCAGTCCTGTCATTGTTTACTTCAGTAGATGCATTAGCCACTGCATTTACTATGTGTGTGGTCAGTATGAGACGATTCTTCTTCATGGGAACGGCATTTGTACCTATTATCAAAACCTACCACAACTCTCTTTCACTGTACATTTCCCTTTATTTCACTTCTTTTGTAAGACATTACAAGATCTGCACAGCCCAGTAAACAGTCCAGCACTTGATGGACATGACACTCAACCTTGATCTTGGCATCTTTTCCTGAAATCTCAGAATAGTATAGTCACCTCAGATACGGTAGGAGAGTCATCCTTAGCCTTTAGACCATCTTTGATTCTTCTTGCTATTGTCATATTCTCCATCAAGAAATGTATCCAGTTTTTTGAGATTCAAAGACGAAACTGTTTACTCATTTAGTGCCCCTTGCCTGATTTTGTAGGTCATTCTGACAGATTGTCTTCTCCGGTTGCATGATATGGGTAATGGCCATTTCTGTACTATAGTTGCAGTAATTTGGTATCCGGTAACCTTATAATTCAGTCTTGTTATTGCTAGTTAACATTTTTATTTCTCCTAAAACCATAAAATTTGTGCCTTCCCATGTTTTAGAAAAGCTCCGCCACTCCAGAAAATTAAATATTAGTATTTCATTAGACAAAATATACCATCAATCTGTCGTTTACGACGTGTGGATGAGTCGCTGCCCGGCGCACAGGTTCTTTCCATTGTATGTCACCCTCGGCATCATCAGTTAAGACATTTTCATTCTGGCGCTGCATAGTCAGAGTCCAAGCCCTTAATTCATGAATCCGCTGAGTGCCAATAAATGGCTTAGATCTGCGGTGTGGTGGAGCAGCAGGCATCAGGCAAGCACTCTGTGCTCAGTGCCTCTCACTCCGCTTTATAAGATGAATCGAGATACCCAGAGTGACAAAACCTTCCAGACCCCATTAAGACTCATATAAATTCCAGCGGATCAAGGATCCCTGTGGTGTGTTATTTCCAGGCCCAGCTAATCGGTCTGGGAGATTTGCCACCAACTGTTTCTGTGTTGTGTTTATATCTGTATGAACAAGTAAGCAATAAAACGAGAGCTGCCAAGTCTATTAAATCATTACCAATGTCACACACTCTTAGGAAATGACTGAATGTGGAGATGAAACCAGAAACCGAGTCTCCTCTGTGCCCGACAGGCCGGTCTTCCGTTAGTACATGAAAAGAGAGATTTCAAGAGACAGGCCTACAAATCAAGGAAACATTAAACAGGATAGTCACAAACTGCGAGATACAAAAGCAGGCAAAACACAAACTGGACTGACTTCAAGACAATGGGGTTTGGAGGACGTTTGTCGGCAGATTTGTACCTATGAACCTGTCCTGTTGCATTGGCACTGGGCAGCTGAAGGCATCTGTGTTGGTCCCACCTTCATATGTGCCTGCATGGCTTAGACCTAGAGGCTTACCTCTTTCTGCAACTGCTGCACCCTATCTGACGCTCGCTTTGACAGGAAGTGTAAACATCATAACGCCTGGCCCTGTCAATCAAAGTGGAGAGGGCACAGCAGTTGCAGAGAGAGCAAAGCCTCGACCAGTGTTCCTCAACTCCAGTCCTCAGGTGATATACGGTAATTAGCGTCAATGCATCTTACTTACCATAGGTTTTTATTCTTTGGGATCTTCTCTAAACACGACTGACAGATGGGCCCTGAGGACTGGAGTTGAGGAACACTGTCCTAGACGGTCATTTTCATATATTAAAACATCATTTTTGCTGTCTGTGTTTAATACTGATGAGCTATCCTCAGTATAGGTCATCATTTTTTGATCGGTGGAGGTCCGACTGTTTGAAGCTGGCTAGGTCGGTGACGGCACATTCATTGGTCCCACAGTCTTCGCTCAGATCCTTTAAAGCAAATAGGGCTGAGTTACAATACCAAGTACAGCCACTATCCAAACAGACAGTTGTTGGGGTGCCAGGTTTCTGACCTCCACCGATCAGATACTGATGAAATATATGAGGATAGGTCATCAGTATTAAACACTTTAAATGGTTTGTCTGGGATTCTGTTTAACCCCCCCCTCCCCAGCACCCCATCACTCTGTTCTTGCCCCATGGTTCCTAGGCTGTCTTCATTGGACTTCTGGTCCCCGTTAGTCAACTTCCGCACAGACAGGGTCATGTGCGCCACTGCAGCCAATAACTGTCCTCATTGATGATGTATCCCCAAGCAGTACATTTGGAAATATGTAACCACTGAGGCCAGTCATTGGCAGCAGCAGTGAATGTGAATCTGTCTGTGTGAAAGGTGACAGATGGGGCCCAGATGTCCAGTGAAGACAGCCTGGGAGACACAGAGATGTAAAAACGTGATGGGGAGCAGGTATGGGTGGGGGGAATTAAAAAAATAATCATGACAACCCCTTTAATCAGTGAAGGGAAAAAGGTGCTTCATAGTTGGCCATATACATTTGGCATTTCTGGGATCCCACTCAGTGGACCATTGGCCCAAATCTTTGCTACTGGATACTCTAATGAATTTCAATAAATGTGGATTCATAATTTGCATCATGCCTGGAGAGCCGTTCACTTTCTCTGTTCTTGGATAGAACTTGGATTAGGCTCCTGGTGAATATGGCACCTCAGATGGCATGGTGCCTGAGATTTGTGACCATGACAAATTTTAATCTACAATATTAATTATATTGATATTGGACAGAACTTTTATGAGATTACTTTATGGGGCTGTTTGGACACCATATTTTGATATTATTTGAACAATTTTTGGATTGAGGTGGTATTTATTTGTGGCACTGCTTTGTGCAGTGTATAGCATTGTGATTTTGGCAATTGTATGAAAGTGATGGCCAACCTATGGCCAAATTGCCAGTATACTGTATGGCATTGAACATTGTTTGGTATGGTTATTTGTTTAATGTATACCAGAACAACATATAGCGCAGGGGTAGACAATCTTTTCTGGTCTAAATTGTCATACTGAATCACACCTAAGTGTGACACTAAAAGGAGTATTACTTTCTGAGACATTTATAGCATATCTAATGTATATGCCAAAAATATCTAAAGATAGGGTCCAGATTCATTCCCAGGACTCCCATCTATCATTAGGAGGGGTCTGTTTTTTCTTCAGTCAGCACTCCAGAGGAGGAGACCATACATGGGTATGGTTCTCTCCATGGTAGGTTATGGGTGTAGTACCAGCCTAACACTTCAAAAATAAAGAGGGGGCGAGTGCCAACTTTAAGAAGTAATCCCCCCCAAAAAAGAAAATTGTATTTGCGAATTTTATTCTAGGAGAAAGGTGCTGCCATAGGATACTGACAGCAGCTTCCTCCCCCTCTTCCTACTGAGAACTTTTGCAAGGTGGATAGGCATGTATATGAGGGGACCGGGCGTGATAGCTATCTGGCCAAACAATCGTTCGACCAGAACCTATCTTACGTGTTTAGCCGGCTTAAGAGGAAGTGAGCCACCTTGACTATTGGACTTCATAGAAGCTGCCGTTCCAGCTGTCCTGACAGTAATTGCAGTATCCCAGGGGGTCAGTAGCCGCTTTGGGTATGCGGGGAGTCGTAGTGCAGGGCAACCCACTAACCTGGGATTCACTGTCGTCTTCAATCTGGGTAAATACTGGAACAGGCAGTTCATAAATGTCGTGACGCCAGTGCCAATTGAACGGTGACACCCCGTGTAGTGATAGGTGGAATAATAGAGTAGTCCGGATATTCATATAACAGGTCAACTTTACTGCATGGATTTGTAGTAGGATGAACAGCCAGAGAATACAGTTCCAGAGTTATTCCACCCTTTACCATACAGTTAACAGTAGTGGTTCAGGCTTCTACTTACAACAAGGTTAACTTCGAGACAGGCCTTCTAGGTCCAGGGATTCCCTCTTATGCTACTGGCAGCAATACCCTCAAGGTCCAGACACCTAATTCCTGGTGATAACCCTTGAGCAAATACTTGGTAGAGGTCTTCTTCCCTCCTGATGGCAGGCTCTATCTTTTGAGTTCTTCAGGTATAATTAACCTGGAGAACTGGGTGGGTATGACCCTCCACACCAGTAGTGCAATCTCTGCACTCTTGACTGAGCCCTGAATCTCTCAGAACTGACTCTAGAAACTTCTAACTAACTTCCTAGGCCTATTTATACTGAACTGAGGGCTCCCTCTGCTGGCTGGAATAAGGATTGCCTGCAACAGGCCTAACTCTCTTAAAGGGAGATACACGTTATGATATAGCAGTGTCGGGTAACCTACCCGTATGCTGCACACCCCCAGACTTTAACGTGAGTAAGGCCTCGTACTCACACACACCTTCCTGAACCGGCATAAAATGGTACATAATTTAAGCACTACATTATAAATACGATAAACAATTATTTCACACAGAAGATATAACATTTGTAACTCATTGAACAAATGACACAAGGGAAAGGGGCGTCTTCTTACTTCTTAGACACGGCCGCCGACCTGGCACAGCGGACTTAAGGTGAACCAGGTTAGTCCATTTTTCTTTGGTTGCAGTATAATAACGGAACTACCCAGGGGTTTCCTGTGGGTGTATCACAGGCAAGAGCTCACGTGGAGGAGTCCATTCTTGCGCACGAATGTCAAGCAAGGTATTACCAGTAGCAACTGCTCGGGAAGAGACACCACCAGCATAGTCAAAGTCTCCTAACCGGACTGGCGGACGTCCCCTGGTCATCCGGGTAGACCTTCTCAACACAGGGGTCTCCTCTTCCCTTAGCAACGAGGTAGAAGAGAGAGGAGCAACAGGAGGGTCTCCATCAGTGAGACCTTGGTCAGGAACAACAGGAACAACAATATCCCTTAGAAGGGGGACTGGATCCGGGGCATCTTGAACCGGCTCTTCTGAGGTGAAGATACATTAGGTGCCGGAGCGGGCACCAACAAGTTCAACCATGGTGTCAGAAGCCAATGCATGGGATCAGAGTCATACCTTAGATTATTGACAGCCTGCATCGGATCCTCGGGCTGTATTGATGGCTCTGACACAGGTGATTCAGATCTAGAACTCTCGGCACTGGGTTCTGGTGTCAGGCAGAGTTTTAACCGGTTTCTGTGTACAATTTGGGATCCCCTGCCTTCCCAGGTGATCTCATAAGTGTGAGTCCCAACATTTGGGATTGCAGTGACAACATAGGGACTTTGCTCCCATTTACTGTCCAGTTTACTTGTACGGCGGTTATTTTTTAACCATACCACAGCCCCTATTGTCAAGGGTTCTGCATGGGCTGCTTGATCATAGTCTCTCTGCTGTCGGTCTCTAGCATAATCCATACGTTCCTGAACAATGGCTTTGGCCGTATTCAATCGCCTTTGGTGCTTAGCAACCTAGTCGGTATTAGGTAATGGGTTGATGCAATCAGGTACGTGTATGTCCAAGGAGTGATCAGCAGGCAATGTCCCTTGGCGCCCAAACATCAAATAAAAAGGTGTATACCCAGTGGAACAATGGATGGTATGATTGTACGTGAACATGAGCTGTGGCAACAGACTAGGCCAATCTCCTCTGGTTTCAGGAGGTACGGCCCTCAGCATCTCTATCAAGGTCTGATTCATTTTTTCACACAATCCATTACCTTGAGGATGGTAGGCCGTTGTCCGGATCTTCTTACAGTTGTGTAAGCAGCACAGTTCATGGAACAGATGGGACTCAAAAGCAGGTCCTTGATCGGTGAGGATCTTTTCTGGACATCCGTAGGGCAGGAGGAAGTGTTTCCAGAACAGTTCGGCTGTAGTCTTGGCTGTCTGGTCTCTCACAGGCACCGCTACAACAAACTTAGTGAAATGGTCAATAATAGTCATGGCATAAGCATACCCTGAGCGACTAGGCTCCAGCTTCACATGGTCGATGGCGACAAGTTCAAGAGGACGGGTACTTACAATGGGTCTCAGTGGTGCCCTTTGATCATGGTGCTCACTTCGTTTTAAGGCTCAGGCTACACACTCCCGACACCACTTCTCAATGTCTTCTCTCATGCCCACCCAGTAAAACCGCTGGCGGATATTAGCCTCAGTCTTTTGGACCCCAAAGTGACCGGATTGATTGTGGTACATCTCCAACACCATACCTGCATCTCATCGGGGTATGAGAATCTGGTGCACTCTTTCGTTGGACACTGGGTCTAGGCTTCTCCGTAGCAATAGGCCCTTTTGTATGAAGAGCTGATGGCGCTGTCTCCACAGTTTGATGAGCTCGGGATCTGCACTCTTACGCCGAATCCTCTCAGGGGCTCTGCCACTAGTAATGAAGTCCAACAACTCACCCAGCACTCTACTTTCAGACTGTAGTTTCACCCACCTTTCTTCTTTAGGCTCAGGCCTACTGGAGGGTGAAGGAACTGCAGCTCTGTCATTGGTAGCTCGAGCCTGATCCTGTTGAGCAAATTTGTTATAGAAAGCCGGCATTTCTACATCTTCCCAAGCATCTCGCCCATCATCAGGAGCTGTCTCTGTGGGAAGCCTGGATAAAGCATCAGCATTGTCATTAGTACGTCCAGCACGGTATTTTACAGAGAAATCATAGTTGGCAAGGCGAGAGGCCCATCTCTGCTCCAAGGCCCCCAATTTAGCTGTATTTAGATGCGCTAGAGGGTTATTGTCAGTGAATGCAATGAACGGGGTGGCAGCTAGATAATCTTTGAATTTCTCCGTCACTGCCCACACTAATGCCAGGAACTCTAGTTTGAAGGAACTATAATTCTGGTCATTTTTCTCAGCTCCTTTCAGGGAGCGGCTTGCATAAGCTATCACTCTCTCTTTTCCCTCTTGGATCTGGGCCAACACAGCTCCCAGGCCTCGTTTGCTAGCATCGGTATAAAGATGAAATGGTTTGCTGTAGTCTGGATAACCTAACACAGGAGGCTCGGTCAGTTTCTTTTTTAACAATTGGAACGCTATTTCCCTTTGCTCATTCCACTCAATGGGCACAGGAGTTCTAGGACTTTTCTTGGGTTGCCCCCTCAGGAGTTCCTGGATAGGATCAGCTATTTGAGCAAAATGGGGGATAAAACGTCTATAGTAGCCTGCAAAACCAAGCCAAGGAAACCCCTCACTTCCTTGACGGTAGTAGGAACCGGCCAATTACGGACAGCCGCTAGCTTATCAGGGTCAGGTTGCACGCCCTCTCCGCTTACCACATGCCCCAGGTATTTTACTGCAGGTTTGAGCAAGTGACACTTGGATGGCTTTACCTTCAAGCCATATTTGATAAGGATTTCAAATACTTCTGCTAAATGTTTTAGATGGTCTTCATATGTTTTTGAGTACACAATGACGTCATCTAGATACAGCAGCACTGATTCGAAGTTTTTGTGACCCAAACACCGCTCCATTAGTCTCTGGAAAGTTCCTGGGGCATTACATAGCTCGAACGGCATACAATTGAATTCGAACAGGCCCATGGGAGTAGTGAAAGCAGTCTTTTCCCTATCTGCAGGAGCCATGGGTACTTGCCAGTAGCCACTGGTCAAGTCCAAGATGGAGAAATAGGCAGAGGAGCCCAGAGCAGTTAGTGACTCCTCAATGCGGGGCAGTGGGTATGCATCTTTGTGGGTTATTTGATTAATTTTCCTATAATCCACACAGAACTGGATACCACCGTCCTTCTTCTTTACAAGGAGCAGGGGTGCCGCCCACGGGCTACGCCTGTCCCGGATTACATTAGAGTCTTTCATCTCTTGGATCATTTCCTTTACAGTCTGATATCAAGTAGGCGGTAAAGGTCTGTATCTCTCCTTGATAGGAGGATGAGAGCCAGTAGGTATGGTGTGTTGTATGGCACTCACCTCTCCATAATCAGTGGCATGCTTACTGAAGGCCTGGTGGTGCTCCTTGACAAGCTGAAGAATCCCTTCTTGTTGATGTTGGGGGGTAGTCTCGTCCCCTACATGGAGCTCTTCCCACCAGGGCACTTGTGGCTGGGTCACCGGCGAACGTCCGCTGACTGCAGCTGGCAGCTTTTCTGTCACTGGAAGACGAATGATGTCTTGGAAGGACACCTGGGACAGCTGAGCAACAGGGTAATGCTTAGTAAGCGCAACAGGATGATCACTCAGGTTAATCAGACGGACAGGTACTTTACCTTGGGAGACGTTCACCAGGCACTTGGCAGCTCTCACATAAGGGTAGTTCTCCATCTGGATTGGTTCCACCAGGGCTGGATAATCTCGGCCTTGGACTCCCAGGACAGCACGACACCATAAGAGAGTTTGAGAATTAGGAGGCAAAGTCACAGGCTTAATATCACGAATCTTGGCAGTACAAATTTCTCCTTTCCCATTAGCAATTCTCTGCTGGGCACTTAACACAGTAATAGTTTTCTGAATCACCCTCTTGGTTGCAGAGGAAGCAGTGGGCAAAGTCTGGTGTAATACGGCCAGTATTTCCGAATAACAGTTTTTGAAGACATTGGTGCCTAGAATGACAGGGTGTCCTCCTCTGTCGCCGGCCTGTACTACTATCACCCCCTGTTGCGGTAAGGTTACTTCTCCCACCTGCAGGGTGGGTTCCCAGTATCCATGAATCTTTACTGGTTTGCCATTGCTGGCGATAATCTCCACCCAGGATTCAGGCGGCTGGGTTAATTGGTCGGTGTCCCAGAATCTTTCAAAGGCGGGCAGCTGAATAGTAGTGACCTGAGACCCAGTATTTAATAGGGCTTCAAAGGGGACCCCATTGATCTTTATATTGATTTTAGGATGGGATCCTACATACCGGGGCATCCAATTTGGATCCTTTGGACCTATTGTTCTACCTCCCGAGGGGTGGTCCTCAGCCTCGAGGGTAGCCCGTTTAACTGCCAGCAAGTGGATTCTGTGTGTCCCACCTTTTTACAGTATTTACACACGGGCCGCTTGCGATCTCTATTACGCCTCCCAGGATCCCTGGGGTGAGTCTCTTGGTATGGAGGTGGGAACGGCCTAGGAGGTGACAAGAACTCTTCCTCTGACATTATGGGTTTTTCCCATTCCTCTATTTTTCTGCACACTCTCTCTAGACTTTTAGTGAGGTGATTTACTTGCTCTGTCAGCATGGCGATAGTATCGGTAGCTGAAGCTTGAACAGCTTGACCGGCCTCAGCTTGGTTAGTGATAAGCGGTTTTGGCCTGCAGGCTGATGACTCAGGTGGGGTGCTCAACTCCGTAGATACTGCTGACCCTAGAATTTTTATTGCCAGTTCTTTAAAGTCCAGAAAGGTACTGTTAGGGTGCTGGGCGGACAGCATCTTTAATTGGGTCCTTATTTGCTCACTAGACACCCCGGTGATAAATTGTTCCCTCAGGGTCTGGTCCTGATTATCAGCCTCCTTGGGATCAATCTGGATTACAGCCCCTAAAGCCTCCTGAAGTGATAGGGCATAGTCACGGAGGGACTCACCGGACTTCTGTTTCTTGCCAAAGAAGTGCATCTTTATCTCTGAGGCAGTCCTTGTTTCAAAAGTGGCCCTGAGGCAGGTGAATATCTGCTCTAGAGTACTCCGCTCAGCAGCAGGCCAGGATAATACCTCTCTGCGTGCAGCTCCCTCCAGTTGTGCTAGCAGAATCTCCATTTGCTGGTCGGCATTTATGGGGTACAGTTTGAATAATGCCAGCAACTTTTCTTTAAAGTCTCTTAGGGTATGGGTCTCTCCTTTATAGCGGGGAAACCATGGGGCCCCAAAATAGTAAGGCATGGTAAAGGGCATCATGCTTGGGGCTATAGGATGATTAGGAGCCGCAAGCTCTCCCGGGGCCGGCTGCTCGGGAACTCCCGGTTCTGACATGTTAGCTTATTACGATGTGGCCGCTGGCGACTAAAGGGGCCGGAACAATCCCCTTCCCTCCGGTTACAAGTTTTTACCGGTATCGCCGGGTTTGCGCAGGCCAAATCTCGAGAGACTCCGGACGTCCTGAGTACGCGGTGACGTAGAAGAAGCAGGGCCGCGGCGGTGCGATGATGAAGAGGGGCGGGATCCTCTGTGTCTTTGAAGGGATCCGCCCACGAAGGTCCTCAGCAGCGCGGGAAACTTTACTCCAGGCGGCCGGTGGCCATCTTGGTCACCATTCCCTGACAGCAAGCAGGGTTGTTGATAAGTGAATAAATTGTAATCCACAACACGATTTTCTTTTCCTGGGGGTAGCGCAACACAGCACAGCGCCTCCGATTCCTCCCAGGCACACTTATAATCCACCGACTTGGGAATAAAGGGTACAGTCCTTGCAATACGGCGGTGGAATAGTTAAAGCACACAGTTCACACTTCTCTGCACTCCATAAGCATGCGGATCCTGTTCGTGACGCCAAAAAGAGCGATGCAGTATCCCAGGGGGTCAGTAGCCGCTTTGGGTATGCGGGGAGTCGTAGTGCAGGGCAACCCACTAACCTGGGATTCACTGTCGTCTTCAATCTGGGTAAATACTGGAACAGGCAGTTCAAAAAATGTTGTGACGCCAGTGCCAATTGAACGGTGACACCCCGTGTAGTGATAGGTGGAATAATAGAGTAGTCCGGATATTCATATAACAGGTCAACTTTACTGCATGGATTTGTAGTAGGATGAACAGCCAGAGAATACAGTTCCAGAGTTATTCCACCCTTTACCATACAGTTAACAGTAGTGGTTCAGGCTTCTACTTACAACAAGGTTAACTTCGAGACAGGCCTTCTAGGTTCAGGGATTCCCTCTTATGCTACTGGCAGCAATACCCTCAAGGTCCAGACACCTAATTCCTGGTGATAACCCTTGAGCAAATACTTGGTAGAGGTCTTCTTCCCTCCTGATGGCAGGCTCTATCTTTTGAGTTCTTCAGGTATAACTAACCTGGAAAGCTGGGTGGGTATGACCCTCCACACCAGTAGTGCAATCTCTGCACTCTTGACTGAGCCCTGAATCTCTCAGAACTGACTCTAGAAACTTCTAACTAACTTCCTAGGCTAGGCCCTGGCCTATTTATACTGAACTGAGGGCTCCCTCTGCTGGCTGGAATAAGGATTGCCTGCAACAGGCCTAACTCTCTTAAAGGGAGATACACGTTATGATATAGCAGTGTCGGGTAACCTACCCGTATGCTGCATAATGACCATGGCACCATAATATACCTCAGGGCAGATAAGTCTGCTGTTGTCAGTGGATAGCTGATGACTATCCCAATTATAAGGCATGGTTGGGATGACCATCTTTGAAACATATTAACAAGCTGCTTTGGGGCCACAATGAATAAAGGATCTTAGGGATGTACTAAAAATGCTCATTCTTTCAGCTCATCATGTAGTCTAAGATGTTCAGCAGATCCATTGAACTTCAAGTGGAGCAGAAAGTGGTCTTTTCAGATGACACTTTCAGGAGCATCTATTGGAGTATATGGTGGTGTCATGGTGCTCTTCAAATAGCTGATCGGGGGATGTAGGGAGTTGGACCCCCACTGATCATATACTGATGATTACCAGACAATATTGATGAATGAATAGAGGGTCAGTGCAGTAGGATGGGCGCATAACATCTCTGATTGGCACCACCAGGGGAAATGAAGGCCTGAACACCGGATCTGAGAGGAGAACCACACAACACGGCATCCAGAGATATCTCTGATAGGGAAGACCAATTCTGGAACGAGGAGCGACTTTCTGATCTTCTTCCAACAAAAATAAAGACAAACTCAGAGCTTCAAAGAAAACACACACACATTACAGCAAGGCTGGATCAGATGAAATAAGGGAATCGGCAAAGAGGAAAAATGTTGAAAACTTCTTGTTTATGTTCTAAACCACAGGAATGACACAAATCTGTTACTGGGAAATGTCCATTGGAAGTGAATGCGAGGAGTCGGCTGGGGTTTAGAATGACCTGATTAAGGGTAATTTACAGGAAATGTATCCTGGAATAAATGATCTGGAAGAACAGAGTTCACATAAATACAGCAGAGGCGACGCTGCGACCAATAGTACCAGCAACATCCATGTGGATGCCATGGGCTGGTCTCCACATAACTTCCTTGTGTACTATGCAAACAATACCGTATAGGCAGACCAGGCAGCTGCTATAGGGAAATCAGATTGTGGCGCACCCATGCCAGGTTGACACCGTCAATACTCCCATTAGGCCTCATGCACATGACAGTATTTTCCATTAGTGAACGTTTTTTGTGGATAGCAGCTGACCCTTTCATTTCTATGGGTCCATGTACCCATATTTTATCGGGATCCTTGGGGGTCTTTCAATAAATTATAGAACAGGTTCTATTCTGGAATGTATTGGAGATGAGAATAACTATATAATAGCCCAAAAATATGGAATGCACAAGGAAGGTATTCTTAATAGGGATACATTGGTGTGCATGAAGCCTAAGAGGGTGACAACCTAAGCAAGAGGGTCAAATCAGCCAGTTTTATGATGCTCAACTTTCCTGGAAAGCGTTGGGTGCAAATCATGTCCTGGAAGGGGGGGGGGGGGGGGGGGGGGGAGAAAGTGGTTGTGTCAACCAGAGCCAAAAGAGGTCTTTTTTATAGAAGTGAAAGGGGCTGCGTGAAAATCGCAAGCATCCGCAAGCAAGTGCGGATGCGGTGCAATTTTCACGCACGGTTGCTAGGAGACGATCGGGATGGGGACCCGATCATTATTATTATAAAACATGGTTATAAGGGAAAATAATAGCATTCTTAATACAGAATGCTTAGTACAATAGGGCTGGAGGGGTTAAAAAAATAATTTAACTCACCTTAATCCACTTGTTCGCGCAGCTCGGCTTCTCTTCTGTCTTCATCTTTGCTGTGCAGGAGGAAAAGGACCTGTGATGACGTCACTGCGCTCATCACATGGTCCATCACATGATCCATCACCATGGTGATGGATCATGTGATGGACCATGTGAGGAGCGCAGTGATGTCAACAAAGGTCCTTTACCCAGATCCTGAAGAAAGAAGAGAAGCCGGGCTGCGCGAACAAGTGGATTAAGGTGAGTTAAATTATTATTCTTTTTTTTAACTCCTCCAGCCCTATTGTACTATGCATTCTGTTTTCAGAATGCTATTATTTTCCCTTATAATCATGTTATAAGGGAAAATAATACAATCTACATAACACCTAACCCAAACCCGAACTTCTGTGAAGAAGTTCGGGCTTGGGTACCAAACATGCAGATTTTTCTCACGCGTGTGCAAAACGCATTTAAATGTTTTGCACTCGCGCGGAAAAATCACGCAAAAACATGACGCCCGTGTGAAAGAGGCCTTAGAGAATTGCGGGTGCAATGCGTTAGATGAGTGGTGATTTTCACACATCACTTGTGTGTTGCGTTAAAATCGCAGCATGCTCTATTTTATGCGTTTTTCACGCAACGCAGGCCCCATAGAAGTAAATGGGGCTGCGTGAAAATTGCAAGCATCCACAAGCAAGTGTGGATGCGGTGCGATTTTCACGCATGGTTGCTAGGTGACGATCAGGATGGGGACCCGATCTTTATTATTTTCCCTTATAAAATTGTTATAAGGGAAAATAATAGCATTCTCAATACAGAATGCTTAGTATTGTGGATTGAGGGATTAAAAATAACAAAAAATTAACTCACCTCCTCCTCTTGATCGCGTAGTTACCGATCTCTTCTTACTTCTTTAATCATGAGCTGCCGGCTAAAGGACCTGTGGTGACGTCACATCACATGGTCCAATCACATGGTCAATCACAGTGGTGCATTGCTGCAAACCTGCGCGAGTAGGTATGCAATTTCAGTCAGTTTTGACTGAGATTGCGTTCCGTTGTTCAGTTTTTATCGCGAGGGTGCAATGCGTTTTGCTCGCTCGTGAAAAAAACTGAATGTGGTACCCAGACCCGAACTTCTTCACTAAAGTTCAAGCTCGATGTACAAAGACAGTGCTGTTTCGTAATGGTAGCTTTCTGGGTTTGCCTTGCAACCCTTTTGGCTCACTCAGGGATCCGTAGATTCTCCTCCTCAGCTGTTTCTTGTCCAGCACTCCCAACCTCCTTATATTCCCATCTTCCACTTCTCTGGTTGCCAGATATAGAGCTTCCTGCCTGGACTTCTATACTGACCCACTGGAGCTGTGTAGTTGTGTTCCCTGGTTGTTGTTCCAGAACATTACCCTCCGGATCCCTGTTGGGCCTTGGTGGTCTGTTGTTGTCGCCCACCTGGGATTATATTAGGGTTGCCACCTTTTCTTCAAGCCAAACCCGAACAGAAGGGAGGGAGGGCCCCCAGGGAGGGAGGGCCCCCTTCCAGGCCCCACCCATGCCCCGCCTCCTGACACGCCCATGTTCCACCTCCACCCCTGGACGCTGTCGCACCACGATCGTTACGCCCCTGAAGAGGCTCATTAGCATATTATAAGTCTTTATTTTAAGAGAACGGCAGCAGGCAGGGAGTTATAAAACACACTATTATGTAGCTGACTGACATCAGCCCATCGCTATATCAGTCAGCTACATAACGGAACATTTTTTCTGATGATTGACAGATTCAGAAACCTGTTTAAATGGTTTCTACCACCAGAAATACTGTTATGTAGCTGACTGATATAGCGATGCGCCAATGTCAGCACTACATAACAGTATGTTTCTAACATTAGTCCCTGCAGCCGTTTTTGCTAAAAAAGCACTTTTATTATATGCTAAGGAGCCTCTAGGTGCTATGTGGGCGTAAAATCAGCACCTAGAGGCTCCGTCCACTCACTCTTTATCCCGCCCAGGTCCAGTGTTGTGCCCGCCCAGCTCCTCTTGATTGATGCCACTGTTCCCTGCATCGATGGCGAAATCCCGCGCCTGCGCCGTTCACTTCTGTCTTCGGCGCAGGCGCAGTGAGTGAATAATGTGATCCTGGTGCCGGATTCCTCACTGCGCTTGCGCCAACTACGTCACAGTGAGGAAGTCGGCACCTTGAGAGCGGCCTTCACTGCCTGCGCCAAAGACATAGTGAACGGCACAGGCGCGGGATTTTGTCAACGCTGCTGCGAACAGTGGCATCAATCAAGAGGAGCTGGGCGGGCAGAACAGGGGACCTGGGCGGGATAATGGGTGAGTGGACGGAGCCTCTAGGTGCTGATTTTACGCCCACATAGCACCTAGAGGCTCATTAGCATATAATAAAAGTGTTTTTTTAGCAAAAACAGCTGCAGGGACTAATGTTAGAAACATACTGTTATGTAGTGCTGACATTGGCGCATCGCTATATCAGTCAGCTACATAACAGTATTTCTGGTGGTAGAAACCCTTTAAACACTGTTACATTACACACTTCAAATGTTTTATATACCTTTTTAGAAGTGCCTAGGACAGGTGTCAGGACTGTCTTGGTCACACGTCACACACAGGTTGAAAAACCACTCTGCAGGCAGGGCACAGTGGGCACTACTTGGGCAGGCAGCTGGACTGGAGCTGGACTGGAGCTGGACTGGAGCTGGACTGGAGCTGGACTGGAGCTGGACTGGAGCTGGGCTGGAGTTTGAAGAAGAATGATTTCAATTCTCCCTCCCTGCCTCTCTCTCTGATGTCACTTCCTGTGTGGACCTGACTTCCTTATCAGAGAGAAGGAGGGAGGTACTGGGAGGCAGAGGAGGAGCGAGGGAGACTGAAGCTGCTGAACAGTGAGTGAACACAGCGCTGCCTGGCATCACTGTAGTGTGTAGACTAGAGGAGGGAGGAGGGAGGCTCGGGAGCGCTGCGCTCATCTGATCACCCGGCCGCTGCAGTGAGTGACAGCTTAAATATGTGATCGGATCGACGCCGTCCACACACACTGCAGTTTACTTTGAATGAATAATCCTGTGTCCGGGTCTGAGAAAGACTTGTACCCGGACACAGGATTACAAACCCGGACTGTCCGGGTCAATCCCGGACGGGTGGCAACCCTAGATTATATGTTTGTCTGTATTGTCTGTCCTCTCCTTGGTGTTTTCCTCTTAGTGTCAGTGGTGCGGACTAGTGATCCCACCGCCCCTTTCACTACTCAGGGCTCATCCTAGGGAAAGTCAGGGTTTAGGCACGTGATCGGCGTACGGGTGAGGAACCCGTCTAGGGACGTCAGGGCAGTCAGGTGCCAGTCGCAAGGTGAGTCAGGGGTCACACCTTTCCCTCTCCCTTGGACAGGGCCTTCCCATTTCCCTCCCTTTGCGTGACGCCGGTCATTACATTATATCTGGCAACCAGAGAAGTGGGAGATGGGAATATAAGGAGGTTGGGATTGCTGGACAAGAAACAGCTGAGGAGGAGAAGCTACGGATCCCTGAGTGAGCCAAAAGGGTTGCAAGGCAAACCCAGAAAGCTACCATTACGAAACAGCACTGTCTTTGTACATCGAGCGCGCAGCCACCCGCTGCGACTTCCTGACCCCGGGTATAACGGAGTCAGGCGTGGCTCTTGACACCCTCGTGACACCGACATCTCTTCTGTCTTCATCTGTGAGCAATAGGACCTTTGATGACGTCACTACGCTCATCACATGATCCATCACCATGGTGATGGATCATGTGATGGACCATGTGATGAACGCAGTGACGTCATCAAAGGTCCTATTGCTCACAGATGAAGACAGAAGAGAAGCCGGGCTGCGAGAACAAGTGGATTAAGGTGAGTTAAAATTATTATTATTTTTTTTAACCCCTCCAGCCTTATTGTACTATTCATTCGGTATTCAGAATGCTATTATTTTCCCTTATAACCATGTTATAAGGGGAAATAATACAATCTACACTACAACTAACTCAAACCTGAACTTCTGTAAAGAAGTTTGGGTCTGGGTACCACAGTCGGTTTTTTATCACGCGCGTGCAAAACACATTGCACCCGCGCGATAAAAAGTGAACATCGGAACGCAATCGCAGTCAAAACTGACTGAAATTGCGTTCCTACTCGCGCAGGTTTGCCGCAATGCACGGGACGCATTATTGTATTTTCACCTAGGCTGCCAGAGCATGGTGGGAATTATAGTATTAGAACGGGCAGTAAGCCTCAGGTTCTGCATAATTGGTATATATGGACAATACCTGTGTAAAGCCTTTCCTGTATTTATAGGTACTGATTTTGAGGTCTATGTAATTTTCTTCATAGCAGGTTCATAACAGGACCCTCTCGTAAACTCTGTAAAATGGTCACCACCTACCATGCACCAATCACTGGTGTCTTTCTTCAGGTGATACAATTTCTCCTTATGAAGTCTTATAGGCCAGGCAATGCTCCTCTGGGAATTCTGGGAAGAGGGTATGCAAATGAGCATTAGAGGCAGAGCTTGATAAGAGCTACCAAATGTAAGGCAGCTATCCTATAAGTCAATGTTCAACCTTTTAAGAGGCCTTGAGACATGACTTAGATAATAATTAAGCCAGCATCTCATCTGCAGCAGTGGCGGATCCAGGGGGGGGGGGGGGGGGGCAACGGGGCAATTCCCCCCCCGAGCTGGCGGCGGCGGGGCACAGGGAGATGAGCGCTTCCATTGTGGAGGCGCTCATCTCCAGTGATCTGTATCGCCGTCCTCAGGACAGCGATACAGATACCTGTGCTGCGGCAGGGGAGGGAGAGGCGTGTCCCTTTCCCTTCCTCTGATAGGCTGCAGGCACTAGGTCGGCAGCCTATCAGAGGCCGGCGCAGGCGGCGCGATGACGTCATCGCACCGCCTGAGCCATACAGCGCAGGACACAGGCCGGAAGAGGCCTGCATCGCTGACATGGAGGTAAGTATAATTTTTTATTTTTTTTTAAATATATACAATGCTGTTATTACTGGCACAGGGGGGCTATTATTACTGGCGGGGGGCTGTTATTACTGGCACAGGGGGGCTGTTATTACTGGCAGGGGGGCTGTTATTACTGGCGGGGGGGCTGTTATTACTGGCGGGGGCTGTTATTACTGGCAGGGGGGCTGTTATTACTGGCGGGGGGGCTGTTATTACTGGCGGGGGGGCTGTTATTACTGGCAGGGGGGCTGTTATTACTGGCACAGGGGGGCTGTTATTACTGGCACAGGGGGGCTGTTATTACTGGCACAGGGGCGGGGCTGTTATTACTGGCACAGGGGGGCTGTTATTACTGGCACAGGGGGGCTGTTATTGCTGGCACAGGGGGGGGGCTGTTAATACTGGCACATGGGGGGCTGTTAATACTGGCACATGGGGGGCTGTTATTAATGGCACATGGGGGGCTGTTATTAATACTGGCACATGGGGGCTGTTATTAATACTGGCACATGGGGGGCTGTTATTAATACTGGCACATGTTCGGGGGCACTATAGGGGCATCTACTGAGGCCACAAAGAAGGGGTATTTTATATGGGCGCTCTGTACAGTACAGTTTTATACTGGGACACATTATGGTGGGTACTATGGGGAAGGGGGGAGAGGAGTACTATGGGATCATCTACGGGGGGCACTAAAAGGGGTATTTTATACTTGCAAATTATGGGGGACATTGAGGGCATCTACTGGAGCATTTTATACTGGTACATTATGGGGGCACTAGGAGGAAGGGGGGTGTGGAGCACTATGGGGGCATTTACTAGGGGCACTATATAGGGGTATTTTATACTGGGACATTATGGGGGCACTATGGGGACATTAGCTCAACTGGGGGCATTACAAGGGGGTATTTTTTGCACGGTCACATTATAAGGAGAATTATTTCTACTGGGGGGGCTTTATTACTAAGTCAAGTAATTGTAAGTTTTCATGTGAAATATGTTTGTTATACACATATAGCCTACACTGTGCCACACAATATACAGTATACCGCTACACTGTGTAGTCTGTTCTATAAGCACCATTGTTTTGTATCGGCGGACAGAAAAAATCTGAAAGTGCCCCTCCCGAGACCAGGCTCTGGATCCGCCACTGATCTGCAGACAGCTGTTTCGCGGTGATTGCCCCTCATCAGTGCAGAGCAGCGAGTACTGGCTTAACTGAGAGGCCTAGGTCAGCATTCGGGGGCTACTTACGATTAGTATTCAGTTGGAGAGATTTATCAAACTGGTGTAAAGTAGAACTGGCTAAGGCTACTTTCACACTAGTGGCAGGACGAATCCCACAGGCTGTTCACCCTGTCGGATCCGTCCTGCCGCTATTTCACCGTGCCGCCGGACCACCGCTCCGTCCCCATTGACTATAATGGGGACGGGAGCGGAGCTCCGGCGCAGCACGGCGAAAGGCTGCCAGACTTAAAGTACTGCATGTCCGACATTTTAGTCCGGCGACCTCTCACCGCGAACTGCCGTGCTGCGCCGGAGCTCCGCTCCCGTCCCCATTATAGTCAATGGGGACGGAGCGGCGGTCTGGCGGCATGGCGAAATAGTGGCATGACGGATCCGACAGGGTGAACAGCCTGTCTGATCTGTCCTGCCGCTAGTGTGAAAGTACCCTTAGTTGTCCATAGCAACCAATCAGATTCCACCTTTCATTTTTCACAGCTCCTTTAGAAAATGAAAGGTGGAATCTGATGGGTTGCTACTAGCAACTAAGCCAGTTCTACTTTACACCAGTTTAATAAATCTCCCCCAGTGTCTTTCTTATAAGGCAGAGGGGTTATTTGGCTCTCTGTCATCAGGGCCTACGTGCAAATGCTACCTCTTTAGCTCCTATAGTCATGCCCCTGGCATTCCCACAATGCACTATTGTCTCGCACGAATCCAGCAAAATTTTTAACTATCAGAAGTGCATGGCGTCAATACTTCTACAGTTTGGTAAACCTCCAAAAATAACAGTTGGATTTAACTGTGTCATTGTGCCACCTAGTGGTTACAAATGTCTTTTTTTTAGATTTGCAAATCCAAAAATTTTAGCAAATCAGAATGGGACCTGAACATGTTCCCATTTTCAATTCTTCAGCCTCCTTATTGAATAAAAGACAAAGCGGGAAAAGGAATTACCCACCCCATCCCACAGTATGAAGTACAAGCACCTAATTGAATAGTCCTTCTTCAGAACGAGCTAGGGGTCAGGCCTAATTAACAGTTCTGACTGCTGAGCATACAGATCAAGATTAGTCGACAATTAGACATTTGATTCAGATATGAAGTAATAAGTCATCTATTTATCTGATAGGAGAAGTGCTTTGGTCGGGGATCTCTGGGATACAATGCAGTTGGACAATGATCCTCCACGTTATCTGCCAATCACATAACAAACATTTATGAAACGACATTTTTTGTGGCTTTTAAGAGGTGTATTTAGGCTGTGTTTTGTTTGAAGTCTTATCTCTGGGAGTGTTTCTGGCCTGATAAAGCATCATTTAGGTAGATCTCAAAGGACAACAAGAAAAACACTCGAAAAACCACAGATTGCAACTGAGTAGCCGGACACAGATGTGAAAATGGGCAGACAGAGCTAGAAGTCTTTCCCACACCTGCGACAATACGGGCAGCCGGGTCCAAAGTACTGGACTCACGTCACCTCGGAAAGCAATCATTCAGAAACCTTATCCTTTTCCCTAAACTAATATATGAAGGCATTGCTTAAGTAGCAACTCCCTAATAGGCTCATTATAGAATTTACTTCACGCGTGGTCTGAGATTTTACTATAGTGAAGTTTTAGGAAGTACAAAATTCTTCACTTTAACCCTTCCTGACACGACAATTTGCTGCTTTTGTGTTTCACTCCCTGTCTTCCCGGAGCCATAACTTTTTTTATTTTTCCATTCACATAGCCATGATATGAGGACTTTGTTTTAGAAGGACAAGTTCTACTTTCTAATCGCCCCATTTTATATTGCAGACAGGAAGCTGAAAGAATTCCAAATGTAGTGGAATTGTAAAAAAAAAAAAAGCTCAATTCCGTCACAGTTTTATATGTCTTGTTTTTACGGTTTTCCCTATGCACTAAAACTGACCTGTTCCCTTCATTTTACGGGTCGCTGCCATTACAGTGATACCACCATTTTGGAGTATGTATACCTTTTTGATCACTTTTCATTCAGGGGGAGGTGAAGCAATGAAAAAATTGAGAATCGTCCATCTTGATTTATTCCCATTACGGTGTTCACCGTACAGGATATAAATACCATATGTTTATATTTTAATAGTACAGGCATTTTATTATGAGGAAAGAGGAGTGATTTGAATTTTTATATAAAAAACGTTTTAACATGCGATCTTAGATCACTTTCCCCATAGACTGCCATGAATTACCATGGCAGCCTATGGGACATAGGAACTATTGTTCTTGTAGGCTTGTAGTAATTCATTCATAAGTTCTTGCAGGAATAATAAAGCAATAGCACATCATAGAGTCATAAGAACAGATTCCCCAGAATTATTATATAATGGGGATTGGGGAATGCAAGTAGTTACTATGTCAGGAGAGGTTGCAGGTCTTCTTTAAATCCTGGGCTATGCTGTGACTTTTTATACCTATAGAGAGACAGCTGCAGTCGAGAGGAATCCGCTGGCCCACATATACTAATGTCATTGCATCTTGTCATATAGTGCACCAAAATTTGTTGCAAATTGGCAAATCTAGTTTTAGAAAAACCCACTGCATCTAGTTTGTCAAAGTGGTGTGGCCAAAGACGTGACATTTTACACCTGCAGGTCTAAACAGCCTATCTACGTTTACACTATCTACAGGATTTTTAGTAATTCTGCCCCATTGCATATCTTGTAGACTGCAGCAGTAATGTTACATACCGCTGCAATACCAAACAAATCCTATGGACAAGAGCAACGTTATTACTGGAAGAAGAAAAAGCACAGATCATTTTTCTGTATAACCCCTCTAACCTCTGCCTGTATTTTATACAATACCGTAACTAGCAACTCCCTAACATAGACCTGTTATCAGAACAGTGCTGCCATTAAAAGCAAGAACAGCATGATATTAAATCCGGTCTGGTCAATGGTATGTAACCACCACACCTGACATGCCTGTTTCCCAACTACTTACATCCTTCTTGTAATAGCAATTCCGGAGCATCTATTCCTATGACTCTATGTTGTGCCATTCCTCTATTATTCCTGCTAGAAGTTATGAATGAATTGCTGGCAGTTTGCAGCAAAAGTCCAGATGGGTGTTACCAGGGCCAGCCTTAAGTTACACGGTGACGAGTGCTTTCCCATCTCAAGAACGGTGGCCACAAAGTGAATAGAGAGCAAGCCACACATGTACGGCCATCCCTACATTTACCACTATGGGACTTCTGAAAACAGCTGAGCAGCGGCTACAGCTATCTTCTGAATTCTCACAGCAGTGAATATAGAGAACTCCGTGCATGCTCAGTGTGCTATTTAAGATAGTGTTAGTGGTGCGATACCAAGCTCATCACATAAATACAGCACCTGAACCAAGCACAGTACGTGTATACAGCACCAGAACCAAGCTCATTACATAAATAAAATATGAAAACCAAGCTCAGTACATAAATACAGCATGACAATCTAGCCCATCATATAAATATAGCAAATGTGACACAGTGAAGGGTATGGTCTTGGAGGACAGGTATTTTCCTCCCCGTGTGTGCTGCTGGGCTGATTTGCAGCCAGGTGGGGTCAAACACCAGACTGGATTTTATGACAAGACACGGAGGCTCCTATTGCATTAACTCTCTTTACTGTTACCATAGCAGCAAAGAATGAACAGTCAATCACAAGAAGAAAACCATAGTAACCAAACTCCTCCCACCATCCCAGTATATAATGGCTCAGCCCCTGGGATCATCCTCTTTCTTTGCTGCTGCCATAGCAGATGAGTATCTTTTTACTATTGTATGTTTTTTTTCTTTTATGTGATTTTGATTACTTTCTCCCTCAGGGTTGATTCCCTATTGTGATTGTACCTTTAACCCGTTTCCCCATGGGTTAATTTTCGTCTTATTTGTATGTTAGCCTTTTTGGCCTACTTTCTTTCCTTTTTCGGCCAGCATACCTGGGGGTAGTTCCCCACATCGATTCGCCGTTTCCTCTGCCCACCGGACGCTCCGGTCCTCCTCAGGCCCTCTATTTCTTTCCCCTTGCGCTCCGTTACCTTGCCGGCCGAACTCCCGCGATCGCGAGACTTCGGCCGCCATCTTGGTACTCCCTCCTTCTCTCCCCGCGATTCTGCGGGATTTCGGGCTGTTTGGCGCCGTTTTTTCCGAGATCTCGCGACATCTCGGCACCTTCTCTTCAGCATTGCACGGCACCCTCTCCGGAGTCTCCTGCCGCCGGTGCACTTGGTATGTGTTTTCTTCTTGCGCCTACACTTGCGCTTATGTACCTTTCTAGGCCCTCATTGCTTTTCTTTCTTCCTTAGGTCGACCCTTTCTGCTGCAGCTTCTGGTGGTCTGGGGTGAATTACTCCTGCCACCCTTTCCATTATGTCCCACCGCAGTACTAGTTCTACCCCTAGACAGGGTGACCCCTCTGTCCCTACACCTCCTCCTGTTAGACAACTGCATGGATAACTTCCTCACAGGATAGACAGAATGTTGTATTACAACAATCCATCTCTAATGCGATTATGGCAGCCATGGGCTCTATGTCCTCTGCCTGTCACAGTCTATATCCCAGGCCTTATGCTCCAGTCTACTCAGAATGCAGGGGTTGATACTAACATGCCCTCAGCCTCCAGAACCTCTATGACTGATGGTGAACCATCATATGATCACGCGGTTGTCCCGCGTAAAAGAGCCTGCTCGCGACAGGCAGAACGCACTCGCGCTTGGAAGACGGCCAGGACCTTGCCTGAGCCATTGTCTGATTCTGATAAAGAATCCATAGAGGAGGCTCAGAACGAGTCCAATTATGACTCTAATGAGGAACTTGAGGATGTGACTCTTGATCCTTTGACCTGTTGCCTAACCCAGTCCCCCACGGCAACGGCGCTATACCAGAAGGGCACCCCACTCGGGACAATCTTTTGGTTGATCCCCTGGGCGATCCATTATTTAACCCTGACGAGCTCCACCACCCCCGCTCTGCGGAATGGCTCCCAGCTACTCATGTAGCGCAATATCTGGAATCTAAGATCCGCACCCCTTAAGTAAAGAATCACGCAACAAGTTGCGAGCGGAGTGCCCACGCCTCTCATTCCCCACAAAGTGTGTGAGACACCGACAGTGGATCCTAAAATGGTCCAATTCCTGTCGAAACGGGTTTAACCCCAAAAAAGGGTTAGATTCGGCTCTGAGAGCCGTCCAGGATAAACTCCTGGATATTACGGGCCCTCTTGCCAGGATATTTGACATGGCGGAGTCCGCCAAAGCAGAAGGTACATCCGTAGACCCCATTGAATTAGGGGGATGGATTCAAAGGGCCATTTGTATTACGGGTAACGTAAACACCTCTTGGCCATAGAGAGGCGGAAGGCCATTTTGATTAAAGTGGAGCCAAAACTCTCCAACCTTGCCCTGTCTGAGGCGGGCAAAGATGCGCAGGGTCTCCTATTCGGAGATTCATTTATAAAAGAATTGGGCAGATATGTCGGGGCTTTCACGGCTCTTGACAAAGCTCAGTCCTCAATGAAAGTGTTTAATAACCGTTTTTCCAACAGGGCCGGCAGCTCTAGGGGCCGACTGTCCGGCCGCTCTAACTCCCCCCGCGGCACGGGGAGAGGCTCCTTTAATTACAGATCCTCCTTCAGGACCCCAGACACCAACCTTCCTTTTTCCCCTCCCGGGGTACACCAGGACGTTCCAGAGGTTATCGGGAGCACCCTCCTTTCGCGCCAGTCGGTAAGTTCCCATCCCGCTCTCAAGTTGCTTTTTCAACAGATTGTGTCGGAGGCAGACTCCGTCTCTTTTTCCATGCTTGGTCCGCGATTACCTCAGACCGGTGGGTTCTGAACACCGTCAGAGGTTTCACAATAGATTTGTAGCCCCCCAAACCTCTTACCTACCCCCCACCTATTCATTAACCGGTCCACTCAATTACACCTTCACAGGGAACTTATGGAGTTATTCCACAAACAGGCAATAGAACGTGTCACGACACACCACTGATCAGCAATATGTTTCTAGTACAAAAAAGGAGGTCAGATGCGCCCAGTCATCAATTTGAAACCCCTCAACGCGTTGTTCAGTATCGTCACTTCAAGATGGAGGGCATCCATCTTTTAAGGGACATGCTCCTGGCCGGCGACTGGATGGTCAAACTAGACCTAAAAGATGCGTATCTCACAGTCCCAGTGGCCCCTGCATCCAGGGATCTACTCCCGTTTCCTTTGGAGAGATCAGTCTGGCGGTTCACCTGCCTACCTTTTGGCCTGTCCTCCGCCCCTTGGTGTTTCACCAAGGTAATGAAACCGGTTGTGCTTGGCTCCGCAGCAGGGGTGTACGCATGATAATTTATCTAGACGATATTCTTATCATGGCACAAAGTCCTCCCCCTCCTCAGACATCTTTCCATGTCCATCAACCTTCTCTCAGGGTGGGTTTTATCATAAACCAAGAAAATCGTGCCTCACACCAGACTTCGATAGAATTTCTGGATTCAGGATAGACTCCTCTTCCCTGACCCTTCATCTTCCCCTATCCAAGGTCCGGTCGATTCGCAAGGAGCTCGCCATGCTCTGCTTCGACCGCAATTGTCTCTACGACACTTGGCACGACTAATAGGACTTCTGGCATCGTCCATACAAGCCATTTTTCCGGCCCCCTTGCATTACAGCCCTCCAGCGGCTCAAGATTGCCCACCTCCAGGCAGGAGCCGCCTATTCCGACATGATCATTCTGGACAGGGAGACGAAGGACGAGCTTCAATGGTGGATCCAGAACCTATCGGTCTGGAATGGCAAAGCCCTATTCGGCCCTCTTCCGGATCTGGTTATAGAGTCGGACGCCAGCTTGCACGGCTGGGGAGCGCACTGCAATGGGGTATCCACAGGAGGCCCCTGGTCCCCCGAGGAGGCTCGTCTCCATATCAATGGTCTGGAACTGCTGCAGGGTCTTTGGCGATTCGCAGTTTCGCCAACGACACGGTCACAACCTGTATCAGACTACGGATGGACAATGTCTCCGCGGTCCGTTACGTCAACGGTATGGGAGGCACACGCTCATCAGTCCTGACCTACCTGGCGAAGGACTTTTGGGAGTTCTGTCTCGACAGGGGTATCGTGGTGATTGCAGAACACCTCCCGGGTCTTCACAATGTGTTAGCGGACTGGAATTCACGATACATTTCGGATTCCAGCGATTGGAAGTTAGACGAGATATATCCTAGCTTTGTCATCTCGGTGGGGTTCCCCCTCTGTGGATTTATTCGCGAACCGTTGAATCACCCAGCTTCCCAGATTCTTCAGCTGGCGTCCAGATCCTCTGGCGGAAGCTGTGGACGCGTTCCTGCAACACTGGGGAGGAGCGTTAATGTACGCTTTTCCCCCATTTGCTCTGATCCCTCGAGTTCTCCTGCAGGTTCAATACCAAGCAGCGGAACTCATCTTGGTCCTACCCCTTGGAGGTCACAGTCTTGGTTCCCGCTGGTTCTGGAACTATTGGTGGATTTCCGCTTCTCCTTCCGGACCAACTCTCCCTCCTGCGGAGTCCGACGGGAATCCCATCCCCTTCTACAAGCAGGTCTCCTCCGACTTCTAGCTTGCAGGATCTCGGGTGTCCCAGCTCACTGTCTGGAGTTTCAAACACGACTATTTTCCTACTGGAGAGCGCATGGGCCCCCGGAACCAGACGGGCTTATCGTTCCGCCTGGGACGCTTGGGCTCGTTGGTGCGGAGGACACTCTCTGGATCCCTTTCGTGCCCCTGTAGCTTCTGTCTTGTCCTTTTTGTCTTCCCTTTATGATTCAGGTAAGGCCTATCGCACGATTAACCTTTATAGGTCAGCGATTTCCTCTAGACACGAGGGTGTTGAGGGATCCCGTGGGCCAACATCCTTTGGTGTGTCGCTTGCTTAAAGGCTCTCGCCTATCTCGTCCTCCCAGACCTCGTTTTTCTACAACTTGGGATGTGAATTGGTGTTAAATTTCTTATCCTCTTGGTCTCCTAATGCTCAACTGTCCCTACGCCAATTATCGGCAAATTAGTAACTTTGTTATGTCTCATTTCTTGTAAAGGGTTTCGGATGTCGTGCCCTAGACTACGATGCGCGGTCATTTATCCCGGAAGGTGTCCAATTTAACATCTCCAGACGTACTAAAACAGGCATCCGTTTGGTATCCTACCTTCCTTCCAGCTCCCCAACTTTGCCCAGTTGCTTGCTTACAGGAGTACGAGTCCCGTACTATGGCTCTGCGTTCTCCAGAATTTCCGCATTTATTTATTCTTTTCGGAGACCTTATGCCCCGTCTCCAGTGTGACCTTGTCACGCTGGGTTAAGGAGATTCTGGGTCTAGCAGGCATTGATACTAATACCTTTACGGCCCATTCGGTTCGTAGTGCTTCCGCTACTCCATGTCGGTTTCTGGAGCCCGTTTGGAAGATGTATGCGCTTAGCGGATTGGTCCAGGGTGTCCACGTTTCGGGAATTTTATTTCCGTCCCATGTCACATGCATTTACTTCTGTTGTTTCTCAGCTTTAAACTTGCAATAGGAGCCTCCGTGTCTTGTCATAAAATTTCATGATTTTCCTATTCCATGACGTAAAGTCATGATTTTATTAAAGACACGGAGGCGAGTATTGCCCACCCTACCCACCCTAACTAGATTGTAGGATGTTCGGATTGTATTTATGTATCCTCGTTCTTCTTTTCTCAGTTATTTATTTAAGTTAATTTAATCTGTTTGTCATTCCTTTACCTTTTGATTCTATCGCTGGTGTGTTTCGATTCCACAGGTTGAGACGACGATTTTTTCCAGATTGTTCCAAGAACAGGTCCGTGTTTCTACGCCGTCAAGGTTCGTTTTCCTTCTGTTGAAGGTGTTATCCTGTCTGCGTGGTCAAGAGTTTCGGTCCAGATGACCAGTTTCGAAGTTTACAGTTCGGAGCAGCTGTACAAAGAAAGAGGATGATCCCAGGGGCTGAGCCATTATATACTGGGATGGTGGGAGGAGTTTGGTTACTATGGTTTTCTTCTTGTGATTGACTGTTCATTCTTTGCTGCTATGGTAACAGTAAAGAGAGTTAATGCAATACTCGCCTCCGTGTCTTTAATAAAATCATGACTTTACGTCATGGATTAGGAAAATCATGAAATTTTAAGTGCCGGTCTGGGTTTTGACAACATCTAGTTGTCCTTAAAAGACAGCTGGGCTCAGCAGCAAAGTGTCTGTATTTGGGATCTGAGGCATGTGCCGTGCTGGAGGGCTGAGAGCCGCATGCTGGGGATACAGGCCCCGTAAAGCCTGTTGTGGACCGCTGGTGAAAAAACTGCTAACAAGGTGATTGTTTTGTTCTGTGGACTTTCCATTGTGTGATTGCACACCAAGACTGTGAAATGTCATTTTGTTTTTGCCTTATGTGTGAATAAACACTGAAGTTTTGCTTTACCAACTGGTTTTTGCCTCTGTACTGCGTCCGCTTACCCTGCCTACCAGAGCGAACCCCCACACAAGAATCAAGTTTATTACATAAATACTCAATAACCAAGCATGGCACATAAATACAGCACCAAAACCAAACACATCACATAAATATAGCAACAGAACCAAGCTCATTACATAAATACAGCACCAGAACCAAGCTCATTAAATGTAGCCATAGAATCAAGCACAGTAAATATATATATCATAGAAACAAAGCACAATACATATGTGAGATTGTGGAACAGCTCTGCCTGCATATGTTTATGCCTAAATTGTATTGGAACTGTCATTTGGCATTCCGGGCACTAGAGGCCACTGTTTTTGTAGCTACAGCCAGCACACTCTGGGATTTACATTATGCAAAGCAGATGATGACTCATGCAGGCTGCTTCTGAAAAAAAAACAGAAGTCTGAGCTGATCTGACATGGTGGAAGGATTGTTGCGTGGATGAGAGAGACTGAATCCGATTCCATCCTGGCTTGCGGATGTCCGGCAGTGAATGGACACTCAGAGGATGGAGAGTAGTCTGTTGTCTCCTTACTGATCCAGCTCTTTGAAAGAGAGGTCTGTCCCAGGAAGACCATTTCCAGTGTGTGGACAAGAAGCCTTATTATCAAGGCAAGGCCGAACGGTTGCTGAGAGGTTGGTGGCCCATCCGGGTAAGTGGCATCCTCGGGGCCCAGAACGGACGCAGGTCAGTACATCTGGTTACTGATTATAGATACTGTGTGGCGCCTGAAGTAACAGAGACTAGCCTAGGGCTTGCATTAGTTAGATAGCTATGGTTATATCTTTTTGTTAGGCCTTACTGTACTGGACTGCAGCGCAGTAATTGACTTGCAGGCTCTGCTGCATCTGCCACCGGTTAGGTGTGTCCTCTGTAGCGGCACAGCACGACTTTCAGGCTCTGCTGTGTGCGCCAACGGCCTAGGCCTGTCCCTCGTACAGGAACGGTGACTGTGGGCCTGGGCTATTACTTATTCTGTTTATACTTATGTTATTACTATTGTCAAGTAAAGTTTCTGTCTTGCATATAAAGCTGGTGTCAGTGTCGCTTTATTTGTCTGTGACTTCGCTGTATCCTGGGGAACCCACCCCGGTACACGGCTTACAACTTGGCGTAGTCGGCAGGATACAGGGACCGTTATGGACGGGAACGCGGCGGGAGACCGTCCCCCGGCGCCAGTGGTGACGGATCAGGACCCAGCCCAGGGTGCACAGGTGCAAGTCCAGCTTGCCCCCAACAATATGGCTACCCCAGTGGGATACATCCCTGTAGGGGCACTGCTGTGTCATCTGCCAAAGTATGACAGTAGAAACATGACATTGCAGCACTGGACTGAAAGGGTGTGTAATCTGACCCCCGAACTGCGGGCCAAGGTTGCGTTAGGAACCCTAGAGGGTGACGTCAGGCGGACAGTGATGGTAAGGCCTGACTCCAAGAGAGATACCCTAGAGAAGATATTCTCCCTGCAAGAGAGAGCCCACGGGGAGCGGGCCAAAGTGGTACAGTTACGGAGTCACTTCTTTAACCGACCCCAGCGAGAAGGCGAGACCCTGATGCAATATTCCAATGCTCTACAGGAGACGATGAATCAGATGCAACGACGAGACCCTGAGGCCATGGGCGCCTTCCGGGAGGTGGATCGGCTTCTACGAGATCAGTTCATAGTGGCGGCCCGCTTACAAGAAGAAACGAAGATTTGCCACTGGTAGCCCGGGCCCTTGCCATTGTGAAGGACAGATGTGTGGCCTATACGCTGCTGTAATGTTGAGGACTGCGAGTTAACCGACCACGAGCAAACACCCTGCTGGCCAAAGTTATGTGTCCGAAGGGGGTATCGCTCGACGAAGGGGCTTCACGCTGACAGCCGAAAAGGAGATCAGCCTGGACCTATGCTGTGGAGATCCATTCAAGGGAAGCCCGACAGCGGAGTGGGAACGGATCGAGCGATCATGGCACCTGTATGGGGGTGGACTGCAGAAACCTGACCCCGGGAACAAAAGCTGCTGGAAGACACCCTCTGGGAATTTCAGGAGGCCTTCTCAAGACATGATGAGGACTTTGGGTGTGCTACTGCCATCAAAACATGAAATCCCAACCGGCGATCTGCAACGCCGATCAGCGGAACCGTTATCGGTAGATCCCACCTAAATTGTATCAGGAGTGAAAAATATGGTGGCCAGCATGTTGGAGAACCGGGTGATCCAGAGAGTCAAAGTCCGTGGGCTGCTCCGGTAGTCTTGGTGAGGAAGAAAGATGGGAGTCTCCGGTTCTGCGTGATTATCGGAAGCTGAATGCTCAGACTGGTCCCGAATGCCTACCCCCTTCCGCGGATTGAGGAGTCATTATCAGCCCTAAGCCAAGCAAAGTTCTTCTCAACTCTTGACCTGGCTAGTGGGTACTGGCAGGTGCTGGTGGCCAAGAAGGACAAAGCCAAGACGGCCTTGATTCTACCTATGGGACTCTACGAGTTCAACCGGATGCCCTTCGGCCTCTCCAATGCTCCTGGGACATTCCAGCGATTGATGGAACACTGTCTGGGGGACCTCAACTTCGAATCAGTATTGATATACCTGGATGACATAGTAGTGTTCGGGGCTTCCTTTGAAGATCACGTCCAGAAGCTGCGACAAGTCTTGGGACGGCTACGAGACAATGGGCTCAAGATCAAGCCAAAAAAATGCCAGCTGTTCCGACAGCAGATAGAGTACTTAAGACACGTGGTCACCCAGGAGGGGTAAAACCGGCCCCCAGCAAGGTGGAGGCCATTCAGAAGTGGCCCCAGCCAAGTACACTACGGAGGTACGGGCGTTCGTGGGACTGGCTGGCTACTACAGGAGGTTTATACCCAAATTTGCTCATCTGGTGGGCCCGTTAAGTGAGTTGCTAAGAGGCATGGCTTAGGGCCCGAAGAAACGCCCCTTTGCCTGGGGGCCCCGGCAACAAGGGGTCTTTGAAGCATTGAAAGAGGCGCTGACCAATGCCCTGATCCTGGCTTACGCGCGGTTTGATACCCCATTCCTGCTGTATACTAATGGAAGCCTACATGGTCTGGGGGCCGTATTGTCCCAAGTCCAGGATGGATGGGAGAGAGTCATCGCCTATGGGAGCCAGTCCCTAAGAGAGTCAGAACGCAACCCTGATAACTATAGCTCCTTTAATTGGAACTACTGGCACTGGTGTGGGCCATGACCGAAAGGTTTGCAGAATACCTGACTGTTGCAGAAGTGACCGTGATGACGGACAACAACCCGTTGGCACACCTGAGAATGCCAAGCCTCGGTGCACTCGAGCAAAGATGGTTGGCCCGCCTTTCTAAGTACCAATACCGCATCAAGTTCCGGTCCGGTAGGGAGAACGGCAACGCCGATGAACTCTCTCGAGTTCCAGTAGGACAGTCAACTTAGAGAGCCGATGAGGAGTTAGAGGACACTGAAACTCCTGACCTTGGTCGCTTACCTCTGTTCCCGGATGTGGCACATTCCAGTGGGGTGGCGTCTGGAATGACGCTGGTGCTGGGAAAAACGTTGACTGATTGGGAGAGAGTCCGGAATAGCTGCCGAGATTTGTGGAAAGTCAAAGAATGGGTTCGGAGCAAGATCTGGCCTTGACCAGAAGAACGAGCCCGTTTGATCCCAGAGGGTTAGAAGTTGTTAAGGCAGTGGGACAAGCTGACAATTACCCAGGGCCTCCTGTGCAGGATCATATACTTACAGTAAGAGCTGCAGTACCGGAAACAGATTGTCATTCCCATGTCGTTGGGACCGGAGGCCGCCAGGGAAGCTCATGAAAAGGGAGCTTATTTTGGGAGTGACAAAAATTTCAAGTGGCTCCAACGGCTGGTATACTGTCCAGATCTGTCCGACATGGTGGCCGCGGCATGTCTTAAGTGTCGATCCTGCGGGTTGAGTAAGAATACTGAACAGCGGGCTCCTGTGCAGACCATCCGCACCTCAGCACCCCTAGAACTTTTGATGATCGATTATGTACAGATTGATACTCTACCTCAGGACACTCGTACTGTCTATATAATAAATGGACCGGCACTCCACAGTTGCTTTGCAAGTGATTTCTTTATTCGTCACCCATGTGACGCGCGTCACATGGGTGACGAATAAAGAAATCACTTGCAAAGCAACTGTGGAGTGCCGGTCCATTTATTATATTTTGATGGGGATCCGACCTGCTGACCGTGCACCCTGACTTCTATACAAGCACAGTGCCATCCAATTTCTCTGAACTCGTACTGTCTAGTCATGACAGATCACTTTACCATGTATGCGGTGGCTGTGCCCACCAGAGACCAAACCGCAGAGTCGGCCGCCGAAGCTGTCTGTAAACACTTTATACAGGTGTTCGGGTGTCCATGGAGGATACATTCTGACCACGGAGCATGCTTTCAGGATACTCTAATGAATGAACTGTACCAACTGTATGGGATTGAACGCTCCCGCACCACTCCGTATCACTCACAATGAAAACGGGGCGTGCGAACGCTTCAATCGCACCTTGCTTCAGATGCTGCAGACTCTGGAAGACAGTCAAAAAGCCCAGTGGCCCGCGTACCTACCTGAGTTGATGTGGGCCTATAACAACAGAGTACACAGTACCACCGGATACTCTCCACATATGCTCATGTTTGGACGAGCCGGACAGGAGATTGAAGATCTCCACATGCCTAACCCGATGGAGCCCCCACCGAGAAGTACCACTTCATGGGTGCAGGAGCACCGCCGCTGGCTGAGAGCGGTCCACAAGGTTGTGGGGGAGCGCCTGGGACAGGTGGTACACCCTAACCCCAAGACCAGTGCAGAAAGATGGGTATGTCCCGGGTGATCGGGTGATGGTCAAAGCCAAAGTCAAAGCCAAACGGCCATCTGGAAAGTTGGATGGACGGTGGGAGGCGGTTCCATACACGGTGAAGAGAAGTGTAGACCCCGCTATTCCAGTCTATGAGGTAGAGCTAGTAGGGACAGGGGGACCCTCACGGAACTTACACCGTAATCAGGGTCGGTGCAAGGATTTTTGCCGCCCTAGGCAAGATAAAAATTGCCGCCCCCCCCCCTCCCTTGTCACTCTCATTCTACCCCCCCCCCCCTCCCTCCCTTGTCACTCTCATTCTACACCCCCGTCCTTGTCACTCTCATTCCCCTCCCTCCCTTGTCAATCTCATTCTACCCCCCTCCCTTGTCACTCTCATTTCCTCCCCCCCTTGTCACTCTCATTTCCATTCCCCCCTTGTCACTCTCATTTCCATTCCCCCCCCTTGTCACTCTCATTTCCATTCCCCCCCCCTTGTCACTCTCATTTCCATTCCCCCCCTTGACACTCATTCCCCCCCTTGTCACTCTCATTTCCATTCCCCCCCTTGTCACACTCATTTCCCTCCCTCCCTTGTCAATCTCATTCTACCCCCCCTCCCTTGTCACTCTTATTTCCTCCCCCCCTTGTCACTCTCATTTCCATTCCCCCCCTTGTCACTCTCATTTCCTCCCCCCCTTGTCACTCTCATTTCCATTCCCCCCCCCCTTGACACTCATTTCCCCCCCCTTGTCACTCTCATTTCCATTCCCCCCCCCTTGTCACACTCATTTCCTCCCCCCCTTGTCACTCTCATTTCCATTCCCCCCCCCCCCTTGTCACTCTCATTTCCATTCCCCCCCTTGTCACTCTCATTTCCATCCCCCCCCTTGTCACTCTCATTTCCATTCCCCCCTTGTCACTCTCATTTCCATCCCCCCCTTGTCACTCTCATTTCCATCCCCCCCTTGTCACTCTCATTTCCATTCCCCCCCTTGTCACTCTCATTTCCATTCCCCCCCCTTGTCACTCTCATTCCATTCCCCCCCCTTGTCACTCTCATTTCCATTCCCCCCCATGTCACTCTCATTTCCATTCCCCCCCCTTGTCACTCTCATTTCCATTCCCCCCCTTGTCACTCTCATTTCCATTCCCCCCCATGTCACTCTCATTTCCATTCCCCCCCCTTGTCACTCTCATTTCCATCCCCCCCCCTTGTCACTCTCATTTCCTCCCCCCCCCTTGTCACTCTCATTTCCTCCCCCCCCCTTGTCACTCTCATTTCCCCCCCTTGTCACTCTCATTTCCTCCCCCCCTTGTCACTCTCATTTCCTCCCCCCTTGTCACTCTCATTTCCATTCCCCCCCTTTAACACTCTCATTTCCATCCCCCCCTTGACACTCATTCCCCCCCCCCTTGTCACTCTCATTTCCATTCCCCCCCCCTTGTCACACTCATTTCCATTCCCCCCCTTGTCACTCTCATTTCCATTCCCCCCCTTGTCACTCTCATTTCCATCCCCCCCTTGTCACTCTCATTTCCATTCGCCCCCCCTTGTCACTCTCATTTCCATCCCCCCCCCGTCACTCTCATTTCCATTCCCCCCCCTTGTCACTCTCATTTCCATCCCCCCCCCCCCTTGTCACTCTCATTTCCATTCCCCCCCCTTGTCACTCTCATTTCCATTCCCCCCTTGTCACTCATTTCCATTCCCCCCCCTTGTCACTCTCATTTCCATTCCCCCCCTTGTTACTCTCATTTCCATTCCCCCCCTTGACACTCATTTCCCCCCCCCTTGTCACTCTCATTTCCATTCCCCCCTTGTCACACTCATTTCCCTCCCTTGTCAATCTCATTCTACCCCCCTCCCTTGTCACTCTCATTTCCTCCCCCCCTTGTCACTCTCATTTCCATTCCCCCCCCTTGTCACTCTCATTTTCTCCCCCCCTTGTCACTCTCATTTCCTCCCCCCTTGTCACTCTCATTTCCATTCCCCCCCTTGTCACTCTCATTTTCTCCCCCCCTTGTCACTCTCCTTTCCTCTCCCCCTTGTCACTCTCATTTCCTCTCCCCCTTGTCACTCTCATTTCCATTCCCCCCCTTTAACACTCTCATTTCCATTCCCCCCCTTGTCACTCTCATTTCCTCCCCCCCTTGTCACTCTCATTTCCTCCCCCCCCTTGTCACTCTCATTTCCATTCCCCCCTCCTTGTCACTCTCATTTCCATTCCCCCCCCCCTTGTCACTCTCATTTCCATTCCCCCCCCCCCTTGTCACTCTCATTTCCATTCCCCCCTTGTCACTCTCATTTCCATTCCCCCCCCCTTGTCACTCTCATTTCCATTCCCCCCCTTGTCACTCTCATTTCCATTCCCCCCCTTGTCACTCTCATTTCCATTCCCCCCCTTGTCACTCTCATTTCCTCCCCCCCCCCTTGTCACTCTCATTTCCTCCCCCCCTTGTCACTCTCATTTCCTCCCCCCCTTGTCACTCTCATTTCCATTCCCCCCTTTAACACTCTCATTTCCATCCCCCCTTGACACTCATTCCCCCCCTTGTCACTCTCATTTCCATTCCCCTCTTGTCACACTCATTTCCTCCCCCCCTTGTCACTCTCATTTCCGATCCCCCCCCCTTGTCACTCTCATTTCCATTTGCCCCCCCTTGTCACTCTCACTTCCATTCGCCCCCCCTTGTCACTCTCATTTCCATTCCCCCCCTTGTCACTCTCATTTCCATTCCCCCCCCCTTGTCACTCTCATTTCCATTCCCCCTCTTGTCACACTCATTTCCCCCCCCCCTTGTCACTCTCATTTCCATTCCCCCCTTGTCACTCTCATTTCCATTCGCCCCCCCTTGTCACTCTCATTTCCATTCGCCCCCCCTTGTCACTCTCATTTCCATTCCCCCCCCCTGTCACTCTCATTTCCATTCCCATTCCCCCCCTTGTCACTCTCATTTCCATTCCCCCCCTTGTCACTCTCATTTCCATTCCCCCCCTTGTCACTCTCATTTCCATTCCCCCCCCTTGTCACTCTCATTTCCATTCCTCCCTTGTCACTCTCATTTCCATTCCCCCCCCTTGTCACTCTCACTTCCATTCCCCCCCCCTTGTCACTCTCATTTCCATTCCCCCCCTTTAACACTCTCATTTCCATCCCCCCCTTGACACTCATCCCCCCCCCTTGTCACTCTCATTTCCATTCCCCCCCTTGTCACACTCATTTCCTCCCCCCCCTGTCACTCTCATTTCCATTCCCCCCCCTTGTCACTCTCATTTCCATTCGCCCCCCCTTGTCACTCTCATTTCCATTCCCCCCCTGTCACTCTCATTTCCATTCCCCCCCTTGTCACTCTCATTTCCATTCCCCCCCCTTGTCACACTCATTTCCTCCCCCCTTGTCACTCTCATTTCCATTCCCCCCCCCTTGTCACTCTCATTTCCATTCCCCCCCCTTGTCACTCTCATTTCCATTCCCCCCCCTTGTCACTCTCATTTCCATTCGCCCCCCCTTGTCACTCTCATTTCCATTCCCTCCCTGTCACTCTCATTTCCATTCCCCCCCCCCTTGTCACTCTCATTTCCATTCCCCCCCTTGTCACTCTCATTTCCATTCCCCCCCTTGTCACTCTCATTTCCATTCCCCCCCCTTGTCATTCTCATTTCCATTCCCCCCCCCCCTTGTCACTCTCATTTCCATTCCCCCCCCCCTTGTCACTCTCATTTCCATTCCCCCCCCCTTGTCACTCTCATTTCCATTCCCCCCCCCCTTGTCACTCTCATTTCCATTCCCCCCCTTGTCACTCTCATTTCCATTCCCCCCCTTGTCACTCTCATTTCCATTCCCCCCCCTTGTCACTCTCATTTCCATTCCCCCCCCCCCTGTTACCTCTAGTGTAGCGTGGCCGAGCTCTGTTCGGTCCGCGGTACAGGAGCATTTGTTTCCTGTACCCAGCCGGACTGAAAGTAAGCGCACACTAAGTGAGCACTTCCTGTCAGTCCGGCCAGGTACAGGAATCAAAAGCTCCTGTACCGCGGACCGAACAGAGCTCGGCCACGCTACATTATCAGCACAGAGCAGACACAGCAGGCGCAGGCAGGCTGCGCAGCACTGAGCCGGCGGCCGGAGATTCTTTAGAGGAGCGGCAAGCGCTCAGCCGCTCAGGAGGCACAGCATGAGGAGCGCCGCTGGCCGGCCGAACTTATATAACCAACGTTTTTTGTTTTTTTACACCACACCGCAACGGGCGCCCCCTGCTAAATGGCGCCCTAGGCGACTGCCTAAGTCGCCTTACTGGTGGCGCCGGCCCTGACCGTAATATGTTGAGACGTTGCAATTTTGATGAGACGGTGTGCGTGGAGGGGGTCCCTCCTCACGCTCCGAGTATGGAGGAAAGTCCCTCAGATGAGGAAGAGGAGGAATGGTGGGTTGTCCCTGCCCAGGTGTCCACAGAGGTTGCAGCTGTGACAGGTTTGCCACCCAGGTGCAATGCTGAACAGTCAACAGCTCCTCTCTCGTCAAATATGCCTGATGTCCCCAGTATTTCTGAGACCCTCAATCTGAGAAGTTACATATGCAAAGCAGATGATGACTCATGCAGGCTGCTTCTGAAAAAAAAAAACAGGAAGTCTGAGCTGATCTGACATGGTGGAAGGATTGTGCTGTGAGAGACTGAATCCGATTCCATCCTGGCTTGCGGATGTCCGGCAGTGAAAAGACACTCAGAGGAAGGAGAGTAGCTGTTGTCTCCTTACTGGATCCAGCTCTTTGAAAGAGAGGTTGTCCCAGGAAGACCATTTCCAGTGTGTGGACAAGAAGACTTATTATCAAGCAAGGCCGAACGGTTGCTGAGAGGTTGGTGGCCATCCCGGGTAAGCGGCATCCTCGGGCCCAGAACTAACGCAGGTCAGTACACCTGGTTACTGATTATATGATAATGTGTGGCGCCTGAAGTAACAGAGACTAGCCTAGGCCTTGCATTAGTTAGATAGCTAGGGTTATATCTTTTGTTAGGCCTTACTGTACTGGACTGCAGCGCAGTAATTGACTTGCAGGCTCTGCTGCATCTGCCACCGGTTAGGTGTGTCCTCTGTAGCGGCACAGCATGACTTTCAGGCTCTGCTGTGTGCGCCAACGGGCTAGGGCTGTTTCTCGGACAGGGACGGTGACTGTGGGCCTGGGGTATTACTTATTCTGTTTATACTTGTGTTATTACTATTGTCAAAGTAAAGTTTCTGTTCTTGCATATAAAGCTGGTGTCAGTGTCGCTTTCCTTGTCTGTGAATTTGCTGTATCCTGGGGAGCCCACCCCGGCTTACACATAAATACAGCAGAAGAACCAAACACAGTATATAAATACAGCTCCAGAGACAAGCACGGTATATACACTCACCTAAAGAATTATTAGGAACACCATACTAATACCCTTTTGCCTTCAGAACTGCCTTAATTCTACGTGGCATTGATTCAACAAGGTGCTGATAGCATTCTTTAGAAATGTTGGCCCATATTGATAGGATAGCATCTTGCAGTTGATGGAGATTTGAGGGATGCACATCCAGGGCACGAAGCTCCTGTTCCACCACATCCCAAAGATGCTCTATTGGGTTGAGATCTGGTGACTGTGGGGGCCATTTTAGTACAGTGAACTCATTGTCATGTTCAAGAAACCAATTTGAAATGATTCCAGCTTTGTGACATGGTGCATTATTATCCTGCTGGAAGTAGCCATCAGAGGATGGATACATGTTCTCATTCTGTTTACGCCAAATTCGGACTCTACCATTTGAATGTCTCAACAGAAATCGAGACTCATCAGACCAGGTAACATTTTTCCAGTCTTCAACAGTCCAATTTTGGTGAGCTCGTGCAAATTGTAGCCTCTTTTTCCTATTTGTAGTGGAGATGAGTGGTACCCGGTGGGGTCTTCTGCTGTTGTAGCCCATCCGCCTCAAGGTTGTGCGTGTTGTGGCTTCACAAATGCTTTGCTGCATACCTCGGTTGTAACGAGTGGTTATTTCAGTCAACGTTGCTCTTCTATCAGCTTGAATCAGTCGGCCCATTCTCCTATGACCTCTAGCATCCACAAGGCATTTTTGCCCACAGGACTGCCGCATACTGGATGTTTTTCCATTTTCACACCATTCTTTGTAAACCCTAGAAATGGTTGTGCGTGAAAATCCCAGTAACTGAGCAGATTGTGAAATACTCAGACCGGCCCGTCTGGCACCAACAACCATGCCACGCTCAAAATTGCTTAAATCACCTTTCTTTCCCATTCTGACATTCAGTTTGGAGTTCAGGAGATTGTCTTGACCAGGACCACCCCCCCTAAATGCATTGAAGCAACTGTCATGTGATTGGTTGACTAGATAATTGCATTAATGAGAATACATAAATACAGCATAGGAACCAAGCACAATACATAAATACAGCAAAAGAACCAAGCACAGTACATAAATACAGCACAAGAACCAAGCACGCTACAACGTGAAACTACGTCTCCGAGTATGTCCTGAACAGGTGTAAAGTTATACGGGTGGTTGTTTCACAAAACAGAATGCCACCACCCGTCATCATGCTGTAGGCTATACGAGCGAGTACAGCACTGATGTCTCATCTATAGTTCTTCTTTTTCCCTTTCTTTCCATCCAGTTCAGACCACCATAGTTGGATTCTCTGGGCGTCCCACACGCTGTGCCTGAATATAATAATAGCACAGGTTGTGCCCCAGAATACAATCATGTCACATGCCCCATGCCCTGTGACCCTTATGCTCTGCACAATCTGACACTATCAGTGCTGCCAGTGTCAGAATGTGCAGGGACACCCTTTCTCCCAACTGGTAACAACCATCTGGACCTTCTTTGTAAACTGCTAGAAATAATTCATAGCTTCTAGCAGGAATAATACAGGAATGGCACAACATAGAGGCATAATCATAAAAGCTTCAGAACTGTTATTACATTGGTAATGCTAGTAGTTACTAAAGCAGACATGTCAGGAGAGCAGTGTTTGCTGTTTTATCACAGCCTGTATCTCCAGTGCCTTTAATTAGACAGGCTGCCATAAACAGCAATTGTGTATACTTTTCTACTGCAGCACCGGGGCTGTAAAACTGAATCAGCCTATGGGAACATCTGTATGAATTATGTATGTGTTCCTCCTTAATTATTTTCCATTGTGAGCCCCCCTGCAGAGAAGAATGCATGGGAGCAATGACAGTTTGTATACAATGCTATAGAATTTGGTATTACTGCATGAGCAAATTGAAAAGTTTTCCCTGTCACTAACTAGGCTATTTAATAGCAACCGCTGCTCCATAGACAGAATACAGTGGTCCCTCAATTTACAATATTAATTGGTTCCAGGACAACCATTGTAGGTTCCAAAGCCCCAAAATGTCATCCAAGATTAAAGAAAATGAGGATTTAAGAAAAATATGTAGATAACTAGGATAGATAAAACAAGTCCAAATCTACGACATTATAACCTGGCGGCATTATTTAGACATATACGAGACTGGGTGTGGGGAACAGGCCACTACTCGGCGATTGTATTCGAAAAGGAGCTGGCCGGTAGGGAAAACTTAGAAGCCCTGTTACATTCCAAGCTAAGAGACATCCCGACATCAATTAAGCAGGCGGTCCTATTAAAAGACACCATAATGGCGTGGAAGGCGATTAGAAAGATTTATGGTCTCCCCTACTATATATCACCGAGATTACCATTGTGGTCGCTACCAGCATTTCCCCAAGGCAGGGAGAATAGTCTATTCCAGGCATGGAAGAACAAGAATATTATGAGGCTCAGTGACCTGTTACAGCATAACAGTCTCCAGTGGCTGTCCTGGGAACAGGTGAAAGAGAAGTATGACCTTCCTGACACACAGTATCTCCCCTATCAGCAAGTTAAAAGCTATTGCAAAGCACAGGCGAACTCATTGGGCGACTCGGATAGGTTGGCATGGTTTGCAGCTTTGCTGGGCAGAGATGGTTCTCCCATGTCTCTGTCAGACCTACACCAAAAGCTCCATAATATCCAGACGATAGGCCTGGTAAAAGAGGCCTATAAACCGTGGGAAAGGGAACTCTCAGACCAAAACATTGGGAAAAAAATGAGGGAGGGTCTTGAGTTTGTGCGGCGAGCAACATATAATGAACAGTGGAGGGAATCGCAACTGAGACTTGTGCATAGGGCAACTTATGCTTTCAATTTGTCGTATCGAGATGCGCCTGCACATTATTTACGAGAATGCCCCAAGTGTGATCTCCCGAGGGCTGGGCTCCTGCATGCTATATGGGAGTGTCCAAAATTAAGATCGCTGTGGCAACAAGCAGTAGCGACAATAGAAGAGGTTTGGGGAGTGATAGTGGGGCTAACACCCCAACAATGTATCTTCCACTATATACCTAAAAATCAGGACGAAGAAATAGGAACAGTGGTTAACAAGGGAGGGGTACATCTTTTGCTGATGTCAGTGAAAAAGTCTCTTTTACGACACTGGTTGGGAGTGGAAGTGCCGTCATGGGATGAGGTGATTGGGACAATGAAGGATGTCCTCTATTTGGAAAGGCTAGAGGTGGAGCAAGACAAAGAATTGCTAGTTGGGAAATTCATGAAAAAATGGAAGAGTTTTGTGGAGAAGTTTTTGTCCCTTTGCGAAATCAAAGAACTGATGGCCCCATTCAAGCTGACTAAATGGTACCTGGAAGCGCAACTTGCAAACAGATTGGGGAAACTGGAGACATAATGTTATGTGTGAGATCTCCAGGCTCATGGTGAGGGGGGAGGAGGTTTGGGTCAGGGGAGGGGGGGGGGAGGGGGGTTTAAATTTATTGTAAAATGTGAGTAAGGAATTACGCTGTGATATATGTCTGTACAATTCATATGTATTGTCTTGTACCATGTATGATATCTGCTGATATGCTTATTGTATGATTCCTTTCACTTCAATAAAGAGATGTTTTAAAAAAAAAACAAGTCCTTATATATAATAGTCAGGAATAGCTGCTAACTAGTAACTAATACAGGTATGTTACTAGAGAAGTGGTCTTGATTGGTTAGATCTGAGTCTGAGGCATTGTAAGTTGAGTCTGGTTTCAACTTACGATGGGTCAGGAAAGACCATTGTATGTTGAAAATATTGTATCCTGAGGCCATTGTATCTTGAGGGATCACCGTATATGTTCTGCTGATGGATACTTTGGGTGTCCTGCAAGCTTATAATCAAACACCCATGCATAAAAAGTGTATATTAAAGAACTGTTATGTATAGTATGCAACAGTGCAGTTTCTAGGTAAAATTTCTCTCAGGGCGAGGGTCAAAAAAAAACTCCCCCCCCCCCAAAACTGCTCGATGAAATAAGTGTCTCCCCATTGTAAAAAATGTGTCACCACATTGCACGGACGGTCACAGTGACGCACTGTCCCACAGACTCAGGCTCTCACTCACAGCAGGCTTCTTTCTCAGCACTGCTCCGGGCGGGCGGTAACAGGCAGGCAGTGCGGGCGGCGGTGCTCACCGCACTTACTGTACGTCACGCCGCCCGCAGAGCCTGCCTGTGGGGGGACATTATTTTTGATAAGGATCACTACGGACATTATTTAGAATGGAGGCTGCTGTGGGTGTCATTATAACTGTATAATGTCTGATAGGCCTAGTCCTGAGTTATATTACCCTGCCCTGTATAATAATGTACCCTGATACCCCTTAGTTATATTACCCCGCTGGGGATCAGGGATGGGTACATTATTATACAGGGCATGGGCAGGGTAATATAACTCAGCTCAGGACTAGGCCTATCAGACATTATACAGTTATAATGAGTAATGACACCCACAGCAGCCTCCATTCTAAATAATATCCATAGTGATCCTTATTAAACTTAACACAGTGACAGTGGCCCCCATTTTCATGTCTCCCACAGTGGCCCCCGCCCCCATTGTAATTAATGCTCCCCCCCACAGACCATCACTCGCCTCACAGCAGGCTTCTTTTCAGCATCAGCACTGCTCAGGGCGGGCGGTAACAGGCAGGCAGTGCGGCGCTCACTCACTCACTGTACGTCACGCGCCTGCGCCGCCTAGTGGGAGGAGCAGGCGCGTGATGTCAGTAAGTGCCGCCCGCACGTACCGGAGCTGAGTGACTGGACTCGGTAGTACGTACGGGCACTGTCTGAAGAGTGAGAGGACTCGGCACTCGGGCGCAGGGCAGGCGAGATCTCAGAGGGAGGGAGCCAGGGCGCATGGTAGAGAAACGACAAGAGGGCGCCCCTGCCGGCGCCCCCCTTATGACAGCGCCCCGGGCGGCCGTCCGGCCCGCCCGCCCCTAGAAACGGCCCTGGTATGCAATTCCCTAATATTCTAAAGGGTACTTGTCACTGACGTTCCCGTGACAGGTGGCAGGAGATCGGTGAGACTGGCAACATGTGGTTTGATCTGACATGTTTTCCGTTTGGATCAAATGACGTCTATGTTGTTTCTGGTGCTTTCCACACCTTCCTTCCCCAGGTGTGGGTATTGTGGTCATTTTACCTTCTCTATTTATTGTTGTTTCTCCCACTATGCCGTTTATAGCTTCAGTTTTAGTTGTGGATTGCTCGGATGGTGTGTGGATCTTGGCTGAGTTCCTGGTGCTGCCATAGCCACTTGAAGCTAAGTGTTTTCTTTCCCTTTTGTATTTTGTTTGGTTTCTGTGTGTTGCATTTCCCTGTCATTTGTATTAAGGCCTGAGGGAGACTCCTGTTCGTCCTTCCTTTTGTAGGAACAGGTTGTCTCAGTCTTGACTTTAGTACCAGGGTCCTTTAGGATGAGTTAGGACACTAGGTATTCCTGTGTATGAACTCACCTACCTCTGGGGTCTGTTCATACTGGTAGTTAGTCAGGACTTTGACTAGGGTTTTTCTAGGAGGTGTCCATCTCCTTTCCCTAGTTTCCAGGCCTTATTCCCTCACCCCTTTCCGTCCTATGTTCGGTGTGGTGTTTTCCCTCCACACTCGAACGTGACAGTGCTCCTAAAGGGAACTTCTGAATTAAGTGGCTACGATATGTTCAGTTTGATATACGCAGGTTGATAAGATCTACTTTAGATGGTTCATTTAGCTTGGCGACAGTGGGAACGTATCACTTGCATTGCATCAGGGCCTTTCTTAAAGGGGAGTTCCACTATTCCATGCAGAAAAGTATTTACTAAATAAGTCAAACGTGACAGCAATCTACCGTACAGTAGGTCATACCGTACAGTTCCCATATTAGGGGGAATTCACATGTGGCAACTTTGTAGCAGAAATTTCTGCCACTGGTTATCTGTTCCTTAAATTTGAATAGGGTTGTTGTGGCAGCAAGTACATGGATTTCTGCCAAGACTATTCATCTGAATGTCGTAGAAAGTCATAGAAAAGTCTTCAACAATTCTGCTACATGTAAACATACCGTACACTGCTATAACATTCCAGAAGAAGAAATGGGTAATAAAACCATATGCCATATTTTGCATTTAACTGTAATGAAATGTGACTCAAGGGAAGAAAAAAACAGATGTGTGCGATATCATATTACAGCCACCAGAAGGCAGCATTGTACTGTAATCTTTTACCATTGCTATGATACACAGGCAATCATTTATAAAACCATTGCTGCTGGAGTAACATTGGCGCACAGCATGAAGCTTAGATGCTCACCATAATAGACATGTTCTCTTTTGTACACTTATCTGGGAATTTTTGTTCCCTTTTGTACACTTATCTAGCGGTTTTCAGTTTGTGGGCTTGGTCATATATGATGCAAGCATGCATCTTCAAATGCAGCCCCTGAGACTTGGTGTACAGAACTTACAGAATAGCATATTTTTCTTCAAATGGTGAAATGTCAGACGCTGCCACTATAAGGGTACTTTCACACTAGCGGCAGGGCGGATCCAACAGGCTGTTCACCCTGTCGGATCCGTCCTGCCAGTATTTCGCCGTGCCGCCGGACTGCCGCTCCGTCCCCTGTCGGATCCATCCTGCTGCTAGTGTGAAAGTAGCCTAAGATGTGACAGTTCATTTATTTTTATTTTTTTAATCAGATCTTTTTTATTGAGCGTTTACAATGTAAATACATTGTTGTACAGATCTTACATAAAAATGATATACAGACATAACTTTTATAATGCTGACATTTATTTTGATAGGTCTTTACGTCAAAGACCCATGTCATAGAGTTACCATTTTGTGGAATCTATGCCAATATACAGTGCCTATAAAAATCATACAATGCTCCTGTGTCGCCCGATTGGTACTTTTTAATAATTTGTCACAGAGCTGTTGTTTTTTTCTTTCTTCATGGTGTGACCGCAAAACGGATATGACGTGTGCATGGGGTGTTCGTGAAATTTCATATGCTGCATTTTTGCTGCAGAAATTTATGAGAATGGAAGTTAGTTCCATGCATGTGAATGGAGTTGTTTCTACAGCGAGCACGTGGTTGTCTTTAGGCCCCATTCACAGGAATGGGATGTCGCAGAAAGATTTCTGCATCAAATTTGTGAGTTCAAATGACTTTCCTCTAATGTGTATGTGGACTTAAGCCTCTGGATTGAGGCACAGAAATAGAATCAGGACAAGGTGTATATTAGGAAACTGCATCCATAATATTAATTATTTGAATTATTAGCAGGCACACTTGCAATTGGAGTAACGTATTATTTATTAAACTAATTAAAATAAACACACACATATAAAATATATAAATATCAAGTTAATATATTATCGCGTACATAAAAGATCTCGTGTATATAGAAGATCTAAAGCAGCATGAGAAATCAAATTAGCAGCATATATAAGTAGAACTAGTTATACTCCTCCAGTTCAACATCAGTATGAGAATTCAAATTAGGCCTCTTTCACACTTACGTTGTCCGGATCCGTCGTGTACTCCATTTGCCGGAGGTGCCCGCCGGATCCGTAACAACGCAAGTGAACTGAAAGCATTTGAAGACGGATCCGTCTTCAAAATGCGTTCAGTGTTTCTATGGCACCCAGGACGCTATTAAAGTCCTGGCTGCCATAGTAGTGGGGAGAAGGAGCAGTATACTTACCGTCCGTGCGGCTCCCGGGGCGCTCCAGAATGACGTCAGAGCGCCCCATGCGCATGGATGACGTGATCCATGCGACACGTCATCCATGCACGTGGGGCGCTCTGACGTCACTCTGAAGCGCCCCGGGAGCCGCACGGACGGTAAGTATACTGCTCCCCCGCTCCCCACTACACTTTACCATGGCAAACAGGACTTTAGCGTCCTGGAAGCCATGGTAACCATTCAGAAAAAGCTAAACGTCGGATCCGGTAATGCGCCGAAACGACGTTTAGCTTAAGGCCGGATCCGGATTAATGCCTTTTAATGGGCATTAATTCCAGATCCGGCCTTGCGGCAAGTGTTCAGGATTTTTGGCCGGAGTAAAAAGCACAGCATGCTTCGGTATTTTCTCCGGCCAAAAAACGTTCCGTTCCGGAACTGAAGACATCCTGATGCATCCTGAACGGATTTCTCTCCATTCAGAATGCATTGGGATAATCCTGATCACGATTCTTCCGGCATAGAGCCCCGACGACGGAACTCTATGCCGGAACCCAACAACGCAAGTGTGAAAGAGCCCTTAGCAGCATGAATCAATGAGTATCATTAATTGCAATCCTCCAGATCCAGATGAACCAATGATATAAATATCAGGGTGTCAGTCAATCCTCAAATAAGGTATTGTATCAATGGGACCACTATAAACGTAACACTGTATACATCAGCGGTATCAATAATTGCCCAGATTGTCTTTCTTCAATTATTGTTCCTCAAATGAAATGTCAATAGTCCCGCTCATTATATTCGATATAACTGCTGCAGATTAAAATATCGCCATCAGCAATTAAGTAAATAGTATGTAGGACTTACGTGCAGGGGGAAAGAGGTTTGCTGGCCGATGTACATAGACGCGGCGTCCCGCGTGTTCTTTGGTACTTGATGGCTCTTACTTTTAAATATGTTTGTTTGCCCCCCTCGCAGTCCCGTATATGTCGTCTGTGCTGGATGCGTCTGTGTTTGAGTCTCTGGCGTCCCACGTGGAGTATGCAGGTGCGCGTCGCCTCTGTATGTAAGAGTTGACGTCAGCGATTACCTCATCTCACGTGACCCGCGCTGTAGCGGTGTGAAGTGGAGCGATCCGGGGACACTGTGATAAATTGGAATTGGTGCTTCTGCGGATATTGTTGTGAGCTTTTTTTGGTTTCTTCGGTAATTTAATGAAAAGTCCAATAAGGGTTATATCCTGCTTGCAAGCCGATACTGTAGTCCCCCAAACTTCTCATACGTGTTTCGGGACCCGTAGTCCCTTCAACAATTCCTTCAACAATTATGAATAATTGCCCAGATTGTCTTTCTTCAATTATTGTTCCTCAAATGAAATGTCAATATTCCCGCTCTATTTAAGCTCACTATATTCGATATAACTGCCGCAGTGATTGTTGAAGGGACTACGGGTCCCGAAACACGTATGAGAAGTATAATTTTTATTTACCTATTGGACTGGGTGTGCCACTAGCAGCTGCACCTTTACCATCCTACCCTCGGTTGAGCAACCCAATTACCTTTCTATGCATCCATAATATGCTTTATACTTCCAGGCTCGGACTGGCCCACCGGGAGTAATTATTTCTCCTTTCTCAGGAGAGATAAATATTGTAGCCACTAGGTGGAAGTATCGCACAGCAATGCAGCCTCCTACTGGTATACATTGTACAGGAGGCCACACAGTATCTTCTAGACTTCTGGGGATGCTGGCTGTGAAGGAGGAGAGAAGGTGTCTGCCTCCTCCTGCCCTCCCTGCTGTCAGAAAACTGTGGCTGCTGGAGAGAAGAACTCCTCTGCGGTGCTGGACTGATTTCTCAGGTGTGTGACACAGATCTATGAATGTGTGCTGCTCTCTGCAGAGTTCAGAGTGACATTGGGAGGACTCTGCCCTAGCCCCCCCCCCCAATGCCTCTGCTTTAGGTGCACCCCCATAAGTGCCCCAGCTCCAGATGCCCCCACTCTAAAAGCACCCCTAGTATTGAATCTTCTCCAGTTGCCCCCCTAATACCACTGCAGCTGCTCCAGGATCCCCACTATTACCCTGCCTCATGGGACCCTAATGCCTCTGCTTTAGGTGCACCCCCATAAGTGCCCCAGCTTCATTTGCCCCCACTCTAAATGCACAGCTAATATTGCCTCTTCTCCAGTTACCCCCGCTCCAGGATCCCCACTATTACCCTGCCTCAGGTGACCCTAATGCCTCTGTTTCAGTTATGACCCTCCGTTTGTGCCCTTTGCTCACTTTGCTCCTCTAGAACCTTTGCTTGGGCTTTGTTAAAGGTTGTGACCTGCAAATGGATTTGGACTTTTGCCAGACAAATTCTGCAGAGTGCGTCACATTCTCCAGTATTGACACGTATGGTTTACATGGCGGTAGTGATGATATTCCATATTTACAGGCATCACTGCTGCCATGTAAAGAGATACTGGTGGAGTGGTGGAGGATTTAAAGGGGTTGTTCAGGTTTTCAAGTTATCCTCTCCACACCATAGGGCATAACTATATGATTAGTGGGGTCTGATTCTGGGACCCCCACTGATCCCAGGAACGGGTCCTGTTCCCCCTTTTTGATGGTGTGGCAGGCCACACATATGCCCTGCTGCTCCATTTATTCTTTTTGGGACCACTGGAAATAGCCAGCGCTGTACCAATGATCCCATAGAGAATGGATGAAGAGGCAGGGCATATGCTCGACCTGCCACTCAGTCAGGAAGGGGGATCAGTGGAGGCTCCAGCGTTCAGACCCCAACGGATCACTTAGTTATCCCCGATCCTGTGGATAGAAGATAACTAGAAAAGTGGACACAGGCCTTTTAACAGGCGAGCATGATGTGTGATAGGAACTGCATGTGTCTTGTTTCTTACTGACTTAGGCTACTTTCACATTTGCGTTTGGGGTTCCGCTTGTGAGATCCGTTTGAGGGCTCTCACAAGCGGCCCCGAACTGATCCGTTCATCCCCAATGCATTCTAAATGGATAAGGATCCGTTCAGAATGCATCAGTTTGGCTCAGTTCCGCCTCCATTCCGCTCTGGAGGCGGACACCAAAACGCAGCTTGCAGCGTTTTGGTGTCCGCCTGGCCGTGCGCAGCCAAACGGATCCGTCCTGACTTACAATGCAAGTCAATAGGGACGGATCCGTTTGACGTTGACACAATATGGTGCAATTGCAAACGGATCCGTCCCCCATTGACTTTCAATGTAAAGTCAGGAGTCCCTAGTAATATACCATCGGATCGGAGTTTTCTCCAATCCGATGGTATATTTTAACTTGAAGCGTCCCCATCACCATGGGAACACCTCTATGTTAGAATATACCATCGGATTTGAGTTAGATCGTGAAAACTCCGATCAGACATTATATTCTAACACAGAGGCGTTCCCATAGTGATGGGGACGTTTCAAGTTAGAATTCACTAAGAACTGTGGACATAACGGCCCCCTACTGCCTGGCAGCACTCGATCTCTTACAGGGGGCTGTGATCCGCACAATTAACCCCTCAGGTGCCGCACCTAACACAGTAACATAGTAACATAGTACATAAGGCCGAAAAAAGACATTTGTCCATCCAGTTCGGCCTGTCATCCTACAAGTTGATCCAGAGGAAGGCAAAAAAACCCTGTGAGGTAGAAGCCAATTTTCCTCACTTTAGGGTTATAAAAAATTCCTTCCCGACTCCAATCAGGCAATCAGAATAACTCCCTGGATCAACGACCCCTCTCTAGTAGCTATAGCCTGTAATATTATTACACTCCAGAAATACATCCAGGCCCCTCTTGAATTCCTTTATTGTACTCACCATCACCACCTCCTCAGGCAGAGAGTTCCATAGTCTCACTGCTCTTACCGTAAAGAACCCTTTTCTATGTTTGTGTACAAACCTTCTTTCCTCCAAACGCAGAGGATGTCCCCTCGTCACAGTCACAGTCCTGGGGATAAATAGATGATGGGATAGATCTCTGTACTGCCCCCTGATATATTTATACATAGTAATTAGATCTCCCCTCAGTCGTCTTTTTTCTAACGTGAATAACCCTAATTTTGATAATCTTTCAGGGTACTGTAGTTGCCCCATTCCAGTTATTACTTTAGTTGCCCTCCTCTGGACCCTCTCCAGCTCTGCTATGTCTGCCTTGTTTACAGGAGCCCAGAACTGTACACAGTACTCCATGTGTGGTCTGACCAGTGATTTGTAAAGTAGTAGGAATATGTTCTCATTAGGGTTGTTGCGGGTATCGAAATTTCGATACCCAATCGATACTTTTGTCCCGGTATCGATACGATACCGGGATTTCCGTTTTTTCGATACTGGGCTGCGCTTCTGCGCAGTCTAGTATCTCTGAACATGAGCGCGCTGCTATCGGCGCGCTCATGTTCTCTCTCAGCAGCACGGGGAGAAGGAAGCTGTCCTCCCTCCCCCTGTGCTGCTGCCGCTGCCACCAATGAGAAGAGAGGGGCGGAGGAGGGGCGGCAATGAGAAGAGAGGGGCGGAGGAGGGGCGGCAATGAGAAGAGAGGGGGTGGAGGAGGGGCGGCAATGAGAAGAGAGGGGCGGAGGAGGGGCGGGCGCACTGCGCCACCAATGATAGGATTACTATCGGAGCGATGGGAGGAGACATCAGCTTCACTAGTGGGCGTTCCTTTTCCCTGCGCTGCGATTGGACAGCGCTACAGCCAGGGAGAAGGAACGCCCACTAGTGAAGCTGATGTCTCCTCCCATCGCTCCGATAGTAATCAGCAGCATGTGGAGCAGGAGAGGAGACAGTAATGGGGCACTGCGGGCGAACGGAGCGGCGCCCAGGACTAAATGGTGAGTGCTGAGACATCGCTGGGCGCCGCTCTGTGTGGCCTAATAGTGAAAGTCTGGACTCATATACAGTAGTCAGTCTTTAACACATACAGGAGGCGGGTGCCGGCAGCAGAATCGCATTGCCGGCACCCTGCCCCTGACAGGGAGCTGCGATCAGCGGCAGTTAACTGCCGCTGATCTGCTAGTACCCGCCTCCTGTATAAAGGGGTAAAATCATTGGTGGTGCAGTGTGCCCCCCCCCCCTCAATCCCCCCATCCAATTAAAATCATTGGTGGCACAGTGCGCCGGCCCCTCTCAACCCTCCAGTATTAAAATCATTGGTGGCAGTGGCCACAGGGACCTCTCCACTCCCCCTCATTGGTGGTGCAGTGGCAGCTTCTGATCGGAGCCCCAGCTGTGTAAGCCTGGGGCTCCGATCGGTTACCATGGCAGCCAGGACGCTACAGAAGCCCTGGTTGCCATGGTAACATCCCTGATGCTGTGTGCACAAAGCACAGAGCAGCAGGGACAGTGTGGAGTCCTATTCACCCTGATAGAGATCTATCAGGGTGAATAGGAAAAGGGATGAAAGATCCCAGGTTCTAGCCCCTAAGGGGGGAAATAGTTATTAAATAAAAAGTGAAAAAAAAAAAAAACACTAAAATATGAAGTATAAATCATCCCCCTTTTCCCAATTTCACATATAAAATATATAAATAAACATATTACATCGCCACGTCAGAAAAGTCCAAACTATTAAAATATAAAAAAAAAATCTAGGTGGTGAATGCCGGAACAGAAAAAATAAAATAAAAACTGCGCGATTCGCCATTTTTAAAAATGAGGAATGCACGTGGCTTTTTTTGTTTATTTTTTTCGCGTGGTATCGAATGGTATCGAGTATCGCAATACTTTTTCATGGTATCGAAACCGAATCAAAAATTTGGTATCGCAACAACTCTAGTTCTCATCACGGGCATCTATGCCCCTTTTGATGCAACCCATTATCTTATTGGCCTTGGCAGCCGCTGCCTGACACTGTTTTTTGCAGCTTAGTTTGCTGTTTATTAAAATTCCTAGATCCTTTTCCATGTCAGTGTTACCGAGTGTTTTACCATTTAGTATGTACGGGTGACTTGCATTATTCCTTCCCATGTGCATAACTTTACATTTCTCAGTGTTAAACCTCATCTGCCACTTATCTGCCCAAGCCTCCAATCTATCCAGATCCCTCTGTAGTAGTATACTGTCCTCTTCAGTGTTAATTACTTTACACAGTTTAGTGTCATCTGCGAAAATTTATATTTTACTATGCAAGCCTTCTACAAGATCATTAATAAATATATTGAAGAGAATAGGGCCCAATACTGACCCCTGAGGTACTCCACTAGTGACAGTGACCCAATCTGAGTATGTACCGTTAATAACCACCCTCTGTTTTCTATCATTGAGCCAGTTACTTACCCACTTACAGACGTTTTCTCCGAGTCCGAGCATTCTCATTTTATATACTAACCTTTTATGAGGTACAGTGTCAAATGCTTTGGAGAAGTCCAGATACACGACATCCATTGATTCGCCGCTGTCAAGTCTAGTACTTACCTCCTCATAGAAACTGATTAAATTAGTTTGACATGACCGATCCCTCACGAAGCCATGCTGATATGGCGTTATTTGCTTATTTCCCATAAGATGCTCTAACATAGCATCTCTCAGAAAACCTTCAAACAGTTTACCCACAACAGATGTTAAACTTACCGGCCTATAGTTTCCAGGCTCTGTTTTTGGACCCTTTTTGAATATTGGCACCACATTTGCCATGCGCCAATCCTGTGGGACATTCCCTGTCAGTACAGAGTCCGCAAATATCAGAAATAAGGGTCTGGCTATGACATTACTTAATTCCCTTAGGATACGGGGGTGTATGCCATCCGGTCCTGGCGATTTGTCTATTTTGATTTTTTTAAGTCGCTGTTGTACTTCTTCCTGGGTCAGACAGGACACTTTTAATGGCGAATTTATTTCAGCATTCAGCATTTCATCTGACAGTTTATTTTCCTCAGTGAATACACTGGAGAAAAAAATATTTAACAGCTTTGCTTTCTCCTCGTCGCTCTCTGCGACTCCCCCCTCATTACTCTTTAAAGGGCCGACACCTTCAGATTTATACTTTTTAACATTTATATAATTGAAGAACATTTTAGGGTTAGTTTTACTCTGTTTGGCAATTAATCTCTCGGTCTCTAGTTTGGCCGCTTTTATTTGTTTTTTACATGTTCTGTTTTTTTCCTTATAGTTTTTCAGTGCTTCCGTGCTACCCTCCTGTTTTAGGGTTTTATATGCTTTCTTTTTGTCATTTATTGCTTTCTTTACAGTTCTGTTTATCCACATTGGTTTCTTTTTGTTCCTTAACCTTTTATTCCCATACGGTATGTACCTCTCACAATGAGATTTTAGGATGTTTTTAAAGATATCCCATTTTTTGGCTGTATTTTTATTTTTGAGGACTTTGTCCCAGTTAGTTAGGCCTATGGCCTCTCTTAGTTGGCTAAATTTAGCTTTTTTGAAGTTTGGTATTTTTGTTTCTCCCTGTAGAAACGCTCTTTTGAATGATAATTGGAAGGTTATTACTTTATGGTCACTATTTCCCAGGTGTCCCCCAACCTGCACGTCTGTTGTTCTGTCAGGTCTATTGGTTAATATTAAGTCCAGTATGGCCGTCCCTCTAGTCGGGTCCTGAACCAGTTGGGAGAGATAATGGTCTTTGGTTATTGCCAAGAATCTGTTTCCTTTATGAGATATACAAGTTTTAGTTTCCCAGTCTATATCTGGGTAGTTGAAGTCCCCCATAATAACCACCTCATTATGATTTGCCGCCTTGTCTATCTCGTTTAGTAGTAGATTTTCTGTGGACTCTGGTATATTAGGTGGTTTATAGTAGACTCCTATTAGTAATTTATTGTTGTTTTTAGCTCCATGTATCTCTACCCACAGTGACTCCACATGTTCATGTCCCTCACTTATATCTTCACGGAGTGTGGGCTTTAGACAAGATTTTACATAAAGGCAGACCCCTCCACCTCTCCGGTTTTGACGATCCTTTCTGAACAGACTGTAACCTTGTACATTAACTGCCCAGTCATAGCTATCATCCAGCCATGTCTCAGTTATTCCCACTATGTCATAGTCCTCCTCACACATCACTAATTCCAGTTCACCAGTTTTATTAGTCAGACTTCTGGCATTAGTATACATACATATGAGAGGTTTATGTATATTTTTTACCCTACACCTTTCCTTCTGAACTGTTCTTGTCCCTCCTTCCATTTCTCCCCCAGTCCCACTACCTTGCCCCCGGTCTCTATCTGCACTATCTTCCCCTTCTATAGTGTAATTACCCTCCCCCCCAGTCCCTAGTTTAAACACTCCTCCAACCTTCTAGCCATCTTCTTCCCCAACACAGCTGCTCCTTCCCCATTGAGGGGATTAATTGTGCGTATCATAGCCCCCTGTAAGAGATCAGGTGCTGCCAGGCAACAGGGGGCCCCCCTCCCTCCCTCCCCAGTTTTAAATTCATTGGTGGCCAGTGCGGCCCCCCCTCCCCAGTATTAAATTCATTGGTGGCCAGTGCGGCCCCCCTCCCTCCCCAGTATTAAATTCATTGGTGGCCAGTGCGGCCTCCCCTCTTCCCCCCCTTCCCCTAATTAAAATCACCCCCCCATCATTGGTGGCAGCGGAGAGTTCCGATCGGAGTCCCAGTTTAATCGCTGGGGCTCTGATCGGTTACCATGGCAGCCAAGACGCTACTGCAGTCCTGGCTGCCATGGTTACTTAGCAATTTTAGAAGCATTATACTTACCTGCTCTGTCTGTGGCCAGCCGGCGCACCTCCTACTGGTAAGTGAAAGGTCTGTGCGGCGCATTGCTTATAGCACAGACCTTTCACTTACCAGTAGGAGGAGCGCCCGGCCAGCCACAGACAGCGCAGGTAAGTATAATGCTTCTAAAATTGCTAAGTAACCATGGCAGCCAGGACTGCAGTAGCGTCTTGGCTGCCATGGTAACCGATCGGAGCCCCAGCGATTAAACTGGGACTCCGATCGGAACTCTCCGTTGCCACCAATGATGGGAGGGAAAGGGGAGGCTGCACTGGCCACCAATGAATTTAATACTGGGGAGGGAGGGGGGGACGCACTGGCCACCAATGAATTTAAAACTGGGGAGGGAGGGGGGGCCCCCTGCTGCCTGGCAGCACCTGATCTCTTACAGGGGGCTATGATACGCACAATTAACCCCTCAGGTGTGGCACCTGAGGGGTTAATTGTGCGGATCACAGCCCCCTGTAAGGCTGAGTTCACACGAGCGAGTATTCCGCGCGGGTGCAATGCGGGAGGTGAACGCATTGCACCCGCACTGAATCTGGACCCATTCATTTCTATGGGGCTGTGCACATGAGCTGTGATTTTCACTCATCACTTATGCGTTGCGTGAAAATCGCAGCATGCTCTATATTGTGCGTTTTCCACGCAACGCAGGCCCCATAGAAGTGAATGGGGCTGCGTAAAAATCGCAAGCATCCGCAAGCAAGTGCAGATGCGGTGCGATTTTCACACACGGTTGCTAGGAGACGATCGGGATGGAGACCCGATCATTATTATTTTCCCTTATAACATGGTTATAAGGGGAAATAATAGCATTCTGAATAAAGAATGCATAGTAAAATAGGGCTGGAGGGGTTAAAAAAAATATAATAATAATTAAACTCACCTTAGTCCACTTGATCGGGGAGCCCGGCATCTCCTTATGTCTCCTTCTTTGCTGATTGTAGGAACAGAACCTGTGGTGACGTCACTCCGGTCATCACATGATCCATCACATGATCTTTTACCATGGTGATGGATCATGTGATGGACCATGTGATGACCGGAGTGACGTCACCACAGGTCCTTTTCCTGCAATCAGCAAAGAAGGAGACAGAAGAGAAGCCGGGCTCCGCGATCAAGTGGATTAAGGTGAGTTTAAATATTTTTTTTTTTTTTTTTAACCCCTCCAGCCCTATTTTACTATGCATTCTGTATTCAGAATGCTATTATTTTCCCTTATAACCATGTTATAAGGGAAAATAATACAATCTACAGAACACCGATCCCAAGTCCGAACTTCTGTGAAGAAGTTCGGGTTTGGGTACCAAACATGCGCGATTTTTCTCACGCGAGTGCAAAACGCATTACAATGTTTTGCACCCGCACCTTTTCCCGCAACACCCGTGTGAACTCAGCCTAAGAGATCGGGTGCTGCCAAGCAGCAGGGCGCCGTTATGTACACAGTTCTTAGTATATTCTAACTTGAAGCGTCCCCATCACCATGGGAACGCCTCTGTGTTAGAATATACTGTCCGATCTGAGTTTTCACGATGTGAAAACTCAGATCTGAAAAAGCTGTTTATGCAGACGGATCCGTTCTGAACGGATGCAAGCGTTTGCATTATAGGTGCGGATCCATCTGTGCAGATACCAGACGGATCCGCACTGAACGCAAGTGTGAAAGTAGCCTTAAGAGCAGGATATCCATATATGTGTAAGGCTACTTTCACACTTGTGGGGGAACAACCTGCCAGATCTGTGCTTATGCTAGCCCACCGTGCCGCCAGAGGTCCGCTCCGGCCCCATTTACTATAGTATAATAATAGAGGCGCTGGACAAAAACTACAGTGGACTTCCGGTGGCACGGTGGGCTAGCATTAGCACGGATGCGGCAGACTGTTCCCCCGCCGGAACATCCTGCCGGACCCAGGATGTGAAAGTAGCCTAAATTCTGCCACATTTATGTTTGTGCATTTTGCTGTGAATGTCTGCCATCATACTTCATTTTTAATATTTTTGTTATCACTGCAAGTGCTCATGAACACGACCGTTGGATGTTTTGCAGTCCGCAAATTGCGGATGTGCAAAACATGGATACCGGGTGTGTGCATTCCACATTATGCGGAACAGAACAGACGGCCTCTGATAGAACAGTCCTATCCACGTCTGTAATGCCGACAATAATAGGACAAGTTCTATAATTTTGCGTAACGGCCATGCGAACATACAGACACGGAATGCACATGGAGTCATTTCCGTTTTTTGCGGCCCCATTGAAGTTAATGGTTTCACATTCAGGCCACAAAAAAAAATATGGTACGGACACGAAAAAAAAAAAAAGTTTGTGTGCAGGAGCCCTAAGGTGGGCCCCCAGAATCAGTCACACTGGTGGGCCCTAGGTACCCCAGTCCGACTGCCCCTCTAAAAGTCTAGTTTTGGTGCAAAAATGGTAGTTTCAAAATGGGGTGCCTACCTGCCAACAGTCCAGTCTCAAACTGGGACTATACTGTTGCATAAAGTTAGCATTCCCAGGGTATTGGGGGTGTTCTCGGACAGACTGGGGGTGTAGCTTAAATGTTACGCAATTTGGAATTTACATGTTCGGATGGGCAAGTTGTGACTATATTGAGGGCACTACAGGAGGAATTATAAATACTAGGGGCACTACAATAGACAGAATAACAAATGGGGGCACTACAGGGGGCATTAATAATACTAGGGGCACTATAAGGGGCATTATAAATATTGGGGGCACTACAGGGAGGCTTTATATATACTGGGGGCATTATAACTACTGGGGGCACTATTACTAATGAGGGCACTCTAGGCAACAATTAGACACACAGCTCAGCAGACAGTCTCACACATCATGGGATTAGATACACTGCTTGGCAATTTTTGGAAGTCCCATAGCAGTAAATACAGAGGATACTGTGCACGCAGTATGCCATACATGTCCCAGATGGGAATATCTCTTTAATAAGTTTCCCCTCTGGAGTTCGTTGGTTACCGATTTAATACTCGTTCATACCTATAGAAAACAGGGGTGCAGGACAAACTGTGCAATTTATTGCTTAAGAAAAAAACACAGCCCTTTTTTTTTTTTAAAGAAACACAAACAAACTTTATTTATTCTAAACTCTTATTGTATTTCTGTGGCTCTGGCCCTTTAAGAGAGGTGGAGGTTCCATTTTCTCCTGGGGTTCTTCCATTGGAGGAGGTTGAATGTCTCCCCTCAGGCAGATTTTCGGGGGTCGGAGACGGTCACACACTGCTCTCACATTGTATTGAAGAGAAAGTGACTTTCGGGGCCTCTGTATGGAGGCCACGGAGGTCATGACTAGTCCTAGCATCCAGCAGGGCAGGGGTCATGTCTGGGTCACATATTCCAGTCAAACCCTAGTTTTGATTTCCCTCTCCTTATTGATCACCCCCCTTGGGACGGAGGGAGAGGTAAGCTCCTACCTTCAGTGTTAGTTCTTCAGCACAAAGTGCATTGCAGCGTCAGTCTTTCAAGGTGACAAGCCCTTAAATGAAAAAATAATTGCGAATTGCAAAAAAAAAAATATACGGATACTATTTCTATAATGTACTGTTTTGTCACTTCTTTATTTTGGCGGGGTTGTGAGGCCAGAACTTATGGAATTTGGGGAGTTAACACTGAGACTTGGTACCCCACGGGTTCATCTCTCGGTTGGAGACTTTTGGAAGTTGGGTTATAATGATCAGCTGAACAGGAGTATTTACATTATTTTTTCTTTGTCAGTATTAGGGGGGGGGGGGTATTATTACTATTGGGGGCACTACAAGAAACAGTATAATTATTGGGGGGCACTACAGGTGGAATATAAATAATGGGGGGCACTACAAGGAGAATTATAAATACTTGGGGATGTTACTCCCATAGCAGTGACTAGAGAGGGCACTGTGGATGCATAGGGTGTTCTTTTACATCTGTGCCTGTCCCAGAGGTGGGACCTACACATATCTGACACTTGTGGAATAAACTAGCGGTATTCCACAAATGTCCCAGATGGGAATATCCCTTTAATAAGGGATCCTTCAAGGATTCAATACCTGTTCAATACACTGAACCTACAGAAAACAGGGACACAGGACAAAGGCCACAAATTTATACTTAAGTGAAAAAAAATCCCATTTTTTTTAAAATAAACACACACAATAACTTTATTTATTGTAAATTGTTTTGGGATTTCTGTGGCTCTGACCCTTTAAGGGAGGTGTAGGCTCCTTCTTCTCTTTCTTCTGGAATTCTTCCATTGGAGGAGGTGGAGTGTCGCACCTCAGGCAGATTTTCGGGGGCCAGACGCAGCTTTCACATTGCATTTAAGAGACAGAAAATAAAGTTCAGCAAAACAATTCCCAAACACAAGAAGAAAGCGGCCAAACTTACCCGATCTGGTCCTGTGCTGCTTGTCAGAGGTCTCCTAATGGTGAGAGTCAGCCTGGGAGACTGAGGCTGGGGTCAGTGCATCACCTCAATTTACAGTATATCCACTTCCGATTATTAGATCATAAGTAAGTGAGTCATCTACCAGGATTCTAATGATGACATCACAATCAGCGTCTCACCATGACAGCAGCCATTTTGAATATAATAAAGTACAGGCTACAGATTATGGTGAGCACTTTGTCCTCTGGGCTGATTACTTTACAAAATTCAAAAAACTCAGTTGTCACCGGGACTCGAGCTCAACAGCAGAGCTCTCTTCTCATCCGCTACTTCTCCTCGCTGGACCGAAGGTGTGACATGTAGAGATGGCCTTGCGGTTTGCCCGGCGGTGGTTTCGTGGCGAACTTTGCTTATTCGCGGTTCGCTGGACGGGCGATGTCCGCCAGCACCATATTCTTTTACATTGTAAAGAACTTTGACCCATGACACATCCATCAGGTGGGACAGGACAGCCAATTGAGACGTTTCAGCACATGGACGTACCCCCCACCCTATAAATAAAACCAATCTGGCAGCCATTTTACATTCAGTCTTTTGCCAGTGTGTGGAGCAGGGACAGACTGTTAGGGAAACCATACGCTAGCTAATAGGGCCACAAAAGTCCTTTTAAGGACTGGTATAGGTGTGCTATCGATAGGTGTGACTTACAGAGGGGTGCGATATACTTATAATATACTTTCTAACATAGAAAGTATATTATAGTGCATTTGTATTGTGCAGCAGATGTGTGCGGTTCTGCTGCGATACTGCAGCTATACAGAGGGGCAAACGCTCTTGGAACAAATAATTTCAACTGGTGTGATTTACCAGTTGCCCCCCAAAAAAACTGATTGATGCAGGCGTGTTATATACCAATTATATACTTTCTATATAGTGCATTTGGGTAGTGCAGCATTTGTATGCGGTTTTGCTGCGTTACCTCAGCTACACAGAGTGACAAACGCTATTGGAAAAAATAATTTCAACTGGTGTGATATACCAGTTGCCCCCCCCAAAAAAAGTGATTGAGGCAGGGGTGTTATATACCAATAATATACTTTCTATATAGAGCATTTAGGTAGTGCAGCATTTGTTTGTGGTTTTGCTGCGTTACCTCAGCTACACATAGTCACAAACACTATTGGAACAAATAATTTCTACCGGTGTGATATACCAGTTGCCACCCAAAAAAAAACTGATTGAAGCAGGGGTGTTATATACCAGTAATATGCTTTCTATATAGTGCATTTGGGTAGTGCAGCATTGGTTTGCGGTTCTGCTGCATTACTGCAGCTGCACAGAGTGACAAATGCTATTGGAACAAATAATTCTTCTCTGTACAGTGAATGCATAATTTTTGGGATGGTAGTCCACTGGCCTGCTGTAAAATTGATATCCAATGACCGTGTAATCTACCTCCAGCCACATACTTACTTGTTCTTTACTGTACGGTAAATTAATAATTGTTGGGGCCTCGGAGGAATTCAACACCAGTGACGACCATGTGTTATCGAATTTCAACTATCATTAGGTTTTTTTTTCAAGAGGGGGGATGTCGTTAGCCATGTTTTTAATCCAATTTTATATTTTTAGTTATTTTAAACATATGTATTTGACCTGTATTTGAATGCCTAATGTTTGGGGCCTGTAGTCCAGTGGCCTACAGTAAAACTTTTATCCATTGACCGCATGATGTACCTCAAGCCACATAATCAGAATTTATTTTATGTCAGGTGAATGCCTAATTTTTAAGGCCAGTACTACCGTGGCCTAAAATAACATTTTTCTAGGCTCCAACAGGACACATTTAAGTTAAATTTCCCTTTAAGACGCATAAAAATGTCCCCTGATTAAGACACATTTTTTGTTGGAATTTTTGTCATTGATCCCCCTCTAGTATGTCACTGTCCATGTTGTGGGACTATTTGTGCACTTCTACTAAGTATTTGGTGGCTTCAGATATGAGCTGAAGGTTTTTCAGGTTCGCCTGTCATTAAAGTGAATGGGGCCCGCCGGGAACTTGCGGTTCGTGAACATTTGATCGCGTTCGTGCGATCGGGAACCGTCCCGGCCGATGTTCGTCCATCACTAGTGACATGCCGTTACTCTACACCCAAATCATCGCTACTAGATAATCGATGGTGTGGGTCTTGTTTTTCTTAATCCCTGTACCCTGCCTGCACATATGAAAAGGGATTCTTCTTCTCAGAGAACCTCTTAATTTTCATGGCTGGAAAAAGGTAAACTGTAAAAATTTTGGAGCCTTATATAAAAAAGTGGAGCTCCAACCCTAATAATGATTGGCTGAGTAGGATTTTTTTTTTCTTTGTCAGTACAGGGAGTGCAGAATTATTAGGCAAGTTGTATTTTTGAGGATTAATTTTATTATTGAACAACAACCATGTTCTCAATGAACCCAAAAAACTCATTAATATCAAAGCTGAATATTTTTGGAAGTAGTTTTTAGTTTGTTTTTAGTTTTAGCTATTTTAGGGGGATATCTGTGTGTGCAGGTGACTATTACTGTGCATAATTATTAGGCAACTTAACAAAAAACAAATATATACCCATTTAAATTATTTATTTTTACCAGTGAAACCAATATAACATCTCAACATTCACAAATATACATTTCTGACATTCAAAAACAAAACAAAAACAAATCAGTGACCAATATAGCCACCTTTCTTTGCAAGGACACTCAAAAGCCTGCAATCCATGGATTCTGTCAGTGTTTTGATCTGTTCACCATCAACATTGCGTGCAGCAGCAACCACAGCCTCCCAGACACTGTTCAGAGAGGTGTACTGTTTTCCCTCATTGTAAATCTCACATTTGATGATGGACCACAGGTTCTCAATGGGGTTCAGATCAGGTGAACAAGGAGGCCATGTCATTAGATTTTCTTCTTTTATACCCTTTCTTGCCAGCCACGCTGTGGAGTACTTGGACGCGTGTGATGGAGCATTGTCCTGCATGAAAATCATGTTTTTCTTGAAGGATGCAGACTTCTTCCTGTACCACTGAGCTTGACTCCATCCTCAACCCGAAAAGGCCCTACAAGCTCATCTTTGATGATACCAGCCCAAACCAGTACTCCACCTCCACCTTGCTGGCGTCTGAGTCGGACTGGAGCTCTCTGCCCTTTACCAATCCAGCCACGGGCCCATCCATCTGGCCCATCAAGACTCACTCTCATTTCATCAGTCCATAAAACCTTAGAAAAATCAGTCTTGAGATATTTCTTGGCCCAGTCTTGACGTTTCAGCTTGTGTGTCTTGTTCAGTGGTGGTCGTCTTTCAGCCTTTCTTACCTTGGCCATGTCTCTGAGTATTGCACACCTTGTGCTTTTGGGCACTCCAGTGATGTTGCAGCTCTGAAATATGGCCAAACTGGTGGCAAGTGGCATCTTGGCAGCTGCACGCTTGACTTTTCTCAGTTCATGGGCAGTTATTTTGCGCCTTGGTTTTTCCACACGCTTCTTGCGACCCTGTTGACTATTTTGAATGAAACGCTTGATTGTTCGATGATCACGTTTCAGAAGCTTTGCAATTTTAAGAGTGCTGCATCCCTCTGCAAGATATCTCACTATTTTTGACTTTTCTGAGCCTGTCAAGTCCTTCTTTTGACCCATTTTGCCAAATAATTTGCCTAATAATTATGCACACCTAATATAGGGTGTTGATGTCATTAGACCACACCACTTCTCATTACAGAGATGCACATCACCTAATATGCTTAATTGGTAGTAGGCTTTCGAGCCTATACAGCTTGGAGTAAGACAACATGCATAAAGAGGATGATGTGGTCAAAATACTCATTTGCCTAATAATTCTGCACGCAGTGTATTACTGGGAACATTATAACTATTGGGGACACTACAAATGACAGTATAACTATTGGGGCACTACAAGAGGCATTATAAATTCTGGGGAATTACAAGGGGTAAATCACTGGGGGCACTACAGGGGGCATTATAAGTACTGGGAGCACAAAAGGCAATATAACTAGTTGGGAACTACAAGAGACAGTACAAGTATTGGGGGCACTACATGGGGGCATTATAAATATTGGGGGCACTACATGGGGGCATTATAAATACTGGGGGGATCATAACTATTGAGAGCACTACATGGGGGAATTATAAATACTTGGGGGCCCTACAAGAGACAGTTTAAAAACTGGGAGCACTACAAGAGAGTATTATTATTGGGTGCACTACAGGGGGCACTACAAGAGACAGTATAACTACTGGGGGCACTGCATAGGGGCATTATAAATATTGGGGGGATTATATCTATTGAGGGCACTACATGGTGGAATTATGAACATTGGGGGCACTACATGGGGCATTATAATTAATGGGGGGATTATAACTATTAAGGGAATTACATGGGGGAATTATAAATATTGGGGGCACTACAATGGACAGTATAACTATTGGGGGCTATACAGGGAGCATTATAAATACTGGGGGCACTACAAAAGGAAGATGATTAGATGCACAGCTCAGCAGACAGTATTACACATGATGAGATTAGATACACAGCGCACCTGCTTGGCAATTTTTGGAAGTCCTATAGCAGTGAATAGAGAGGACACAGTTAATGTGCAGGGTGCTCTCCTTTCACTTCAGTGCCTGCCCCAGAGGTGGGACCTGCACCTATTTGACATTATGCCATAAATGTTCCAAATGGGAATATTCCTTTAATAAATTTCTCTGTAGTCCATTGGTTACCCATCCTTCAAGGGTCCAGCCCTGTACTTGTTTGATACACTCCTAGGATACATACAGAAAACAGGGACGCAGGACAAACACACACACAAACTTGATTTATTGTAAAATGTTTTTGTTCTTCACTTTCTCCTGGGATTCTTCCATTGGAGGAGGTTGAGTGTTGCACCTCAGGTAGATTTTCGGGGGCCAGACAGGGTCACACATGGTTCTCACATTGCATTGAAGAGATAGAAAATAAAGATCAGCAAAACAATTCCCAACCATGAGGAGAAAAGTGGCCAAACTTACTGGATCTGGTCCTGTGCTGCTCGTCAGAGGTCTCCTAATGGTGAGAGCCAGCCTGGGGTACTGAGGCTGGGGTCAGTGCGTCAGCTCAGTTTATTCCCACCCCTCATTATTAGATCATAAGTAAGTGAGTCATCTGCCAGGATTCTAATGATGACATCACAATCGGCTTCTCACCATGACAGAGGCCATTTTGAATGTAATAAGGTACAGGCTACAGAAAATAGGTTAACACTTTGTCCTCTGGGCTGATTGCTTTCTAAAATCACCTCTAATAATTCCTAAATACTGCGATTTCCAAAAAACTCACCTGTTCCCGGTGCTCAAGCTCCAGAGCAGAGCTCCCTTCTCATCAGCTACTTGTCCCCGCTGGATCGAAAGTGTTATGTGCCGTCTACATGCACATCACCGCTGGTGGACAATCAATGGTCTCAGCAGTGACATAAGCAGTCACAGTAAGTGATCGCTACCACCTCTGATGTAGACAGCACATCATACTTCTGGTTCAGCCAGGGAACCAGAGAAGAAGGGAGCTTGGCACTGGATTAGAGTGTTGGTGACATGTGGGTCTTGTTTTTTTTAACCTCTGCACATATGAAAAGGAATTCCCAGTCTCAATAACACTTTAAATTTTATGGCTGGGTGGAGGTAAACTTTACAAATTTTGCAGCCCTATATTAAAAAGTGAAGCTCCAACCATTATAATGATTGACCAAGAAGGAAAACTTTTTTGTTTTGCCAGTATTACTGGGGGCATTATAACTATTGGGGGCACTACAATAGACAGTATAACTATTGGGGCACTACATCGGTTATTATAAATACTGGAGGCATTATAACTATTGGGGGCACTATAGGGGGGCATTATATATACTTGGGGCACAAGAGACAATGTAACTACTGTGGGCACTTCAGGGGGGCATTATAAATACTGGGAACACTATAAGGGGCGTTATGAGTACCTGGGCCACTACAGATGGCATGATAAATACTAAGGGCACTACAAAATAAAGTATAACTATTGGGGGCACTACAAGGGGCATTAAAAATTATGGGGCACAAGGGGCAATATAACTAATGAGGGCACTCTAGGAGACGATTGGATGCACAGTTCAACAGACAGTATTACATATGATGAGATGAGATACAAAGCGCACCTGCTTGGCAATTTTCATAGCAGTGAATGGGCACTGTTCTCCTTTCACTTGAGTGCCTGTACCAGAGGTGGGACCTGCACCTATCTGACATTTACCTAGCGTTATGCCATAGATGTACCAAGTGGGAATATCCTTTTAATAAATTTCCCCTCTGGAGTTCATTGGTTACCCATCCTTCAAGGGTTCAGCCCTGTACCTGTTCAATACACTGATAGGATACATATAGAAAACGGGTGCAGAACAAATGGCGCAAATTTAATAGTTAAGAAAAAAACCTAAAATATATATTTTAAAGAAACACAGACACAAATTTAATTTATTATAAACCGTTCTTGGATTTCTGTGGCTTTGGCCCTTAAAGGGAGATGGAGGCTCTTTTTTCACTTTTCTCTGGGATTCTTCCATTGGAGGAGGTTGAGTGTCCCACCTCTGGCAGATTTTCGGGGGCCGGAGAGGGTCACACGCAGCTCTCACATTGTATTGAAGGGAGAAAATAAAGATCAGAAAAACAATTCCCAAACACAAGGAGAAAAGCGGCCAAACTTACCCGATCTGATCCTGTGCTGCTGGTCAGAGACCCCCTTAATGGTGAGAGTTAGCCTGGGAGACTGAGGCTGGGGCCACCCCCGATTATTACATCATAAGTAAGTGAGTCATCTGCCAGGATTCTAATGATGACATCACATGAGAGTGACCATATTGAATGTAAGAAGGTACAGACTATAGATAATAGGTTAGCCCTTCGTCCTCTGGGCTGATTACTTTATAAAATTTCCTCAGATAATTCCTAAATGCTTTGATTTCCCTAAAATTCACAAATTCACATATGTGTTAAGATAGTATTAGTAAATCTACCCTGCCACACCCACTTTACACTAAGCCACACCCACTTCTTTTTATACACATATGGAAAATAATTCTAGAATTATCGATAAATATGATGTACTTTATGTGTACTGGAATATTCTGGCTTAATAGTAAAGCCTCCTCACAGCTCACAAAGCACAGCGCCATACATCGCGTCGTGGTATTGAAGCCCAGGCCCATTCACTTGAATGAGACTGAGCTACAAATAGGCCATGTGACCGATGAACATGACATCACCACTGATTAGATATTGATGATCTATCCTGAGGATAGACAATCCATACTAAATCCCTATCATTTTGTTATCCTGACCGCTTTCGCTAAGTGGCTGAATATCGCGATCAGTAGTTGCAAGTTTTTTTATGCAATAGACGTATGGGACATTTTTTATTGATTCCAGAAAAGTGGGTCAAATCAATTTAGCGGTCCCTCCAGGCAAAAACTAAAAATAAATCCTTTGGGCAAAGTCATGATGCTGTACATGCTCCTAAAGTTTCATTTACCTGAATGGCACCATTATAGAGATCCCCTGCTGTCCCCTACTAGGCCACAACTGAGGCCTATGCTGCAATAACGACAAAGCAAAAAATGGATGGGTTAGCACTTCTCAATACTGGAAAAAAACATTTCCGTTTAGTGCCCATGCATTCTGTTCGGAAAGAGATCCATTCAGGATGCATCAGGATGTCTTCTGTTACGTCAGCTTTCCGTTTTGTGACCAGACACAAAATCGCTGCAAGCTGCGGTTTTGTGTCTGGTCATAAAAAACGGGAAAAAAAACTGATCCGTCACTGAAAACGATGTAAGTCAATGGTTACGGATCCATTTTTTTAGGGGCCAGAAAACATGGATCGGTCACCTATTGACCTTCAATGTATTTAGTGCCGGGTCAGTTTTTTCGGTTTTGATTTCACACAACCGCATCCTAACGGAACAGATGCATCCTGATGTGCAAAATCCAAACGGATCCGTTTAATTCCGGCATTAAGATCCTCTGCCAGATATCAATACCGGAATTAACAACGCAAGTGTGAAAGTATCCTTAACTACTGTGTGGGTTCATTAAGCGGGCATAACTACTGAATGGGGGGAACTAAGGGGGCATAAATACTGAATGGGGGAACTAAGGGGGCATAACTACTGAATATGGGGAAATAAGGGGGCATAACTACTGAATGGGGGGAACTAAGGGGGCATAACTACTGAATATGGGGAAATAAGGGGGCATAACTACTGAATGGGGGGAACTAAGGGGGCATAACTACTGAATGGGGGAACTAAGGGGGCATAACTACTGAATATGGGGAAATAAGGGGGCATAACTACTGAATGGGGGGAACTAAGGGGGCATAACTACTGAATGGGGGAACTAAGGGGCCATAACTACTGAATGGGGGAACTAAGGGGGCATAACTACAGTGCAGGGGTAATAAGAGGTCATAACTACTGTGTGAGGGCACTAAGGGGGCATAACTACTGAATGGGGGAACTAAGGGGGCATAACTACTGAATATGGGGAACTAAGGGGGCATAACTACTGAATGGGGGGAACTAAGGGGGCATAACTACTTAATATGGGGAAATAAGGGGGCATAACTACTGAATGGGGGGAACTAAGGGGGCATAACTACTGAATGGGGGAACTAAGGGGGCATAACTACTGAATATGGGGAAATAAGGGGGCATAACTACTGAATGGGGGGAACTAAGGGGGCATAACTACTGAATGGGGGAACTAAGGGGCCATAACTACTGAATGGGGGAACTAAGGGGGCATAACTACAGTGCAGGGGTAATAAGAGGTCATAACTACTGTGTGAGGGCACTAAGGGGGCATAACTACTGAATGGGGGAACTAAGGGGGCATAACTACTGAATATGGGGAAATAAGGGGGCATAGCTACTGAATGGGGGGAACTAAGGGGGCATAATTACTGAATGGGGGAACTAAGGGGCCATAACTACTGAATGGGGGAACTAAGGGGGCATAACTACAGTGCAGGGGTAATAAGAGGGCATAACTACTGTGTGAGGGCACTAAGGGGCATTCTACTGTGAAGGGGGCACTAAGGAGGCATAACTACTTTGTGGGGACACCCAAGGGGGGCTAGGTGGGATTTACCGTGTATAGAAAGGCGCAGTTAGAGGGTGGCTTAGTGTTAAAAAAAAATTTGTTGTGTCACTGCTGTTGTCCCTCCTTGGGCTTTTCAAAAGTTGGGAAGAATGCATTTATTCCATTGTCAAACAAGATAGTACATGTGCTGCAAATAAATAAAAAATAGAATGTCAGTACCAGTTATGACCACTAGGAGCCACTGCAGAAATATCTCTCTTTTTCTATAATGATTAAAGATGAGCGAATTTCATATTTTGAACTTCGTTCACACTTCGTTTGGTGGTAAAAGCAGAATTGCTTTAGGGATTCCGTTACCACAGAGCATAACGCAATACTATGACGGAATGCTTTTAGAGGCATTCCGTTATTCATTCCGTCATAATAGAAGTCTATGGGCTGCAAAACGGATCCGTCCCGTTTCCGTTATGCAGGGGACCTAGTTTTATAGTAACTGGGTCATCTTGATTTAGCCCCAATTGTAGTATCATAACTCAAGTTGGGGGTCTATACACTGCAGCTAATTTTGTTTGTGATGCATTTATTAACATATTTGCCCAGACAGAACTTTTTGCCCTAAAATTACATTTGATAATCGGTTTTCCTAAAACTAAAAGTCCCTATAAAGTGCAAGGGGTTGTCTGAGGTTTGTAATAAAGGCCTGCTTGTTATCCAGAAACAGCACCTCTCTTGTCCATAGGCTGCATCTGGTATTTTGGTTTAGCTCCAATCATGAGTGAAGCTGAGCTGCAATACCAGATACAGCCTATGGACAAAAGTGGAGCTGTCTTTGGAAAGAAAAACAAACCGTTATTCCTAACCATAGACAACTCTTTTATATAAAGTGACCACTGAAGTTTAACTATAGGGTTACAGTTTCACCATGATACATTACGGCACCCCCAGCATGTGGTTGGTGGAGTTTATAAGCTGTTATGTTTCTCATTTTTATGAAACGAGTCAGACCTGTAAGCAGGGTGTGAACATGAAGATGTGTCCGGGCATCACCTTACACAAGGCAATGCTCAGCGGCGCCTCAAATACATGGTGTGACTCTGAGAAACATTGTATAACCTCAGGAGCACAGCTATAGGCCTCTTGCACACAAAAGTTGTGCATCCGTTACATGCATTGGGGACCACAATTTGCGGTCCCCAATGCATGGGCAACGTCTGTGCGGTGGCCGGGACGGAGTCCGTGAACCGTCAGCACCGCAAAAAAATAGAACAAGCTCAGTTTTTTTGCGGTGCGGAGACACGGACAGAAACACATTACGGACGCACTCCGTAGTGCTTCCGTGGGGTTCCGATCCGTGCTTCCGTTCCGTATCTCCGTGATTGCGGAACCATTCAAGTGAATGCGTCCGCATCCATGATGTATTGTGGACCCACCGTATGCGGGCCGCAATACGGGCACACAACGTTCGCGTTGAAGAGGTCATAGGGGTGAAGAGGTAGGAGTACTGCCTGGGCGCTGGTGCCTATGTATGTCCAAAGACCTCTCAGCCTCATAAAAAGACACCGGTATCACAGATGGCACATAGTGGGTGGGGACCGTGTTACACATTTCGCACTGGGGCGCAGGAGCTTCAAGTTACAACGCTGTATCACCTCCTGCGCTCCCCACTGAGTCCATTCTGTACCGTAATCCCATTATATTAAATCTCAATGGGACCCTGAGGCTACTAGACTTAACCCCTAGCCAGCCAACACCCCCGGTGTCCGTATATGTGAAAAAATCTAAATCTATGACTACCCATTATTAAGGGAAATCCTGTAATTGTTCTAATTATATATCTATAGTCACAAGACACTGCTCCAGTCTTCCAGGCCCCAGTGCAAAACCTTTAGGCCTCTTTCACACGGGCGTTGCGGGAAAATGTGCGGGTGCGTTGCGGGAACACCCGCGATTTTTCCGCGCGAGTGCAAAACATTGTAATGCGTTTTGCATTCGCGTGAGAAAAATCACGCATGTTTGGTACCCAAACCCGAACATCTTCACAGAAGTTCGGGCTTGGGATCGGTGTTGTGTAGATGTTATTATTTTCCCTTATAACATGGTTATAAGGGAAAATAATAGCATTCTGAATACAAAATGCATAGTACAATAGCGCTGGAGGGGTTAAAAAAAAATAAAAAAAATTAACTCACCTTCTCTTGTTCGCGTAGTTCCCGGTCTCTTCTTTACTTCTTTAATGATGAGCTGTGTGCTAAAGGACCTTTGGTGACGTCAGATCACATGGTCCAATCACATGGTCCATCAACATGGTGACGGACCATGTGATTGGAGCATGTGATCTGATGTCACCACAGGTCCTAGCCGGTAGTTCATCATTAAAGAAGTAAAGAAGAGACCGGGAACTACGCGAACAAGAGGAGAAGGTGAGTTAATTTTTTTATTTTTTTTAACCCCTCCAGCGCTATTGTACTATGCATTCTGTATTCAGAATGCTATTATTTTCCCTTATAACCATGTTATAAGGGAAAATAATACAGTGAATAGACTGTCACCTAGCAACCATGCGTGAAAATCGCAACGCATCCGCACTTGCTTGCGGATGCTTGCGATTTTCACGCAACCCCATTCACTTCTATGGGGCCTGCGTTGCGTGAAAAACGCAGAATATAGAGCATGCTGCGATTTTCACGCAACGCACAAGTGATGCTTGAAAATCACCGCTCATGTGAACAGCCCCATAGAAATCAATAGGTCGGTATTCAGTGTGGGTGCAATGCGTTCACCTCACGCATCGCATCCGCGCGGAATACTCGCCCGTGTGAAAGGGGCCTTACCAAGGGCCCAAGACTAACCTCCTGTAATACAGAGAGGGAGGCCAGACATCCGGCTTTAGGCCTCTTTCACACGGCGAGATTTCTGTGCGGGTGCAATGCGTGAGGTGAACGCATTGCACCCGCACTGAATCCGGACCCATTCATTTCTATGGGGCTGTGCACATGAGAGGTGATTTTCACACATCACTTGTGCGTTGCGTGAAAATCGCAGCATGCTCTATTTTGTGCGTTTTTCACGCAACGCAGGCCCCATAGAAGTGAATGGGGCTGCGTGAAAATCGCAAGCATCCGCAAATGGCAGGTCGGCAATCCACGGCTGCCGGCCGTGTGCACCCCGCATCACGGATGTGGACCCATTTACTTGAATGGGTCCGCAATCCCGGAGATGCGGAACGGAGTCATGGAACGGAAGTGCTTCCATGGTGTTTCTTTCCGTGGTTCCGCACCGCAAAAAAATATGATAACGGCCGTGTGCATGAGGCCTTACTGAGAGAAGGAGTGTGGCTTGGTGGAGTTGGGGGTGTGGACTTGAGTGTCTTCCTTTTTGGCGTTAAGCAACTGGCCAACCTAAGGCTGCATTTATATCTCCGTTTTAAAGATCCAGCGCAAATACCGTCTGGTCAAAACCTTGCATTTATGATGGAAATCAGCCGGATCACCACAGGACCCCACTGCAATCAATAAGGATCCAAATTGAGAGGCCTTAACCCATTCCTAAGCAGGTGCATGTCACAAATATTGAAAGCTCCAAAAAATGTTTCCCATTTTGAATGTAAAAAACTGTATACAATAAAAAAAAAAACTGAACTCATATCACTGCATCCATGAGACCTAAATATTAAAATATGACGTTACTTATCCCACACAGTGAGAAACAAATACGATATATGACAGAATTGGTTTTGGTCACGTCACCGCTCAATGGAATAACGTTAAATGTATCCCAAAATTATACCAATAAAAATACAGCTCAACACAAAGACCATTTTTAATGGTATTTTGTAAAATAGTAACATAAAACTATACAGTCAGGTCCATAAATATTGGGACATCGACACAATTCTAACATTTTTGGCTCTATACACCACCACAATGGATTTGAAATGAAACTAACAAGATGTGCTTTAGGCCTCATGCACAGGACCGTTGTGTGCACCCGTGGCCGTTGTGCCGTTTTCCGTTTTTTTTCGCGGACCCATTGACTTTCAATGGGTCCGTGGAAAAATCGGAAAATGCACCGTTTTGCAGCCGCATCCGTGATCCGTGTTTCCTGGCCGTGAAAAAAATATGACCTGTCCTATTTTTTTCACGGCCAACGGTTCACGGACCCATTCAAGTCAATGGGTCCGTGAAAGAACACGGATGCACACAAGATTGGCATCCGTGTCCGTGATCCGTGGCCGTAGGTTAGTTTTTATACAGACGGATCCGAAGATCCGTCTGCATAAAGCTTTTTCAAAGCTGAGTTTTCACTTCGTGAAAACTCAGAACCGACAGTATATTCTAACACAGAAGCGTTCCCATGGTGATGGGGACGCTTCTAGTTAGAATACACTACAAACTGTGTACAAGACTGCCCCCTGCTGCCTGGCAGCACCCGATCTCTTACAGGGGGCCGTGATCAGCACAATTAACCCCTTCAGGTGCGGCACCTGAAAGGGTTAATTGTACTATCATATCCCCCTGTAAGAGATCAGGGCTGCCAGGCAGCAGGGGGCAGACCCCCCCCCCCCTCCCCAGTTTGAATATCATTGGTGGCCAGTGCGCCCCCCCCCCCTCCCTCTATTGTAATAATTCGTTGGTGGCACAGTGTGCGCCCCCCCCCCCCTTCCTCCCTCTATTGTAATAAATCGTTGGTGGCACAGTGTGCGCCCCCCATTGCCCCCCCCCCTCTATAGCATTAACAACGTTGGTGGCCAGTGTGCAGCCTCCCATCTCCCCCCCCCCCTCCCCCCCATCATCATTGGTGGCAGCGGAGTTCCGATCGGAGTCCCAGTTTAATCGCTGGGGCTCCGATCGGTAACCATGGCAACCAGGACGCTACTACAGTCCTCGTTGCCATGGTTACTTAGCAATAGTACAATAGTAGAAGATTAATACTTACCTGCTGCTGTGATGTTCGTGTCCGGCCGGGAGCTCCACCTACTGGTAAGTGACAGTGACAGGTCTGTGCGGCGCATTGCTAAATGAACCGTCACTTACCAGTAGGAGGAGCTCCCGGCCGGACACGAACATCACAGCTCCCAGGTAAGTATGAATCTTGTACTATTGCTAGTAACCCGCTGCCACCAATTATCGGGGGGGGGGGGCGCAAGATGGGAGGCCGCACACTGGCCACCAATGTTGTTAATGCTATAGAGGGAGGGGGGCCAATGATTGCCACCAACGATTTATTACAATAGAGGGAGGAAGGGGGGGGGGGGCGCACACTGTGCCACCAACGAATTATTACAATAGAGGGAGGAAGGGGGGGCACACTGTGCCACCAACGAATTATTACAATAGAGGGAGGAAGGGGGGGGCGCACACTGTGCCACCAACGATTTATTACAATGGAGGAAGGGGGGGGGGGCCGCACTGGCCACCAATGATATTCAAACTGGGGAGGGGGGGGGGGGTCTGCCCCCTGCTGCCTGGCAGCCCTGATCTCTTACAGGGGGATATGATAGTACAATTAACCCCTTCAGGTGCGGCACCTGAGGGGTTAATTGTGCTGATCACGGCCCCCTGTAAGAGATCGGATGCTGCTAGGCAGCAGGGGGCAGTCATGTACACAGTTTGTAGTATATTCTAACTAGAAGCGTCCCCATCACCATGGGAACGCCTCTGTGTTAGAATATACTGTCGGAAATGAGGTTTCACGATCTAACTCATATCCGACAGTATATTCTAACATAGAGGCGTTCCCATGGTGATGGGGACGCTTCAAGTTAAAATATACCATCGGATTGGAGAAAACTCCGATCTGATGGTATAAAAGGGACTCCGGACTTTACATTGAAAGTCAATGGGGACGGATCCGTTTGAAATGGCACCATATTGTGTCAACGTCAAACGGATCCGTCCCCATTGACTTGCATTGTAATTCAGGACGGATCCGTTTGGCTCCGCACGGCCAGGCGGACACCAAAATGACTTTTTTTTCATGTCCGTGGATCCTCCAAAAATCAAGGAAGACCCACGGACGAAAAAACGGTCACGGATCACGGACCTACGGACCCTGTTTTTGCGGACCGTGAAAAAAAACGTTCGTGTGCATGAGGCCTAAACTGCAGACTGTCAGCTTTAATTTGAGGGTATTTACATCCAAATCAGGTGAACGGTGTAGGAATTACAACAGTTTACATATGTGCCTCCCACTTGTTAAGGGACCAAAAGTAATGGGACAATTGGCTTCTCAGCTGTTCCATGGCCAGGTGTGTGTTATTCCCTCATTATCCCAATTACAATGAGCAGATAAAAGGTCCAGAGTCCATTTCAAGTGTGCTATTTGCATTTGGAATCTGTTGCTGTCAACTCTCAAGATGAGATCCAAAGAGCTGTCATTATCAGTGAAGCAAGCCATCATTAGGCTAAAAAAAAAAAAAAAACATCAGAGAGATAGCAAAAACATTAGGCGTGGCCAAAACAACTGTTTGGAACATTCTTAAAAAGAAGGAACGTACCAGTGAGCTCAGCAACACCAAAAGACCCTGAAGACCACGGAAAACAACTGTGGTGGATGACCGAAGAATTATTTCCCTGGTGAAGAAAACACCCTTCACAACAGTTGGCCAGATCAAGAACACTCTCCAGGAGGTAGGTGTATGTGTGTCAAAGTCAACAATCAAGAGAAGACTTCACCAGAGTGAATACAGAGGGTTCACCACAAGATGTAAACCATCGGTGAGCCTGAAAAACAGGAAGGCCAGATTAGAGTTTGCCAAACGACATCTAAAAAAGCCTTCACAGTTCTGGAACAACGTCCTATGGATAGATGAGACCAAGATCAACTTGTACCAGAGTGATGGGAAGAGAAGAGTATGGAGAAGGAAAGGAACTGCTCATGATCCTAAGCATACCACCTCATCAGTGAAGCATGGTGGTGGTAGTGTCATGGTGTGGGCATGTATGGCTGACAATGGAACTGGTTCTCTTGTATTTATTGATGATGTGACTGCGGACAAAAGCAGCAGGATGAATTCTGAAGTGTTTCGGGCAATATTATCTGCTCATATTCAGCCAAATGCTTCAGAACTCATTAGATGGCACTTCACAGTGCAGATGGACAATGACCCAAAGCATACTGCAAAAGCAACTAAAGAGTTTTTTAAGGGAAAGAAGTGGAATGTTATGCAATGGCCAAGTCAATCACCTGACCTGAATCCGATTGAGCATGCATTTCACTTGCTGAAGACAAAACTGAAGGGAAAATGCCCCAAGAACAAGCAGGAACTGAAGACAGTTGCAGTAGAGGCCTGGCAGAGCATCACCAGGGATGAAACCCAGCGTCTGGTGATGTCTATGCGTTCCAGACTTCAGGCTGTAATTGACTGCAAAGGATTTGCAACCAAGTATTAAAAAGTGAAAGTTTGATTTATGATTATTATTCTGTCCCATTACTTTTGGTTCCTTAACAATATATGCAAACTGTTGTAATTCCTACACCGTTCACCTGATTTGGATGTAAATACCCTCAAATTAAAGCTGACAGTCTGCAGTTAAAGCACATCTTGTTTGTTTCATTGCAAATCCATTGTGGTGGTGTATAGAGCCAAAAATGTTTGAATTGTGTCGATGTCCCAATATTTATGGACCTGACTGTATAACAACCAAGCAGATTTCAAATTACAGTGGGGTGGGGAGACCTTTCCCTAAAGATCACCCTACGATACAACTCAGCCCAGAGACGACCCCTAATGGTGGGGATTCTCTGTCCTCTTGGGGCATTTTCCCTTCAGTTTTGTATTCAGCAAGTGAAATGCATGCTCAATCGAATTCAGGTCTGGTGATTGACTTGGCCATTGCATAACATTCCACTTCTTTCTCTTAAAAAACTCTTTGGTTGCTTTTGCAGTATTCTTTGGGTCATTGTCCATCTGCACTGTGAAGCGCCGTCCAAGAGTTCTGAAGCATTTGGCTGAATATAAGCAGATAATATTGCCCGAAACACTTCAGAATTCATCCTGCTGCTTTTGTCATCAGTCACATCATCAATAAATAGAAGAGAACCAGTTTCATTGGAGCCATACATGCCCACGCCATGACACTACCACCACCATGCTTCACTGATGAGGTGGTATGCTTAGGATCATGAGGAGTTCCTTTCCTTCTCCATACTCTTCTCTTCCCATCACTCTGGTACAAGTTGATCTTGGTCTCATCTATCCATAGGACGTTGTTCCAGAACTGTGAAGGCTTTTTTAGATGTCGTTTGGCAAACTCTAATCTGGCCTTCCTGTTTTTGAGGCTCACGGATGGTTTACATCTTGTGGTGAACCCTCTGTATTCACTCTGGTGAAGTCTTCTCTTGATTGTTGACTTTGACACACATACACCTACCTCCTGGAGAGTGTTCTTGATCTGGCCAACTGTTGTGAAGGGTGTTTTCTTCACCAGGGAAAGAATTCTTCGGTCATCCACCACAGTTGTTTTCCGTGGTCTTCAGGGTCTTTTGGTGTTGCTGAGCTCACAGGTGCGTTCCTTCTTTTTAAGAATGTTCCAAACAGTTGTTTTGGCCACGCCTAATGTTTTTGCTATCTCTCTGATGTGTTTGTTTTCTCAGCCTAATGATGGCTTGCTTCACTGATAGTGACTCATTGAATCTCATCTTGAGAGTTGACAGCAACAGATTCCAAATGAAAATAGCACACTTGAAATGAACTCTGGACCTTTTATCTGCTCATTGTAATTGCGATAATGAACATACCTGGCCATGGAACAGCTGAGAAGCCAATTGTCCCATTACTTTTGGTCCCTTAACAAGTGGGAGGCACATATGCAAACTGTTGTAATTCCTACACCGTTCACCTGATTTGGATGTAAATACCCTCAAATTAAAGCTGACAGTCTGCAGTTAAAGCACATCTTGTTCGTTTCATTTCAAATCCATTGTGGTGGTGTATAGAGCCAAAAATGGTACAATTGTGTTGATGTCCCAATATTTATGGACCTGACTGTATCTGCTGACAGGCCCTTCAACTACTATACTAGGGCAAATGGACCACCCTTCTAGGAGGCCACCGGGGTTGTCTTTCAATTTTCCAAGACTCCAGAAAGGCAAATCTGTATTGTTACATAGTAATGCTGGAGCGGGAATGTGTTACTTCATGTCTTTGCCATCTAGGACACTGGGAAAGGTGGCTTATTACTCCTCTGGAAGATGAAACAGGACCATATGGGTTGTCACCAGGAGCTGGGTAGAACTTGAGAGAGGAGGATGACTTTTATATTTTTTATTTTAGGGTAAAAGCCCTTTAATATATAGATTGCATTACCTCTTGACAAACTTTCCCAGTTCCTGCATTTACACAAAGCCTCCACCTCTAGACTCCCATAGTACAATCGTATCTCTATTCCATCCAGCACTATACAAGTTCTGCAGCTTTGTTGAGAAACAGCGCGACCGGTCTGTCCACTCTCAGTATGGTTTGCCTCGTTGCTGCTGCAGGGATGAAGGAACTTAAACCTGTTCGACAGGTTTGTCAAAAAGAAAAAAAAAAAAAGACTAATTTATTTTATTTCTGTGTTTGGTGTCTGTGCAGTCGGACTACCAGCTGATATCAGGCTGTGGAGACTATTCCAATTTCTCATACTTGAAGGTGGACACCAAGGCTTGAAGGACTGGAGCCGTCTGTGAGAAGAGACATGTAAGTGACGTGTGCTGTGCATTTACAGTTATAGTCTGCAGCTACCTGTTGACACTGGAGGTGACGGGAAGGCAAGATACAGAGGACAGCAAGACTGCAAGGTAGGAGCTAGAGAGGGAAACACCTGCCCGACCACTGAAATCAGCATGGGATGGTCATGATGGAAAGCACTGATCTGTGATAGACCTGGGGGATCTGGAAATAATGCATGAGCATGGGAAGAATTGGTAGAAGCCGGCATATGCAGAGGGTGTCAACGGGCGACTATGTACTATGTATGTACTAAGAGGTATATTGGGAATTGTGGCTCAGAAATAAGACGTATGGAACCAAGTGGAAAATGGGGCATTAGTTATTATTGCATGGTGTCATAACTGATTGGAAGATAATAGGTAGATAGATAGATAAAAAAAGATATAATATTTTGAATTAATATCCTTCAATAATTTTTGTAGTATTTTTGTGTATCACAAGCATTTTTTCGATTGATGTTACATGGGCAGATAGGAGGAAGCAGTGCTGTGCCGTATCCAAAGGCAATGAGAGGCCACACAAAGCCTAGTACTAGGCACATGTGATATAGTAACACACTAAGCCCAGATACTGAGGAGCACATCACAGCAGGCCACTGTACGTCTGGATGATGCACCCAGCACTTACTACGCGAGGATATCCTGGCCATAGTCATAAAACCTATCCACTGGTAACAGCACCTCATGGACTGTAGTATATGGACCTCACGGTAGCAGTCACAGTTCACCGGGCCCTAACACCCTGGGGCCCACAGTCCACTCATGCATGTATTCATATAGCACAATAATGTATTAATGCTGGAACGAACTCATACAAGTACTTATATTTTATAATGCATACAGGTTCTCTAGAGCATGGTTAGATCCAGGGATATGTGAGGTGATTTAATGGAGGGCTGGGCATTAATTTTGTTTCAGGGTCCAGGACGTTCAAAGTAAATCTTTTGGATTATGGTAAAACTTCTGTCCCTGTAGCAGCAGAACTCATGGTAACGGATGAGCTTTAGAGTTTTTTCTTCCAAAACCAGTGCCAGGTTGTGTGGTATTGGAGCTGAACCCCATTGACTTAGTAGCTGAGCCACGATACCACATCTTACCCCTTGACCAGCGTGGCTGAGTTGCTAGAAGAAACAGCCATGTTTTTTTCTAATCCTACACAACCCTTTTAGGACCAGCAATCAAGGGTTAAAAAATGCCTATGGCTGCCGCAGGAGCCATGTGACTAAACAAGACTGAAGTTGGCAATGACTTTTTGAGTGTTACCCCACAGGAATGCAGAAGTATAGGCCCGTCACATAAGAGGAGCTTTGTACTCGTACTCCGAGCAGGTGAAATGTCACTAAAGGAATGGCAATGCCCTGCCACCAAAGCAGGGAAAGAATAAACTGTCTTTGTCTGCAGGTCATTAAAACATAATCAAAGATTGGGATTGTAGAACATACGTGCGCTGCTAACCCTCAAAGTGGCCCATAAATAAGACTTACGGACACCAGTTATTCTGTGGCCAGCTTTATTGAAGAACATCTTAACATAAATCTTCAAACTAAACTACATACATAATAATTCTGCATTCAAAGAGTAGCCAATAAAGTAGACCCTTCATACGTTCGGCCTAAAACAGCTTAAAGGAGTTCTCTGGGAATGATTAAAAATGGCCGCCAGCAACCTGTCCTAGAATGTGAGCAGGACTGCCTGCACTACTTGTAGGGGGTGAGGGAGCGAGTCCTCACTACACACTACTCTCTGGAACTTACATATAGTACATATTGGTAATTGTACCTGTCAGGCTGCTCAGCCATGATGACCTATCATAGGCAGGATCATATCATTACCCTCTATTGTAAAGCAGTGTAGTGTGTGGGGAGGCCAGGCCCCTCAGCTCCGCAAGTCGTGACAACTAGACCTGATCATATACTAGGGCTAGGGTGGCCACTGGCTTCAACCTAGAAAGCCGGACCTCAAAGACCATGCCCCAAACCACGCCCACAGCACAACAGATCACGCCTCCAAACCACGTGAAGCCACACACCCACCCGCCGGCCGGAAAAACACACGGGAGGAAAGGGTAGAGCTGGGGGCAGCCCGGGGCGCTTCTCTCCCCCTCAGTCAGTCACAGGGAGCCATGTCTGCGGCTCTAGTGACTGACGGGGGGTGAGAGAAGCCTCAGTCAGTTTCTGCAGCTCACGCTCAGACAACGCAGTGATGCTGTCTGAGCGTGAGCTACTGAAAGGGTGGACATCCCTGTGTCCGTCCAGGCTCTGCGCTGGACGGAGGACAGGGAGCCTGAAAACTGGACTGTCTGGCCTAAAACCAGACATCTGGCCACCCTAACTAGGGCAGGTTGTTGGTAGTCATTTTAACTCATTCCTGGAGAACCCCTTTAAATTTACCAGCGAGCGATTTACCCCTCCTCCTAAAAAAGAGCCATTACAAGAATTAACTAGGGTAGGGACAGCAATTCTCCTTGCAATGATGAAGCTGGTTTTTTTCCTTATTTCTTTGTCCTGCTCACTGAGAAGGCCACACATGCTCAATTTCATCCTTCAACTGCCTCCTGAGCTGTGATAGGGAGAGCGGAGACACGCCTCCTGAGCTGTGATAGGGAGAGCGGAGACACGCCTCCTGAGCTGTGACAGGGAGAGCTGAGACACGCCTACTTAGCTGCAGCAGAAAAGACACTCCCCCTGAGCTGTCAGCTTGATATAAATCTAGCAGAGCAATGAATGGGGAGATCTCCGGATCCATGTGAGGTACACGGCTGGTTCTAGCTTTGTTAGAAAGAGGTTGTCATGTACTATATGTTGTCTGATTTTCATTTTTTACATTAGTCATGGGATAACCCCTTTAAGCTATATATAAAACTTTGGCTGCCTGCAGCTACCACTAGAGGGAGCAGGGAAGCTTACGCTGACTGTGTTATTCAATGTATAAATAGAATGCAGTATGCTCCCTCTAGTGGTAGCCACAGGTATACACAATGTTACAGTATGTCTGTATAGACTAGAGCAGGGGTGTCAAACTCAAATTCATCGGGGGCCGCATCAGCAGTTTGGTCACCCTCAAAGGGCCGGAAAACTTACAGTTACTTGGCTTGGCCCTTGGGGATCTCGGACGCCACTTCCACACTTTGGCCGGGGGCTCGGTGGAGCTGATGAGGTGTTTTATCCTAATGAGAAAGATTTCATAATAAGTATTTGGAGAAGGTGCAGAGGGATAGCAGAGCAGGGAGAGGCTGGTGCTGCTACTAGATGGTCATACCATGGGGGAGTAATAAAGCCCACCATAATGCCCCCCCCAGTGCCAGTAATAATAGCCCCCTATGCCAGTAATAGCAGCCCCCCTGTGCCAGTAATAGCAGCCCCCAGTAACAACAGCCCCTGGTAATAAGAGCCCCCGGTAATAAGAGCCCCCCTGTGCCAGTAATAGCAGCCCCCAGTAACAACAGCCCCTGGTAATAAGAGCCCCCAGTAATAAGAGCCCCTCTGTGCCAGTAATAACAGCCCCCAGTAATAACAGCCCCTCTGTGTCAGTAATAACAGCCCCCAGTAATAAGAGCCCCTCTGTGTCAGTAATAACAGCCCCCAGTAATAAGAGCCCCTCTGTGCCAGTAATAACAGCCCCCAGTAATAAGAGCCCCTCTGTGCCAGTAATAACAGCCCCCAGTAATAAGAGCCCACAATGGAAGCGCTTATCTCCCTGTGCCCAGCCGCAGCCGCCAGCTCGCTCGCTGCGCGGGCCACATGACGAGGTCTGGCGGGCCGGATTCGGCCCGCGGGCCTTGTGTTCGACACCCGTGGACTAGAGGATATGGAGCTCTGTATCCCAAGAATAGAGCCCTGACCCCTATAAAGATATTAATCAGCACAGTATTTTGACCCTGTGAGTGTAGAGGTGCCACATATGGGTAGTAGTCACTCTCCCCTGAAATAAATTGCTGTTACAGAAACTAGAAAAACAATCAGTTCCCTTTTCTGTGACTTTTCCATTTACAGCCCATGGTCCTGATCCCATGTCATAGGTGCTCCATCTTACAAATAGTAACCATGGGCAGAGCTTGTAAGGGGCTGTGCTGGTCAGGGCCGGCGTTAGTGGGGGGCAAACTGGGCAATTGCCCAGGGCCCCCATTGTCTAAGAGGCCCCCTGCTTCAATGCTGCTGTTCAGCTGAACGTCGGAGGAAGTAAATGGGTGGACAGCTGAACAGCTGCACTTTACAATGCAGTGTACGGTCTCCTCCCTCACATATAAGAGAAATCATTACCACAGTGCTAACAGGACCTGCCATAATGTCAGATGCAGGAGGCGGAGCTCAGCAGAGAAGAGGGGATGAAGGACCTGCAATGACCTCACCATCATGTAACGAGAACAGGAGGCGGAGCTCAGCAGTGAAGTAAAGTAATGAAGAAGAAAAAGTCCAGCCATGCATGTGAAGAAGTATGGATTCAATGTAAGTGCCAGGGAAATATCAGGGTACAACACCCTGGATATCATGGGAGTCTGGGGGACGAAGGTTCGCCGAAACGCGCGTCGGGGCTGGCGCCATCCTTAAGGGAGCACAGCATGGGTAACTGTTCTTTGTCCATTTGATTGTTATGTGATATAATTGCACTTGCACTTTATTGTGAATTTATGTTTTTGTGTATATGGACATATACACTGCCTGTCCCAAAAAAAAAGTCGCCACCTGGATTTAACTAAGCAAATAGTTCTGAGCCTCCTATTGGATAATTACTGCAGGGGCGATTATCTTTCAGCTGGCAATAAGTTATTTAACCCCAACTGGTGCAATGAGTTGCTTCTCATTTCTTAAACAACCATGTCGAAAGACACATCTCGTGGTCGTGGAAAAGATGTTAGTCTGTTTGAGAAGGGTCAAATCATTGGCATGCATCAAGCAGAGAAAACATCTAAGGAGATTGCAGAAACTACTAAAATTGGGTTTAGAACTGTCCAACGCATTATTAAAAACTGGAAGGATAGTGGGAACCCATCGTATTCGAGGAAGAAATGTGGCGGGAAAAAAATCCTGAATGATTGTGATCGGCGATCACCTAAACGTTTGGTGACATCAAATCAAAGAAAAACAGCAGTAGAACTCAGGGCTATGTTTAATAGTAAAAGTAAGAGCATTTCCACACGCACAATGCGAAGAGAACTCAAGGGATTGGGACTGAACAGCTGTGTAGCTGTAAGAAAACCACTAATCAGTGAGGCAACCAGAATAAAAGGCTTCATTTTGCTAGGGAGCATAAAGATTGGACTCTGGAGCAATGGAAGAAGGTCATGTGGTCTGATGAGTCCAGATTTACCCTGTTCCAGAGTGATGGGCGCATCAGGGTAAGAAGAGAGGCAAATGAAGTGATACACCCATCATGTCTAGTGCCCACTATACAAGCCTGTGGGGGCAGTGCTATGATCTGGGGTTGCTGCAGTTGGTCAGGTCTAGGTTCAGCAACAGTATGTGCTCCAAGAATGAGGTCAGCCGACTACCTGAACATACTGAATGACCAGGCTATTCCATCAATGGATTTTATCTTCCCTGATGGCACGGGCATATTCCAAGATGACAATGCCGGGTTTCATCGGGCTCAAATTGTGAAAGAGTGGTTCAGGGAGCAGGAGACATCATTGTCACACATGGATTGGCCACCACAGAGTCCAGACCTTAACCCCATTGAGAATCTTTGGGATGTGCTGGAGAAGGCTTTGCGCAGCGGTCAGACTCTACCATCATCAATGCAAGATCTTGGTGAAAAATGTATGAAGCACTGGATGGAAATACATCTTGTGACATTGCAGAAGCTCATCGAAACAATGCCACAGAGAATGCGAGCCGTAATCAAAGCTAAAGGCTTTTTTTTGGTGGCGACTTTTTTTTTGGACAGCCTGTGTATATGAACTCTGTACCCGCTGTGTCTTTCCTCCAGATGATGCAGCCTTTTCCCTGCACTTATACGCCTTTTTAATTATGTATGTTATATATGTTTTTGCAATCATGTAATAAATTGATATTGATTTATAAGTGGTCTGGTAGTAATTTATAGGTATTTACTTTGTGAGGCATTAGAGCAGAGCAAGAAGCCACAATGACATCACTGCAACCTCCTGCTCTGGGTCTCGCATGATGACGTCCTCATGTGAGACCCGGAGCAGGAGTGGTGATGACATTGGGACCGCATGCATCAGGACACAGCAACACAAGGCACAGATAAAACTGTGGTCTGCATCGCCGTTTTTTTCTTTTTTATATATACAAAATGTCCACACTGCTGGGGGCACCAGGGATGGGGGGAAGGAGATCATTATATATACTTGGCACTACTGGGAAGGAATGGAGGAGCATTATATACATACTGGCACTATGGTAGAATATTATATATATATATATATTGGCACTATGGGGGGAAGCATCATATATTGGAACTAGTGGGGGGGGGGGCACTACAGGGGTACATTAGAGCCATGGGGGGGGGGGGGCACAACAGGCACAGTATTGGGGGTAGCTTCAAGAGGTTCTCCGGGTTGTTTCATATTGATGACCTATCCTTAGGATAGGTCATCAATATTAGATCAGTGGGGGTCTGACACCCGGCACTCCCGACGATCAGCTGTTTGAGGAGACGCTGTGTGCACGTGCCGTCTCCCTTCTCTCGTCCTGCTCTGCTGCTGTATGTCTATGGGACAGCAGCAGTGAACAGCACGCGCCGTCTCTTCAAACAGCCGATCGGCGGGGGTGTCGTATGTCGGACTGTGATTTTACCACATTATTACAAGATGTGGGCCCCCTCTTTTGATTTTGCCCAGGGCCACATTTTGTCTAAAACCGGCCCTGGTGCTGGTGGTCGGGCTACACCCTTGTACTGGTGGAGCAGAATTCTCCTCAGATAGGCAGAGCTTCTACATGTATTCAACATTTAGTCAGCCCTGTTTTGTACACCAGCAAATCTGTTTATTTTCTGGGCAGTAATATTGGCAGCCATTCTAGGTTTTTCCTTATGCAGTACATAGTGTGTCAGTACAGAGTTATGATTGAAAGGGCATCTGTCAGCAGATTTGTACCTATGACACTGGCTGACATGTTACATATGCGCTTGGCAGCTGAAGGCATCTGTGTTGGTCCCATGTTCATATGTGCCCGCATTGCTGAGAAAACTGATGTTTTCATATATGCAAATGAGCCTCTAGGAGCAACGGGGGCGTTGTCATTACACCTAGAGGCTCTGCTCTCTCCTTTTCGAAAAAAACTTAGAGAAACTTTTGGCTTGACATAACCATAGACTATAAATGGGCAAAAGTAGTTAACAGGTGCATACTTTTGACTCTGTAATTATGTTTCTGTAAGCTTTTTTGCAGGACAGAGTAGCGTAGCATACCACGCTTAGGGCAGTATTCCGTTATAGGTTCTGTTTATAATGGAATATAATGGAATTCACAGATGGAATGCAAAACCGAAGCCTTTATTATCCGTTAAACTTATCCATTTTTCTCCAGATACTTCCTACCCCCTTTGATACGCTTCAAATATTTATTGAAAAAAGGGTTTCAGAAAAACATATACTTTTTTTTGTTAAAATACAGACACAAACGTATAGAAACATATGCACATCTGTCAAATGGATACGTAAAAAAAAAGGACAGATAACGACAAAATTGGATACGTTTCTTTACTGCATGTCTTCACATTCAGCAAAAATGAGCCCTTACACTGCCTGGTCCTGTCAATCAAGGTGCAGAATGCATGGCAACTGCAGAGACAGCTGGGCCTCTAGGAGTAACAGCAACGCCCCCATTGCTCCTAGAGGCTCATTTGCATATATTAAAACATCATTTTTCTCAGCCATGCGGGCACATATGAACATGGGACCAACACAGATGACTTCAGCTGCCAAGCGCACACGTAACAGGTCAGCCAGTGTCACACATGCAAATCTCCTGAGAGATGCCCTTTAAAGACTGTCTGTCACATATAATTTTGTTGAGTGGTGGTGCTGACATCATTAATGTTATTGGACATCTAGTATCATGGCTTAAAGGGGTTTTCCACCATATTTTTTTATTTCCACCCGGCCTGTGGAAAAATCCATACTCAGATACGCCCCATCGCTCCATTCAGGCTCCCTAGCAAAAGCAGTGATGTTTCCCGAAGCGGGACAATACTGCTGGGTCACATTCCATTTGAGGACACGTCCAGGGTCAGATTAAAGGATCCAGGAGTACTGAGCAGTCCATTTATTGGGGCCCCAAACATAGAAATCATTGGGCCCCATAGCAAGAATCTGAATTGGGCCCCCTAACTCCACCCACTACCCACCCCTGGCCCATCCCACCTCCTGCCCTGGCTCCTCCCCCATCACACCCCCATTTGCCCAAAAAAAAAAAAAAACAATGTAGATATAACCATAAAAAAGTTATGGGGGTCAGAATATGGTGATGTAAAAAAAAGAATTTTTGTTCAAAGTTTTCATTTATTTTTACACTATTTAGACATTAATAACCTATACATACACTGACCTAAAGAATTATTAGGAACACCTGTTCTATTTCTCATTAATGCAATTATCTAGTCAACCAATCACATGGCAGTTGCTTCAATGCATTTAGGGGGGTGCTCCTGGTCAAGACAATCTCCTGAACTCCAAACTGAATGTCAGAATGGGAAAGAAAGGTGATTTAAGCAATTTTGAGCGTGGCATGGTTGTTGGTGCCAGACGGGCCGGTCTGAGTATTTCACAATCTGCTCAGTTACTGGGATTTTCACGCACAACCATTTCTAGGGTTTACAAAGAATGGTGTGAAAAGGGAAAAACATCCAGTATGCGGCAGTCCTGTGGGCAAAAATGCCTTGTGGATGCTAGAGGTCAGAGGAGAATGGGCCGACTGATTCAAGCTGATAGAAGAGCAACGTTGACTGAAATAACCACTCGTTACAACCGAGGTATGCAGCAAAGCATTTGTGAAGCCACAACACGCACAACCTTGAGGCGGATGGGCTACAACAGCAGAAGACCCCACCGGGTACCACTTATCTCCACTACAAATAGGAAAAAGAGGCTACAATTTGCACGAGCTCACCAAAATTGGACTGTTGAAGACTGGAAAAATGTTGCCTGGTCTGATGAGTCTCGATTTCTGTTGAGACATTCAAATGGTAGAGTCCGAATTTGGCGTAAACAGAATGAGAACATGTATCCATCCTCTGATGGCTACTTCCAGCAGGATAATGCACCATGTCACAAAGCTCGAATCATTTCAAATTGGTTTCTTGAACTTGACAATGAGTTCACTGTACTAAAATGGCCCCCACAGTCACCAGATCTCAACCCAATAGAGCATCTTTGGGATGTGGTGGAACGGGAGCTTCGTGCCCTGGATGTGCATCCCTCAAATCTCCATCAACTGCAAGATGCTCTCCTATCAATATGGGCCAACATTTCTAAAGAATGCTATCAGCACCTTGTTGAATCAATGCCACGTAGAATTAAGGCAGTTCTGAAGGCAAAAGGGGGTCCAACACTGTATTAGTATGGTGTTCCTAATAATTCTTTAGGTGAGTGTATGTGGTATCGTTGTATTCCTACTGACCTGGAGAATTAAGGGCACAGGTCAGTTTTGCCGCACGGGGAACGCCGTAGGAACAAAACCCATAAAACGGTGGAGGAATTACGTTTTCTTTTTTCCAATTCCACCCCATTTGGAATTTTCTACCCGCTTCTCACTACATTGTATGCCATATTAGAGAACAACTTCTCCCGCCAAAAAATAAGCCTCTATATGGATATGTGAACGGAAAAATAAAAAAGTTATGGCTCAAGGAAGATAGGGAAGAAAAATGAAAATGCAAAAACGAAAAAACCTCTGGTATCCTAAGGGTTAAAGGAGTTATCCAACCCCTATTAGGCCCCCCAAAATGCCCGGGCACCGCATACAGATAATACTTATGCCCGAGGGGGCTGGCCGCAACGGAAATGAGCCTCCCTAGCGTCACCCGTGATGATGTATTCCCTTCAGTTCCCCTCGTGGCCTGCTATTGACTGCCCCCCACTTCGCTGGATGTTTTCATTCGTGCGGCGGAGGGCGGGTGAAGTGGTGGCCGTGCCAGCATCAGGATCGATGCGGTGCCGGGGAATGAGGTAGCTAAGGTGCCTGGGCATTATAGAGGTTGGATAACCCTTTTAACTCCTTGCTGCTGATGGTTAGTGTGTATAGTCACCAATCGCCCCCCTCCCCACTGCAAGTGGAGATGTGCTGCTGGGTACACTGTCCTCTATCAGCAAGCAGAGCCTGGCTGTGTTCAGAACTTCAGAGTGCCCGGAGAGGTTCTTCAGTCCCGCGGGTAGCAGATGAGGCAGGCGGCGGGCAGCACGTGAGCGTGGTATACAACTGCCGCGCCCTGTCTGCTTGAGCGCTGCTCCTGCTGCTAGCAATACACTGGCCAATCAGCAGCAGGAGCTTTGCTCTGCTAAATGCTGATTGGCCAGTGTGCAGTCAGTGCAGCAGTGCCTGGGATGAAGCCTGGATCATGGACAGGTCAGGGGAAGGTGCTACTTGAGCACACAGTGGGTGGGATGGGGGCCCTACCCGGACGGAACAGAAGACAGATGTGTGCAGATGTAGGGGGCGGGGTCTTCCATGCGCTCCGAGCCCCCCCGTGCCATGGGCCCCATAGCAGCTGCATGGTCTGCCTATATTGGCAGTACGCCACTGGTGCTGTGCATTTTTTCTCCCATTTCTTGCACAGTCTAAGTGAGTTTGCTGTCTATGCATATGATGCACATTTAGGTCTATAATTAAAGGGGTTGTGTCACTTCAGTAAGTGTCATTTATCATGTAGGGAAAGTTAATACAAGCCACTTACTAATGTTATTATCCATATTGCTTCCTTTGCTGGCTGGATTAATTTTTCCATCACATTATACAATGTTCATTTCCATGGTTATGACCACCAGCAGCGGCGGCCTCGCCTGCACACTATAGAAAAAAGCGCGAGTCTATGTGAGCTCCCACGGTCTCAGCCACCAGAGATGCTGGCACTTTTTCCTAGTGTGCAAGCACGGCGTCCATAGGCCTGATCATAAGCTAAGGGTTGAAAGAAAAATTCCGTGAAGCCTCAGCCCCCCCTCCGCCGACCCTAGATGCCGTCTAAGTTGGCACATTTCTTATCAAAATATTTATTGGAATACATCATAGATAATATTTTGGAGATACCTATTAAAAACAAGGGGTTAATTATAATAATTGTAGATATAGGTGGGGAACAGTAAGTTATAGGGATATCTCTGAGAATTATGATGCGTTACAATTTTTGTGGAATTACTGTAAATATAAGGCGTGGTTAACCTTTAATACTCACAAGTTCAACCAGAAAGTCAACATAAAGTGAAATAACAAGTTCTCTGCTATGTCAGATTTCTTTACAATGGGTCAAATGACACACAGGGTGTACAGGATAAATGCTCACCTGCTCCAAACAGCGTATCGTCATAACCCAGATAATATTTCATCAGGATAACCAGGAGTTCAGTTTCCCTAAAGAAAAAAAGACTCTTAAAGATGTCTCAGAAATAGTCCTTCCAATATCCGGAGTATAATAGAATAAAGAGAAGAAAATCTGGAGTGTAACACATTGCGTTTGAACATGTAATTTGTGTGAATGCTGTCTGTATTTGACATAGTTGAAAATGTCTGAAAAGTAGCCCTGATGTCCTTAGTACATAAAGACTAAAGACAAGAACAGCTAGAGTGAAATGCGTTGGGTTTTAATTAGTCATATATTTATTACTGCTTGGTGTGGATCATAAAGAAATGAGAGTCTTTAATATGCAGATATGGTGTCACCATTGAAAGCAATAATAAAAAGGAAGCAAGAAAAAGCAAGAAGGAATGAAACGCGTTGTAAATCTGCATGCTAATGCTTAGACTGAATATATCCATCAGGTTGTAAGTGCCCTGTTATTGCCAAAATAAAGTCTAATGTTACTGGCATGCATTGGCATCCTCACCAGCTTGTTCAAACACAAAATTCCTGGCAACATAGCAGGGTCTTCACCCGTTCTCTGAAACAGGATTCCCTGGAGCCATCGCTGAGTCACTAAACCACAAATTGTCAGACTCAAAGTGAATTTTTTTTAAATGCAAGTAGGGCTAAGAATCTATTGACTAAGATGAGAAATGCTTAAGAAAACACCAGAATGCTAATGCAAGTGGCAATAAAGGTGTCCCCTGCCCCCCTGACTTCCTAAAAATAAAAGCTGGCCATAAACATTCAATAGCCGGGCCGAACAAAAGTTATCTCTACTGTCTCCCTCACAGCTATCCAATACACATATACCTATGATACCCAGTGTTTCCAGTCCCTGTTGAAAAAAAGTATGAATTCCCACCTATCGTCCCGTGCACCTCTGAAGCCTTTCACCAGCCTCAGCAGTCACGTGTCACCTGAGGCCAGTGAATGGCTGCAGCAGTGCACAGGATGACAGATAGGATGCCACATTTCCAGTCCACAAGGGAACCGGACGTGGCGAGGACTGAACCAGAATGGGGATGCTGGGAAGAGTTGAGTGTATTTTTTTTCTCTATTGTAAACACATTTCAGCCCTTAATTAATTTGCGTTAGGGGTTGGACAATCCATTTGAAGCGCCATTTTTCCGATACACAGCTCCAAATCCCCTATTGCTCATCATATAGCTATAATGTTAAATGATAAAATTCTGGCTATCTGCAGTCACCATTGGGGGAGCTCAGAAGCCTATTAAAGACTATATTGAGGTAATATGGAGCTTTATAAATTCATATTCAGTCGCATCGCAGTGTCAGACTGGGTTTTCTGAGGACCACCAGAGGAGATTCTGAGGACCACCAGAGGATCTTTAGAGCCTATTATGGTACCAAAGCCTGGGCCCATGGAGGATCCTCTGCTGCTCTTGTGGGCCAATCCGACCTTGGAGAGATGTCATTATATGGTGTGGTGTCTGAACTGTGATTTGTGCTGTGTTATCCATCTACTGCTGCTCCTCCTCCCCTCTCACAGCACACTGAGGGAGAAATACTGCAGCTCCATACCCCTCCTCTGTTTCTTCTATTTATGGTATTACTGTAAACTACATTTCTGGAGGACTGAGGACATTTAGATGCAGATAAGAGGGAAGTACAGACTGCTGGAAGGTGTGATTGCTGCAAATGTTTTCTAATAACATATAAGACTTGAGAAATGTCTTATACTCACAAGTACTAAGATGCATTTTAAGAAATTAAATAAATAAAAGATATGATGGCTATAGGGCACCTCACACCTAGGATGTTTAGGAGCCAAAGGTTGCACCTAAGCCACTGGTTAGGGAGCAATGGTGAAGTTTGTGAGGTCAGTAGTAATAATTACTATATTTATCTCCTTTTGTTTTAAGGGCAATAACTGAATGGTTATAACGAGGATTTGTGAACAAAAAGTACGGCGCATCCAAGTGGCAATATGGCGACTGAAAGCTTTGCTGAAGCTCTGCACAGACTGAAGGAGATCCATGAGAAGGAAGTACTAGGTGAGGATTGTCAGGAAATACAGTGATTACAGCACAGTTCCCACATCTCTCTCCTGTGACAAGCCCCGCTGTCCTCTATAATTCTATTAGCAGTCTTCTGCAACTATATGGAACAGTTCTAATGCTAACTCTATGTTATCAAATTATGGGGCACATTTATTAAGACTGGCGTTTTGAACGCCAGTCTTAAGGCTGGCGGTGGATCCGCTGGAGTTATGTAGAGGCCCTAGCAAACAGTTTTCATGAGTAATCTTCTATCATAGCCTGATCCTGCAGTCAAGTCTTCCGTCTGCCCCTTTTTCTACTCTCTGTAGAATACCTAGAAGGGGGACAGATGGGACAGAGTAACACATGACTGCATTACAATTTGACAGCTGTATACACAAAACTGTATATATAATTTTTTTTTAAACCAAGACTTTTTGCAGTTTTTTCATTTTTTTATTTTAGAAGCATCAGAGCAATTCCTGTCTTGTAAAGTGATGGCATACTGTTGGGATATGACATCACTTTAGGACTAGTTGGGGTCTGACTTTTAGGGCCTTAACCAACTCTAGGAATGAAGAGGCTACAGCACTGATTCCATGCTACTGACCCATTACTGTGTTAGGCCTCATGCACACGGGCGTTGTGCGGCTGTTCCGTGTATTGGGGACAGCAATTTGCGGTCCCCAATACACGGGCAACCTCTGTGCGGTGGCCGGGATGGATCAAGACCCATTCAACTTGCATGGGTCCGTGATCCGTCCGCACCGCAAAAAAATAGAGCATGTTCTACATTTTTGCAGTGCGGAGGCACGGACAGACTCCATAGTGCTTCCGCGGGGTTCCGTGCCTCTGTTCCACACCGCAGCTCCGTGATGTGGGGAGCACACGGCCGGTGCCCGAATATTGCGGACCCGCTGTTTGCGGGCTGCAATACGGCCACGGCCGTGTGCCTGAGGCCTTAGTCTCCAAAGCGACGCCCCAGGCACCCAATGTGGAGGGAAAATGCAGCACAGCTCCATTAAAGGGAAAGCAGCCAGTTACAATTCCCTTTCATAATACTTGTTTTTGTTATACTGTATTTTGTACAAACTTTGTATAAACCTCATTCACCACTTCTAGAATCATCTCCAAGGCCACGGGCGATATTAGTGATTTGTCTTGTCTTCCAAGGACAGGATGAGACACGTTAAAGAACCTTGAGAAAAATGTCCTGGGAAAGAGAGTGCAGTGAGCTGTGTTGGTTAGACGAGTAAGGCCAGTGGTGAGACTGCATTGTTCTCTTGTGCGTTCAGACAGGTCGGAGGAGAAGTGCTCATGAAGAGACATGTCTCACCGCTCAGTCACGTGCTGTTAGGAGCCTGGGGTTTCTGTGGCTTCAGATGCTCAGTTATTACATTGCTTCATAAGTTTATTATAACATTCTCACTTCTCCAAAAAGTGTCATCTTTGACCTGTGGGTCTCCAGCTGAAGAGGAACTACAACCCCCAGTGTGCCCTCACAGCCCCGCAGCTCAGCATTTCTTAGAATTGTATCCAGTGCAGACAATCCTCTATGAGTGAAATTTATCAGCGCCACAAAATCTCTGTCCTGGCCTGATAGTTTGCTACAATGTAACAGTGCAGGTAAAATATATCAGTCTAGAGTTCAGACTTTAGCTCACAGAAGATTGTACATACTGAATACAACGGTAACGGATCTGCAGCTGTGAAAAGTATTAGTTCTGGACTGATTTGCTGCTTCCCATTCACTAACAGCAAGCAGAGTTCAGGAGTTGACTTTCAATAAATAAATATTTCTTTACAATATTGACAGACTTCTATGGGGCCCTTTTCTTCCATTCCATGGCTCTACAAAACAAAAAAATACATGTCCTACACTTGTCAGTGAAAATCAGGACGTGGCCCCATTGAAGTCTATGGGTCCGCAAAAATGCGGAAGGCAATCCGTTTTTTGCAGACATACTGAACTGATCCGAATTTTTTGCGGACAGCATACGGCTGTCTGAATGAGCCCTTAGGCCTCTTGCACACGACCGTGTGTATTTTGCGGTCCGCAAAAAATGGATGCATTCCCTATTTTGCAGAATGGAACAACTGGCCCCTAATAGAACAGTACTATCCTTATCCCTTATGCGGACAATAATAGGACATGTTCTATTTTTTTGCGGAACGCAAATACGGAAACGTCATGCACACGGAGTACCTTCCTTTTTTTTTTTTTTGCGGACCCATTGAAATGAATAGTTCCCCATGCGGTCCGCAAAAAAAACGGAAGGGAAACGGAATGAAAATACGTTCATGTGCAAGAGGCCTTAAGAGAAGGAAAGGTGGACTGAAACGCATTGAGTACTAATATGTCACGTTGTGTTACTGCATGATGGGAATCCTGTCTGTATTTTGCATAGAAAAAGTCTTGAAGTAGAGTAATCTTTCCAATATTCTTAGTACAGTAGACTAACAAGAGAAAAGTTGTACTGAAACGCGTTGTGTTCTAATATGTTGTGTGTGTTACAGCTTGGAGTGATTTCTGCCTGTATTTTACATAGAGAGTAAAGTACCAAAGCACGCCTTCCAATATCTTTAGTATAATGGACTGAAGGTGACCATACACTTGTTCAGCCAACATCTATTCATCTTGAACCCCTCCACACGCACACGCACACACAGACATACACGTTTGGTTTGGCCCGAGCATACATGTGTTCTGAAAGAGAAATGGCCTATGGCAGATTCTAGTTCGTACTGAGAACAAAAGGATCGGGAATGTTGGAATCCAGCAACCTGATTCTTTGTTCACCTGTCAGGAGAAATTTGGGAAACTCCGGTACACAACAAACGGTCTTCCGACCCCATGGAAGCCGTCAGTTCCGGTCAACATTAATGGAAATATGAGGGAGTGTTACATGTGTGCCAGTCGTTTCAGTGAATCCATCAGGTTGCAGGTGCTATTGCCAAAATACTATTTCATACTGCTGCCATGTGTTGGCACCCTCACCAGCTTGTTCAAACAGAAAATGTAAGAATGTTCCCATACACTGAAAACCAGCAAATGGAAAAACAAAATGTATTACCGCTACATACTTTTTCACTACACAATGATTTTGCTAAATTTACAAAAACTAGACTGGCCCTTTAAAGAAATAAAAAGGAAAAATTGACAGTCACAGCCTTCAGCTGTCGGGACATGCAGGGAGTTGGGGTACAGCCACAAGTTGAGGTTTCTTGATGCAGTTTTTGAAGCCAAAACTAGGAGTGGGTAAAAAAAGAGAAATATTGTCTCCCCCTAATACTTTCTCTCCTTTTATGATTCATACCTAATTTAGGTCTCCAAAATACGTATCAAGAGACCTGAACGCGTGGCCGTACCCGTATAGTTTCGCAACAGCTAGTTGAAGACTATTAGTCTAGAACTGTACAAATGTATTCCAGATTAGGAAAAGTGTCTTTTCTACTCTAGAACCTGGCAGATGTTCACTATGTTTCATCTAAAACCTTTCAAGGCTCTCGCACTCTAGAACAGGCAGTTCCTTGTTCAGAATGTGTCATCTAGAGCTGGTAACGGTAGGCAACCTTGGTGAGCTACAGATCTACTGTAGTAATAACATGGTGCAGTTATGAAGGATTTGCTAAAAATGTTTTCAGACAGAGAAGAAAAGACCATATTTAGGTCATAGGTTCCTCTTTTATAAGGTGCTTAACATTCGAAAAGCATTTTGACAGAAATAATGGAGGAGATTTACTAAATCAAAATGTGCCAGAATTTACACCCATAATTTGGTGTACATGCCTTGCATGAAATTTATTACATGATTTTTTTTCACCTTGTCCAACAAGAGGTAGCTGGAGTGGGGCATCTTAAGATGTGACAATGTACGCCAAAATTGGGCCAATTAATTTGTGATGTAAAATTAGACTAGTTTAAATTTGCACCAAATGTATTTACCCAGCATCAGTCACTGTGATTGATCTGCAACAGACTGTCTAGTCTCAAGGCCCCCCATGCACATTAGTGTATTGCTAGCCAAACCTTCAGAAACTGATGGGTTCAGTCAACAGTCTAATGTTTGTGGGGAGTTCCCGAATCTTTACATCCGATCCTTTTGTTCTTCTGGGAGCTAAGCTGTCCCCAGAAGTGTCTGGCAGCAGCTTTTTCCCCTTTCCCCATTGAATACATATACATGTTTGGCTGTGCTGAACATGTATGTATATGGGAGAAGTCATTTAGACTGGTGCTGGATGTGCCGAAGCTATGTAAATGCCGGCGCCTCTTCATATCTTCGTCGGACTCACCAGCAGATATAGGCGTTTTAGACCGCCGGTCTTAGTAAATGACCCCCTATGTTCTTTCGTAGAAAGGGCATAAAAATCGAAACACAGCAACTTCTTTCCGATAACAATTGTTTATTGTAAAATTTCACCCACTGAACTGTGGTTTTGGTTGAAGTCACCAATTTTGATTAACCTTGTATGGCTACCTTTAGTCATCAGATCAGGGAAGGATGAGGTAGTCAGTTTTATAACAGAATCAAGACGAGGCAGCCCCAGTTGGGCTAGTTTTACACTAGCGTTAAAATAATCTGACAGGCTGTTTGGGAGGAGGAGCAGCTTGCCAGAGTTCATCGTATCCGGCATATCCGGAAAGGGCCAGATTCACTGTAATGGGACCTGGCGGGATTGTTTCCGGCATTAGTGCCAGAATTCGGCTGGACATGAACCGATGCTTCCAGCTGTCCACATACTAGTGATTTTTGTCATCCATAATGACTGATTTTGATCACTTATTGGTGTAAATCACCCTTTTTATGTGAGACAGAAGACAGCGTTAGACACTGACCACTAGGTAGATCTATGAAATATCTCATCTGATCTGTTGGACAGTTTTTTTCCAGTCCTTGTCAGATGTAGATGTTGATAATACTTTTAAAGTTGTTTATGCCAAACACAGATTCACACCCTTTCTATAGAAAACCAGGTTGTCAATTTGTCTTTATAACTTATGGAGTTGTAATCTTGCACAAGCTTCAGACCAACCATTGCAGGAGTAGACTGAAGTAATAAAAATTTTTGGACAACCCTATAATATCTTAAAATAAAAACCATGATATCCTAACCCGTTTCTCTGGCGGTGTGCGATGCAGCGCTGGTCCAGAACTTCCGCCAGATGCCACAGCGTTAACATGCCTGGATTCCGCAAGTCACTGCTGCAGCCAGTAGCTGTCCTCAGCTGTAGACCACTGAGGACAAAGATTGGCATCAGAAGTCACGTGACGTACTCAGGCACCTCATTGCTGCTGTTTATAAGCAAAGATGGGCGGGAGTACCGGACCAGAGCTGCAGAGAACGGTGCTGGAGAAACAGGTGACTATATCATGTTTTTTTGCATTTTAAGACAGTGTAAAGGTATTCTGAGATTTTTAATTATCTCAGATAGTCCCTTTAAAGACAAGTCATTTAGAAAACTGAAACGGCTATTGTATGGTCAGCTTTAGGCATTTTAATCTACCCAGGACCTGTCAGCGATCTGCCATTAAATCCCCACTGGTTACTTAACTAGGATCTAGAGCAGTGGTGGCGAACCTATGGTATGGGTGCCAGAGGCGGCACTCTGAGCCCTCTCTATGGGCACCCGCACCCTGAAAAAAGTCTATGGAGGCTATTATAGCTAAATGAGAAAGTACATGGAAGATATACTATTGAACTGTAGTATTCAGGTAAAATTGCCGTGTTGGCACTTTGCAATAGTTTGGGCACTCGGTCTCTGAACGGTTCACCACCACTGATCTAGAGCAATATGAACTTCATTTCATGAAGATCCTCTAAAAGTTTATGAGTTCATTTGTAGTGTAGAACCAAATCTCTTCAAGTTCTAGGTAATCATTTGAACACTGGTTGAGATGTTAGCATAGTATGGTGGTACTTCCACCCACATGTCCTTGAGAATAGTGAGAATATTACTCCAAATGTGCTACAGACACATCTCTCAGGTCAAATGATCTTTCCCAGCTTAACCGGGGTCCACTTAGGGCAGTTTGAAGATGACCATAGATAGGTCTTTCTTTAGTTTATGTCTTGTTGATTTTGGGAACAACACTGTAATTTAATCCCTATAACCCAATGTCATCTGTGACGTGTGACCAGACGTTTCATCACCTCCAACCAGACCAAGGTACATGGAAGTTAACAAGTATTTGGGACTTCTTTCAATGTCACATTTTCAAACAACAGAAACACAGTGTAAGTTGAAGTGCAAATAGCTGTTCAGATTGTGAAAAGCCCGAAACCTGACAGACAGGTTTGTCACGTGTCACAAGTCGTTGGGCACTGAATATTTTCTCGTTAATGAGCAGACATTTTGCAATGTGTGTGGCAGAGAGTTTAAAACACCGGAGGTATACAAGTTGTTGCTGGATAACACATGACTGCCCATATTATAAACAAGGAAGCTAAAGTAATCATTATAGAAAGTTGGCAAGGTTTGTAAAACAAACAGTTGTCTTCTAAAACCTACCCCATAAAACGGGTATGGGCAAATCCTACAAAATTATCACAGAACAATATACTTGCTTATAAAAGAAATTAACACTGTACACCATGGACTTTGGCTGTCACACATCTTACCCTGGTTTGTCCAAGCTTCAGCAAAAGGTCCAGTAGAAGATAACTTCATTTGAAGGTGACTTTGGGGCCAAGAACTTGCTACTAGGATATATCTATTATGGGCTGATTCACAAATAACCTATTAAACATTAATAATATTATGTCCTGGTAGATTCTGGATCAGAGATGAGACCTTCTAGTGGACCCAAGGAGCACCAATAAGACACCAAATTCTTGAATAGAATTTTTAATAACTTGACAGAAGAAGATAACACTAAGGAAGGTTGCTGTGGATTATATTCACATAGGCGGTCATTTATCAAACTGGTGTAAAGCAGAACTGGCTTAGTTGCCCATGGCAACCAATTAGATTCCTTCTTTCATTTTCCAAAGGAGCTGTCCAAAATGAAAGGTGGAGACTGATTGGTTGCTAAGGGCATCTAAGCCAGTTCTACTTTACACCAGTTTGATAAATGACCCCGATAGTGTTTTCTGCTCTAGTGGGTCCATGGGCACCGAGACTTCTTACTAAGGTATCAATGAGTTACATTCTGTGATCCCCATTCAAAAAACATAAAGAAAAGTATGACATAGAAATCTTAGGCTACTTTCACACTTGCATTGTTAATTCCAGTATTGAGATCCTCTGCCGGAAAGTAGCCTTACTCAATCATGAAGAACTATACTGTTCTGTCTGAGAATGAAAAATTTGTCCATTTGGCTTCTTTTCATAACAGAGCAACAACATCTATGATAGATATGTTCCCAAATGGATCTCAACAATCCTGATGGATCCTACTGACCTATAATGGGCTCCGTCGCAGTTCTAGTATTCCTGACGGCATGGCTGAGGACTACTTTACTTTTGCCATCAAAAATATAACCCCTGATGAACAGAGCATAAGACCAGCGGGAACAGATCCTTACAATGGCCGATAACTTTCCTCATGAATAGTATGAGGAGAATTGCAATGCTCTGTGTGTCCTTTCAATGCTGTTACTCCAATTATTAACCACTCCTTTGATAAACATGCAAGAAAATCTGCTACAGACTTCTACCTCTACAACGGCTACTCACCTGCCATACGGCATCCAAAATCACTCACTGCCATCTAGGTTGGTCGCCTGTGACTTTGAAAACCATAAAATGTTGGAAATTTTAATATGGATGACCTTTAAAATTAACCAATTTAGAAATGATGTAAGAAAATTATTTGACCATCAATGAAGATAATTAGACCCAATCAATCAAAATCCATAAAAAAAATTTAGGACATGCTTAAAAATTTTTCAACTGATCGTTTCTAGTTATTGTGTAATTATGAGAGAGTGTATATTTGGCATTCACTAACCATATGCTGACACGTTTAACATACTGGTAATTGATTTGCATTAATGATTATGCGTATGCCAAACACACTAGCATGTATGTTTTTGAATCATAATTTTCATGTCTATCGTCAGTTCTTATTTGCTATTTTTACCTCTACTGAGAAAAATCATTTGAACTTTCTAACTAGAAGTTAATAACTGTGTCTTCTTTTCTTTCAGGCATGCAAGCAAAGCTCACAGAATTATCAATGGAGAAGTGTCGGTGAGTGACACTGTACCCCACTATTTCTCTCAGCTATTATACCTCACTCATTTATGAGATCCCACTAATGTTCTCATGGGGGAAGGGGAACACTATTACTATCTGAATAAAAAACTGAAGTACAGTCAGAGACTTAAAACAACCCTCTTGCTCCCTCTACCTAATAAAAAGTGCACTGCAGGCATATTGTTTGCTCCCATTATGGTTCCTAAAAAAAACTTTAGATACAAAAAAAGGATATATATATATATATATATATATATATATATATATATATATATACACACACACACACACACATACACACAAAACTACAGGCTAGACCTCTTATTGGAAAAAAACAGAGCTGAATTCAACATCGCAGATGTCAAAATGGCGGCAGAAAAAGTTTGTGCCACCAAATAATGCAATAAAGTCAATTTTATACCAGTTAAAAGAGTGCATCCAGACTTCTGCCTTATCCTTTAAAGTGTACATGTATATAAATATATATATATATATATATATATATATATATATACACACACACCTCACCTGGTGGCCCTTACCCACCTCTCACTGCCTTCTGTTCCTGTACACAGTTCCCTGCTCCTCTTCCCGTAGGGAGTGTGCTCCCTCTGGCTCCTAAAGGGCCAGTGCATGAGCAACCCTGGGGTACTTAACACACCCTCCTCTGTGGGAGGGTGCCTGAGCAATAGCTTCCTTAGCTTTCTAGGTTCCTGCAAAGGTGTGTTGTATTCTGTTGTCTGCCTGTGTACCAACTATCTGCCCGTTTGCTGTATTCTAACCCTCCACTGCCTGACCTGTGCCTGACCTCCGTATCGATCCTATGTTGTCTGCTCTAACCTTGTACTGGTTTCCGTATTGCATGTACTCCGCCAACCCTGACTTTGTCCTGTCCTTGACTACTATTTTGCCTTACCCCTTGGTGCCCTGCATTGGTGTATATGACCCCCATGGTTCAGCTGTCAATTAGAGACTATTCCAGGGGACTGCCACGATAACACCCTTAGGATAGGCCCTAAACCAAATCTGTTGGTTCTAACCTTGGTTATGTGATAATTGATCAAGCACCACTAGTAGTTTATACGTTGTCAATCTGTCAAACTCAACTCAATCTCATACATATATTGTTATAGGTATATAGATTAGATAGGTATAGAGCTGTTAGCTAACAGTGTAACAGTTTTATCTTTTTTTTAAATTGATTTTAGGGACTCACAAAGGATTGAGGAGCTATTTTCTAAGAACCACTTACTAAGGGAACAGCAAAAAGTGCTGAATGAAAACATTAAGGTGCTTGAAAACAGGTGAGTTTGCTATTCATTCACCTTCTCATCAGTACTTCAAGTGTTAGGCCTGTTCCTTCACCTCTGTGCTCTCTGCATAGATATCCATTTTTACATTAAACAAAGAAATATACTTATTAAGGCTTAGCATCAGATTTTCATGTTTTGGTTTGTTTATTCAGACTAAGGGCCGGCCTGTGTGACCGATGCACAGTGACCCAAGAACTAGCAAAAAAGAAGCAACAAGAATTCGAAAACTGTCACTTCCACAATCTTCAGCAGATCTCGTCTCTAAGTGAGTACATTCTCAGAACTTGAACCCTCCACTAGATTCATTTTTGTCTCTCTTCTAAATCCTGTTTATGAATAAACATGAGAAACATTTTCTGGACCATCAAGAGGTTGCATTATAGGAAAATAATCCTGATTGGTTTTATGGGATGTAGTACTGAGCTGTTGAGGCAGGGCACACATTTTCTAACTCAGCTGACAATGAGGAAATCAGGCCATATAGGGAGAAGATGACTAGAGCTGAAAGGAATTGTCCAGGATTAGTAAAACATGGCTGTTTTCTTCTAGAAACAGCACCACACCTATGCATGAGGTGTGTCTGGTACGGAAAATTAAATCACTTGAGGTAAATAGTGGACAGGTGTGGCACAGAAAAAAAAGGTCATTTTCTTAATCCTGGGCAACCCCTTTAAGTTGGGTCAACTTGCCAATTTTCAATCCATCTATGACCACCCATGCGCATATCACAACCCGACATGTACAGGTACAACTCGAAAAATGTAATATCGTGCAAAGTTCATTTATTAAAGGTGAAGCTAATATATGCGATAGACTCATTACATGCAAAGCGAGATATTTCAAGCCTTTATTTGTCATAATTTGGATGATTACGGCTTATAGCTTATGAAAACCCAAAAGTCACAATTTTGAGGTACCCTTTGCTCAGGGGGTATGGATTAATTAGTTGACAAGAGTGTGACGCTTTGAGCCTAGAATATTAAACCTTTTCACAATATTCTAATTTTAAGTTGCATTACTGAAATAAATGGACTTTTGCACGATATTCTAATTTTTCGACTTTCACCTGCATAGGAACTATTGTCTGTCTAATGATTTTGCCAGTACAGCTTTTACATCAGCCTGGATTGTACCAATAATCACTATGTATAAACCCAAAATAGCAAATAATAAATGCCTGCAGTTTTCAGTGTAAATTCTCTGATAAGGTCCAGTCATAAGGAGTTACATATTGGACTGAATGCATGTTTAGCTTTCATCTTATGCAAACCTTTTGTTCACCTGGCCCATTCCTTGTGTGGTGAGATCATCCAAGAACTGATGTATGACCTCAGAATGTCTGTTTCAACAATTTTTTGCAAACTATGAGGCTGTCAATTAGTCACCAAGTCCCCCAGGCTTCAAGAAATGCATATTCTCTGGTCTCTACTGTCCTCTAGAGTCTAGACGGTTGGGTTTCACAGAATTCAGTACAAGTTAGATTTGATCTATGGCAGCCTAAGGGTACAGCCACATGCAGGACCGTAACTATAGGGGAAGCAGGGGAAGCGGCTGCTTTGGGGCCCTGACCCAGAATGGGGTCCCATCCAGGAGGAGGAGGAGGACTAAAAGATTTTGTCAGGGCCCCCTCAACAGTATTACACAATGAAATTATATACAGTATAGACTGTGTATAAAACGGATGGAACAGCTGCCGGGCCTGGTCTGAGAGAGTGATCCTTACTAGCCACAGGAATGGGGGTTGCATGAAAGGAAGGGGTTGCGAAAAAAATTACTGGGGGATGGGAGCCCCATTCAAAGATTTGCTGTGGGGCCCAGTCATTTCTAGCTACGCCACTGGCCACATGCACAGGTTTCCTAGGAGCTAAACTCAGGAGTGGATTAGGAGAGAAATGATTAAGGACACATACAATTTCTCTTCTTTTTTTTTTAATTCACTCTTGGTTTTGGCTTCCAAAACTGCATCAGGAAACCTGACCGTGTGGCTGTACCATTTGTGGGAATAGAAACGCTAATGCGAATGTGCAATGGACAGATTCAGATTTAACGCCTTACCAACTTTTTTTTTCCTTTTGCAGCCAATGAAATTAATTTGTTGAAGGAAGAGAATAAAAGCCTCTTGGATGAGCTGAAAAAAATCAAATGTGCGGAGATGAATTCAAGGTATAACATCATTTTACAGAGCTTTCATCTGAAAGGATTCTCCAACTCAATAGGTTCCAACCTGTGGCTCTCCAGCAGTTACAAAACTCCAACTCTCAGCAAGGCCTGGCAACTCCCAGTATCTTTAATGTTGTACTTGTACTTATACAACAATTGGAAAAACAAAAGGTGGACACCACTGGCAACATGGGCCTCAGTCTTTATTAATTGTCTCCAATATGGCAAAAGCTGGATTGATTTACATTCTAGTATTTTGAACAATGCATCAGTAGCCAAAGATGTAGCAATTATTGTTAGTGAGCTGCTAATGGTATTGTTATAACCTTGTGGCTGCATCTGCTACTGCCGCTCAGCCCATTTCAAGGAGCTGCAGTTCAAGGCATGGACAAATTTGTATATACTGTATTTGGCTGTGCTTGAATAAACAATGAGGGGCCACGGCTGTCTGACCACACACATGGGAGGCCACGGCTTTCTTGCTGATTATGGGGATCTAAAGGTCAAACCCCCAGCAATCATACAATAATGGCCTATCCCAAGACTAGGCCATTAATCAAAGGTCCTGGCGGTCCCTTTAATGTCCCCTTATCTGGTACAGGTGAAACTCAGAAAATTTTAATATCGTGCAAAAGTTTATTTATTTCAGTAATGCAACTTAAAAGGAGTTGCATTAATGCAACTTAAAATTAGAATATTGTGAAAAGGTTCAATATTCTAGGCTCAAAGTGTCACACTCTAGTCAGCTAATTAATCCATACCCCCTGAGCAAAGGGTACCTCAAAATTGTGACTTTGGGGTTTTCATAAGCTGTAAGTCATAATCATCCACATTATAACAAGTAAAAGCTTGAAATATCTCGCTTTGCATGTAATGAGTCTATTGCATATATTAGCTTCACCTTATAATACGATATTAATGTAATGAGTCTATCTCATATGTTAGTTTCACCCTTTAAGTTGCGTTACTGAAATAAATGAACTTTGCACAATATTGCAATTTTTCGAGTTTCACCTGTATAAGTTCTTCAAAAAAGCCAACTATGGATGGTTGGGAAAAAAGAGGAATGGGTAGGAGGTTTACATATCTTCCATTCATTGACATTGAAGGAATACATGCTCTGCTATCTCTCCATTGCGGGCCAGTACAAGGCTCATCCTTGCAATGAGCAGTGGGCGTGGACTAACCATTTTGACTTTGGGCTAAACCTCAGGGCACTGTCTTGGCAGTTCACTGGTATTCACGCTTTAACCCCCATACGGGGATGTGGACCTCGCTGCAGGAACCCAACCAGGCCTCTGTACCCCCTGGAATAGTCCAGGTGTAGTTGGCAGCTGACCCACAGGAGTCAGAGACAATGGTGCAAAGCACCAAAGGAGAAGACAATATTCGTAGTCGGGAGACAGACCAGGATCAAGGCAGACAGAGTTTGTGTGGCTTATCCATAAAACAAATCCGAGGTCAGGGCAGGCAGCAGAAGATCAGAGTTGGTAAATAGGCAGAGTTTGTACTTGAGCAGACAGACAGAAAAAGCACACCGTCACTAGGACTAGCAAACACTAGAATACCTAAAGCTCAGGCAAAGGGGTGGAACCAATAGCCCAGTAAAAATAGGAGGGTTGATCAGCACTTTAGTCAGCAGCTAGACAGTGAGCAAGAGGGAAAAGTTAACTCTAGCAGTACCACAAAGAAGTTCACTGATCAGTAGCCCCAATACACACAGAGTGACTGTATGACCGTCCTGAGGATGGTGATATACTTGAGTTCAGAAGGGCAGCCGTGGTCATTGGTTAGGTACGTAAGTACCTAATGCTCCTACATTCATTAATGATGAGAGCATCAGACCATTATGTATCCAGCCAGAGGCCATGAGGAGGACTCAGGTGGCCCTCTGGACATCGGCCCACCCTGGGAAATTGCCCTGTAGGGTCTATGGCCAGACCACTCCCTGGGTCTGTGTGATGGTGGTATACTGCTCAGTCGTGGTGCACCAGGACACAGTTCAGCAGACTTTACTTGGAATCCATCCATATGCTAACATATAATAATAAGAAGAAAGGGTGTGTACAGGTTACGCTCAACAGGTTCCACCAGTCTGTAATGGGCCATCGTTTGTCGTCTGTAATCCCTTTGCTTTCAGAAACACAGACATTTTCACTAATAATAAGGTACATGTATTATTTCATATTCAGTTCATTCCCAGGAACCCCTTATATTTTGAGCTGCAAGTAAATAGTACCAAACTTTGTGTTGTATAAGGGGTATTCCACTGTATTCCAATATGGGATCCACACAGCCTAAATATCTGATAGGTGGCATCGCCCACAAGTCATGGTAACATTTTGAAAATACTAAAACTTCACTGTTTCCTTTTGGGGAGAACAAGTTGTAGGCCACTTTGTAACCTTTGTGAACAATCCAACCCATAGAGAGTCACACCTCGGGCTACAAAGTGTTGCACAGGAATTGGGGCAACATGATCCACTTTTTGCAATGTCATATAATATAAATTATACAATATCATTTTATACATGATAAAAATGCTATATTATATAACATTAAAAGATGAAACATAGTTTTTTTATTTTTATTCTGGTGTCATTAGTGAGAGGAGCAGATCCAGGAGTCAGACCCCTGAAAATAATGTCACCTCTGAGGCACAACAGCCCGGTCTCTCCACGGCAAATCAGAAAAACGGCACCGAAAAGACAAACAAAGACAGGGAGACACCAGAAACCATCCCTGAACGTCAAGTTCCTGAAGGTGAGTCCTATATTACCTACCCCATACAGCACTGATAAAATACACAAGATAGATACACACCAGTATACATGCCATACATGTATGTAACCTATCAGACCATATGTTACCACAATTTCTAATGCCAGTCTAAACAAATTTCCATTAACTGGAAGTGATATAATAATAATAATAATCACTATTCAAAGTCTTTTCAGGTCACAGAGTACACAAGGCCACTTTAAAGGAACACTTCCGGCAAAATAAATACACTGTCAGGTCAAGGGTAGATCCTGAGGAGGAGAAGCATGACAGAGGGATTGAAGTAACTCCATAACCCAATGTATTAGCTTTGCCCGTTGGTCCTTTATTACATGAAGTCAGTGGGTGACTATGTAGTTTATGGTCACACCAAGTCCTACTGAGTGACAGCTGCTAATAGAGAAGGTCCAGACCACAATCAGGTAATACCTATATACTAAAGACGCACCCGATTACTCAGTGACATGACCAAGTGAGGCTCACAGGTTGGTATTTCTGTACAATTACAGGGGTTGTCCATTCATTTTATATAGATGGTCTATCCTCAGGATAAGCCATCAATATCTGATTGGCGGAGGCCCTACACTCCACACACCCACCGATAGAACATCCCATGCAGATTTTTCAGTGGATCTGCAATAAATCTGTTAAATGTTGATTTTGCCTAGGCTTTCAGCATCTGCGGGGAATAACTCAACCCAATGTGGCTTTAAAGAGAACCTGTCACCATGGACCAGCCCAACTAGAGTACTGCATGAATAGCACCGCTGTAAGGGACAGTTCACATTACTGTTATTTTTTCGTTCTTCTGATCCATCAGAAGAAAAGAAATCTAAAGAAAAAAAAAAGCTGATCCTGTAAAAACAAACTGAAAAAAACAAAAACAAAAAAAAACTTTCCTGTACATCAGTTATGCACATTTAGCATCCGTTTGAGGCATTTCCGTCTGAGATCCATTTTTTTAGACAGGAAAGAAAAGTACTTAATGCAAACAAAAACGGATCTGAGACGGAAATGGCTCAAATGGATGCCAAATGCATAACTTATAAGCAGGATCCGTTCTTTTTACAGAATTTTTTTCTTTATTTATCGGTTCTTCTGACGTATCAGAACGCAACAGAAAAATTACTCTATTAGGCTACTTTCACACTGCCGTTTCTATTTTCTGGTATTGAGATCCATCATAGGGTCTCAATACCGGGGGGAAAAAAACGCTTCCGTTTTGTTCCCATTGTCAATGGGGACAAAACGTAACTGAACAGAATGGAATGCTCCAAAATGCATTCCGTTCCGTTCGGTTGCGTTCTCATACTGGAGAGCAAACCGCAGCAAAACGGCTCCGTCATGACCCACAATGCAAGTCAATGAGGATGGATCCGTTTAACTCTGACACTATCTGACACAATAGAAAACGGATCCGTCCCCCATTGACTATCAATGGAGTTCATGACGGATCCGTCTTGGCTATGTTAAAGATAATACAACCAGATCCGTTCATAATGGATGCTGACGGTTGTATTATCAGTAACGGAAGCGTTTTTACTGAACCCTGCCGGATCCAGCAAAGTAGCCTTACTCAGTTCAGATCAGTCTTTTGTATCTCTATACTCACCCCCCTTCCCCCACTGTGCATCCGAAAACAAGCTGTTTAATGTATTGAGAGGACTCCTGAGCGTGTGCACATAAAAGAGAGGACTCCAGGAGGAGTCCTCTCGATGCATTACATGGCTGGTTTAGAACCTATACCGCAGGTCAATTTATACCGTGTCTGAAAGAGATATCTTTAAATTGAATCTACTTGGCTGGTATACAATTCTGTGAAATTGCCCCATGCTAATCCACAGTGGCAACTCTGCAGCGTTTCTGTGCCATGTGGATCTACCCTGAAACTGAACTAGTCCAATGTCGATCTACAGTCTGTCTGCTTGCTGCAATAGATTTACCACCATGGACATTAGATTGTCAGTGGAATACACCAACTACTATGTTATTCACATTAAACAGGACAAATGTGTCGACTAGAATAAAGATTTGATGATGTTATAACGCTTTGATTCTACATTCTTATGTCAGAAGCTTGTGCAGCCGTCCTAAGACTGTCACCATCAGTGAAGCAGTTGAAGGGATTGGATTACGAAGCTCGCCAGTCTGACATGGTATGATACGTGTGATCACTAATAAGCAATAATTATATTCTTTAATATATGGCCAAAAGTTTCAGAACTGTTTATTTTGAATGACTGATTTATGAACAGCATGCCATACAGTGAATACTGATAGAAAATGAACATAATAATGCAGATAATAATACAGTACTTTCTATTGATACTTCTACTAGGAGTTTAGGCATGCATGTGATAGGCATAAGGCCATCCTTCATATAAGATAGGGCCAGGGGCTATTCATAGTATTCAGATATATTGGGCAGACTAGATGGGCCAAATGGTTCTTATCTGCCGACACATTCTATGTTTCTATGTTACTAATATACTAAAATAGTGTCATATAATACAGTCATTCAGTTCCCAAGTAACACTTCTATCAATATGTCAGGGTGCCCAGGCATCCGGGTCAGTAACACCCCCTTCAGTAGTGATAGGCTATGCAAACACTGCTCCCTGGTTGCCTTACTGCTTATTATTCAACATGTCTGGACCAGGGTCTAATTTCGCTGTATGTTATTTTCCAGAATATGTCTGGGGTGCAGAAACTGTTCCTAAGCACCCACAAACAGCAAAGAATATCAAACCAACTTCATGGAACCATTGCTGTACTGAGACCAGAAGCCAAAAATGGACCCAATGTGCCACCACCACCACCACCCATCCATAAGTGCAGCCCAAACCATGAAATGTAAGTTACCTGCTTCTTATATGCTGGCAGGTGTAAATTATGGGGTGACATTGCATGACTACTGTTACGCTGGTGTCTTGTGCCCGCCGCTGGCCCGCCTTCTCCTTGCAGGCATAGGTGCTGAGCTACTCACCCAGCTGACCTCTCTGTCCAGCCAGCGCTCCGATTCCGCTCACCTTCCTCCCAAGTAAGGCCTGCATTTCTTTGTGGATTGCTGCCCCTGAGTATATAAGGCTGCTTTACTAGTGGAAGGGTGCCTGAGCTTTAGGTTCCTGGCTTACTAGTTTATGCAGTGAAGGTGTATTATTCAGATTGTCTGCCTGTGTATCGAACATTTGCCTGTTTACCGATTCTGATCCTCAGCTGCCTGCCGACAACTCTGACCTTTTTCATGTATACATGCCTGCCCTGACCTTGGCCTGTTTTTGACTATGAATACTGCCTGTCCCTTTTTAGCCTTGCAACAGTGTCTCTGACCACTGTGGTTCAGCTGTCAACTACACCGGGAATATTCCAGGAGGTAGCAGCCTGGTTGGTTCCCTGCAGTTAAGTCCATATCCCTGTATAGGGGTTAAACGGTGAAAACCAGGGAACAATCAAGACAGCTCCCTTTTAACCCAAAGTCAAACCAGTTAGTGGGTACAGTGAGTCCATGCCCACTGCCATAACAAGGATGAGCCTTGCACACAATGGAGAGGTAGCTGAGCATGTATTCTCTCAATGTCAATAAATGGAAGATAAGTAAACCTCTTACCCATTCCTCTTTTTCCAACCACCAAATTGTTGGCTTTTATGAAAAACTTATACCTGCAGCGAAGTCCACATCCCTGTATAGGGGTTAACGGGTGAAAACCAGGGAGTTTACAGGACAACTCCCTTAGGGATAGACCAAAGCCAAACTGGTTAGTTTGCACAGTAGGTCCACACCCTTGCCTGTGAAACTATTTGTCGGCAGTAAGTATATAGGTGCTGAGTCGGGGTATAAGCCATATACTAGGTAAGACTGTGCAACAAATTTTACAGTGCAAGTATGAGCCTAAATATCATGGATTTCTTAAAGTGGTTCTCTGGGCTTTTTATATTGATGGCCTGTCCTTAGGATAGGTCATAAATAACAGATCGGTGAGGGTCTAACTCCCAGCACCTCCAATGATCATCTGTTTCACAGTCGCTCTGCACCAAAAATAGGCTGTGAAACTAAACAACTGGTTACTGCAGGGGTGTTTCACAGTCTCCTATTTTGGGCACCGGAGATACCTCAGAACAGCTGATTGGCGGGGTGTATTAACCAGATCCCTACTGATCTGATATTGGTGACCTATCCTAATGATAGGCCATCAATATAGAAATCTCAGAGAACCCCATTTAAATACATATACTGTAGTAGTGATCTCCAGCTGTTGTAAAACTATAATACCCAATATGCTGAGATTTCACAGCGGTTGGAGACTACCAGTCTATAGCACTTAATGATTGCTCCCATACATTGAGATTCCTTATAGGATCATTCGTTCATGATGACTGTATCTTGTTTTTCTCATTCACAGGCATTCCAAGGAGCTCCCTATGGAAGCATGTGGTCCCCCTTTCCCGCTTGAACCCTTAAAACATGTCCTCTCAGAAGAACAATTTACCCTTTTGAAACAACACTATGTCCAAAAGCATCTGGCACAATGTGGTACTGTGTTGCAGAACGAGGGGGCAGCTCATAGGTTATTGGACAAACATCGAGAGACTCCTCTAGAAAGGAGACAACCTGAAGATAATTTGGAAGAAAAGGTGGCAATGGCAGAGATACAAGGAGCCATGTTATATGTCAGAGAGCAGGGACTGAAGAACAGAATAAACCAGGCAATCCATAGAGAGAAACTTCATTACCTATTAACCAAGCACGGCCAAGGACTTAGGATACCAAATTCGAGAGGAGATTTCCCAAAATGTCCGCAAAGAGAAAGCCAAGAAGACAAGGAAATGTCCCTGATGCAAGTTTTAAGTGCACACTGGAGGAACAACAAGCACATAAATTGCCAAGAGGGGGCGCAAGACTGGGAAGAACAAGAATCCAAGTGTGCAGAGGCCAAGTCAATATCTGAGAAACAAGAGGAGAATCCAGATAAACCACTTGACCTCTCTGACATCAGAAGAAATCACCACACCTATCAAAACGATTTTAAGAAAGAACAAAGGCATAGTTCTGAAGGTCAAATGCCAAGCCCAACATCCAAATATAATACCTCCCCTCCCATCAAGGCATCATGCTCTGACCACATATATGGAACTGGACTGGAAGATACCACATTGGCAGCTAAAGGGGGACACATGAAAGATGCAGAAGAAGATGCAAAAGATAAAGTTATAGTAAGTTTTCACATGTCCATTATGTCCACCTATTGATTACAATGGAGTGAAGGTCACATAGTCAAGGCACCACTGAAATCAATCCATTTCCATAACTGATTTATACCCAAAAACTAAGAATCAGGACAGCAATTATATAGCACAAAGTAATACATTTTATTAAACATATAGTTTTTAAAACATTTGTTGAGATCACATATATATCAGCAGCTTTAAATCACAAAGGAATAATATCCACAGATCTGTCACTATTAATAAATGTGAATTACAATTACTCCCCCAAGCTGTGGGTGTCAATAAGCCCCAGCCCTAGATCAATAAATAAAGTGCATAGTGCCTCAGAATAAGGGCTCATTCAGACGGCCGTATGCTGTCCGCAAAAATACTGAATGCTATCCGTTTTTTTGCGGATCCGCAAAAAAGCGGATCTGCAAAAAAACGGATAGCATTCAGTATTTTTGCGGACCCATAGACTTCAATGGGGCCATGTCCTGATTTTCACGGACAAGTATAGGACATGTTTCATTTTTTTTGCGGATCCGCAAAAAAACGGATAGCATTCAGTATTTTTGCGGACAGCATACGGCCGTCTGAATGAGCCCTAAGTAAATACATAAGGGAGGAAATGCAGTAAGGTATACAGACCAAGACAGTCCTGGATCCCGACACGTGTTTCGCGGTCGCTTTCTCAAGGGATCACATTTAATAATTCACATTTATTAATAGTGACAGATCTGTGGATATTATTCCTGTGTGATTTAAAGCTGCTGATATATATGTGATCTCAACAAATGTTTTAAAAACTATATGTTTAATAAAATGTATTACTTTGTGCTATATAATTGCTGTCCTGATTCTTAGTTTTTGGGTATAAATTTGATGCTATAACGGACAGCACCATACCAGGCGGTTTTCGCTCTGTGATTTGGGTGTGTCATTTCCATAACTGGCCATTCAAGGCTTGGGAAATGCTGATGGGATAGGAGACAGAGAGAGTCAGAGAGATTAGAAAAATAGGTCCTCTTTTACACCAGAAATGGCACCATTCTTCTTTGGTTGTCTCTGGTATTGCATTTCAGCCCTATTCAAGTGAATACAATACCAAACACAGCCTATGGCTAAGAGAGGCGCTATTTCTCAGTCTGGAATATGTTAAAACTAGGGTGGCAAGCAAACATCCTATTACGAGGATGGACTGTTCAGTCAGCATTGTATCAGTAGCATTATTGTCTTCCTTTATCTGTATTGTACAGCCCAATTAGTGCCTAAACCCTTCCGTCACAAGGTGCAGATTGTTCCTGACTGGTGTCTCTTGACTAGCACTGATAAATGTTATTTGTACAGCCTTTCATCATAACCAGATCTGTTTCCCCAGCTATTGATCCCAAGATGGCCATAGGTATTACATATTTGTTAGGTTAGTTTAATACCTACAGCAAAGCTTTCCGGCAGAGAACAGCCTGCTGAAGTTCTCCGAATCCAGCAGGGCAGGATACTACCGCCTTCCTGCCGAACCCCATTGACTATAATGGGGTCCTGCAGAGATCCTACCACTACCGGTTGCAGCAGTTTTTGTCTGGCCGATTCCAGGCATTGTCTGCTGGCTGCAGGCAGGCCCGGTGCTATAATAAGGCAGACCAAGCGGCCGCCTTAGGGCGCTGAGAAGGGGAAGCGGAAAAATTTAACTTTTTTATTTTTTTCATTAATCACTTGCATGCCGCCGGCCTCCTGCGGCTGTTCTCCTCTGTGTGGTGGTCCTCATATGTTCTCTCTGGGCTCTCGAGTCCTGACAAGTTGTTTGAGGACCTTTCCCACTCTGCCAATCAGTGGCCGCAGCTGTGTCACGTGTCAGGGCAGTGATTTCCCGCTGAGCCAATCACTGACACAGCTGCGGCCACTGATTGGCTGAGTGGGATAGGTCCTCAACAACTTGTCGCGAGCACAGAGAGAAGATACCAGGACCACACAGAGGAGAATGGGAGCTGCTGCAGACGGAACAGGCCCAGGTGAGGAGCATAATGTTTATTTTTGCACAACATTAATAGAGGGGGGAAATGTGCCATAGAGGGGGAGAAATGAGCCATAGAGGGGGTTGAAATGTGACATGGAGGGGGTTGAAATGTGACACAAAGGGGGTGATGTAAAAAGCAGGGGGTGATGTGACATGGAGGGGGAGAAATGTGTCATGGAGGGCGAGAAATGTCACATTTCTCCCCCTCCATGTCACATCACCCCCCTATGTCACATTTCTCCCCCTCCATGTCACATCACCCCCCTATGTCACATTTCACCCCCTCCATGTCACATTTCTCATTCCCCCCATGTCACATTTCTCCCCCTCCATGCCACATTTCTCCCACTCCATGTCACATCACCCCCCTATGTCACATTTCTCCCCCCTCCATGTCACATTTCTCCCCCCTCCATGTCACATTTCTCCCCCCTCCATGTCACATTTCTCAACCCCCTCCATGTCACATTTCTCAGCCCCCTCCATGTCACATTTCTCAGCCCCCTCCATGTCACATTTCTCAGCCCCCTCCATGTCACATTTCTCATCCCCCTCCATGTCACATTTCTCATCCCCCTCCATGTCACAGATGGCACCATCAGGCTCTAACACCTTAGGAGCCTATAATCTGCCTAGCCCCCTAATGGTAATGACACAGATCCCTGGATCCATATCACATGAAAATGTCTAAAATTCCAACACCAGAGAACATTTTTTAAAGAAGCAGTTTTCTGGTGAAACTACAATACCAGAAACTGCCATGAACAAGAAAGGCAACCCCCCCCCCCCCCCCCCCCCCTGAAAAAAACTGAATTTGTTTTTTATGGCCTCCTTTGAATCTCTTTTCAGGACTTCAATGTGGTTTCACAAGCAGACAAGGAATTGTCTATTGCAAAGAAATTAACGAAGGGACGCAAAAGACACCGGAACTCAGGTGAGTGAACAGGAGAGGGATGCACTAGCCGCCACTGAAAACCAACCAAGCAATCAATGCTGGAATGAAGTCACCCCTCTTGAACGAAAAGACCTTCATACACATACTATAAGAAAAAACTAAGTTGTCAGAACCCACTAATTCTGGTGGGGCTGGACCACTACCCCTGAAGATAATGTTGGGGAAAGAAGGATCGTGCATGCTGAATTTTACTGCTCGATCCTTTTCTTCTCAGGGGAGACAAGGGTTCACTCCTCTCTGAAAAGACATGCACACTTGGCCCCAGCTGAGCATGCATGTGGGGAGAAGTCGGGGGGAAATGCTATCTAGCAAACACCTATTAGAAAGTATATGGGCACCTTGAGGATGTCACATGTGACAGCTCATGTTTTCTATAGATATCCTTTTACTTCCCATATGACAAATAATGTAATATTATCAGAACATCCAATGGTTACGTAGTCACTGCTGGAGTCTCGTTCTGCCTGTAAAGTCAACTGTATGACCTTCCTGTTCTGTGTCATCAGATGAGGATGAAGAACAAATCGGAGATGTGCAATCCCCACAACAAGGCTTGGATGAAGAATCAGACACATCAGACAGCGAGGTCTGGAACCAAGACATATAATGTGGTATATGTGATGTGTGTGTAACCTTCATACAGATACACCATGAATAGACACACCCTATAAAGTGCCTGTCACCCATATCCATGACCATAGAAAGTGCCTGCCACAAATTCCATATACAATGCCCCCATATGCATGACCATAGGAGATGTCTGCCACACGTATCCCATATACAATGCACCCATATCCATGACCATAGAAGGTGCCTGCCACGTGTATCCCATATACAATGCACCCACATGCATGACCATAGAAGGTGCCTGCCACATGTATCCCATATACAATGCACCCACACGCATGACCATTGTCACTTGCTCCCATATACCATGCAGCCACATACACATCATACAATAGTGCAAAATAACAGGGAATGGTACTCCACCAAAATACTGTAACAAGAATAGGCTTTATTCGCCCACAATGGAGTCATTTAGGAGTTTGAAAATGACTCCATTGTGAAGTTGAAACATTGCTGTTGTGTGCCATGGGTAAATAAAGCTTCTGTATTACTGAATTTTGGTGGAGTGTTATTTCCTACTACTTCGTGTGCTACGGTAGCATTTGGTAAGGTTTGTCAAGAATCCACCCAGACAGAAGCTGAGCAGTTGCCTCCTGAACTCAGTGCTACCCTATTCCTCTTTGTTTACACATCATACAAAGCTCCCGATCCATGCCCGATACACAGTGCAGCCACATGCATCACCCTACAAGGCTCCCGATCCATGCCCCATACACAGTGCAGACACATGCATCACCCTACAAAGCTCCCGATCCATGCCTCATACACAGTGCAGACACATGCATCACCATACAAAGCTCCCGATCCATGCCTCATACACAGTGCAGACACATGCATCACCATACAAAGCTCCCGATCCATGCCCCATACACAGTGCAGCCACATGCATCACCCTACAAAGCTCCCGATCCATGCCTCATACACAGTGCAGCCACATGCATCACCCTACAAAGCTCCCGGTCCATGCCCCATACACAGTGCAGACACATGCATCACCATACAAAGCTCCCGATCCATGCCCCATACAAAGTGCAGACACATGCATCACCATACAAAGCTCCCGATCCATGCCCCATACACACTGCATCACCCTACAAAGCTCCCGATCCATGCCCCATACACAGTGCATCCACATGCATCACCATACAAAGCTCCCGATCCATGCCCCATACACAGTGCAGACACATGCATCACCATACAAAGCTCCCGATCCATGCCCCATACACAGTGCAGCCACATGCATCACCCTACAAAGCTCCCGATCCATGCCCCATACACAGTGCAGACACATGCATCACCGTACAAAGCTCCCGATCCATGCCCCATACACAGTGCAGACACATGCATCACCATACAAAGCTCCCGATCCATGCCCCATACACAGTGCAGACACATGCATCACCATACAAAGCTCCCGGTCTATGCCCCATACACAGTGCAGACACATGCATCACCATACAAAGCTCCCGATCCATGCCCCATACACAGCGCATCCACATGCATCACCATACAAAGCGCCAGGTCCATGCCCCATACACAGTGCAGCCACATGCATCACCATACAAAGCTCCCGATCCATGCCCCATACACAGTGCAGCCACATGCATCACCATACAAAGCTCCCGATCCATGCCCCATACACAGTGCAGACACATGCATCACCATACAAAGCTCCCGATCCATGCCTCATACACAGTGCAGCCACATGCATCACCATACAAAGCTCCCGATCCATGCCCCATACACAGTGCAGACACATGCATCACCATACAAAGCTCCCGATCCATGCCCCATACACAGTGCAGCCACATGCATCACCATACAAAGCTCCCGATCCATGCCTCATACACAGTGCAGCCACATGCATCACCATACAAAGCTCCCGATCCATGCCTCATACACAGTGCAGCCACATGCATCACCATACAAAGCTCCCGATCCATGCCCCATACACAGTGCAGACACATGCATCACCATACAAAGCTCCCGATCCATGCCCCATACACAGTGCAGACACATGCATCACCATACAAAGCTCCCGATCCATGCCCCATACACAGTGCAGACACATGCATCACCATACAAAGCTCCCGATCCATGCCCCATACACACTGCATCACCCTACAAAGCTCCCGATCCATGCCCCATACACAGTGCATCCACATGCATCACCATACAAAGCTCCCGATCCATGCCCCATACACAGTGCAGACACATGCATCACCATACAAAGCTCCCGATCCATGCCCCATACACAGTGCAGCCACATGCATCACCCTAAAAAGCTCCCGATCCATGCCCCATACACAGTGCAGACACATGCATCACCGTACAAAGCTCCCGATCCATGCCCCATACACAGTGCAGACACATGCATCACCATACAAAGCTCCCGATCCATGCCCCATACACAGTGCAGACACATGCATCACCATACAAAGCTCCCGGTCTATGCCCCATACACAGTGCAGACACATGCATCACCATACAAAGCTCCCGATCCATGCCCCATACACAGCGCATCCACATGCATCACCATACAAAGCGCCAGGTCCATGCCCCATACACAGTGCAGCCACATGCATCACCATACAAAGCTCCCGATCCATGCCCCATACACAGTGCAGTCATTTCCATCACCATACAAATCTCCCGGTCTATGCCCCATATTCAGTAAAGCCACATGCATCACTGTACAAAGCTCCCAGTCCATGCCCAATACACAGTGCATCCACATGCATCACCATACAAAGCGCCAGGTTCATGCCCCATACACAGTGCATCCACATGCATCACCATACAAAGCGCCAGGTTCATGCCCCATACACAGTGCAGTCACATGCATCACCATACAAAGAGCCAAGTCCATGCCCCATACACAGTGCAGTCACATGCATCACTGTACAAAGCTCCCAGTCCATTCCCAATACACAGTGCATCCACATGCATCACTATACAAAGCGCCAGGTCCATGCCCCATACACAGTGCAGTCACCTGCATCACCAGAGGACGTCCACTTCTATGCCTTTCTGTGACTCTTCCAGTCTCTCTCTGTCTCTGTTGCAACCTGCTGATGACACTCTGTGACTCTCGTAAGGCTCTTTCACACTTGCGTTGTTCTGTTCCGGCATAGAGTTCCATCACAGGGGCTCTATGCCGGAAAAATCCTGATCAGGATTATCCCAATGCATTCTGAATGGAGAGAATTCCGTTCAGGATGCATCAGGATGTCTTCAGTTCAGGACCGGAACGTTTTTTGGCCGGAGAAAATACCGCAGCATGCTGCGCTTTTTGCTCCGGCCAAAAATCCTGAACATTTGCCGCAAGGCCGGATCCGGAATTAATGCCCATTGAAAGGCATTAATCCGGATCCGGCCTTAAGCTAAACGTCGTTTCGGCACATTACCGGATCCAACGTTTAGCTTTTTCTGAATGGTTACCATGGCTGCCAGGACGCTAAAGTCCTGTTTGCCATGGTAAAGTGTAGTGGGGAGCGGGGGAGCAGTATACTTACCGTCCGTGCGGCTCCCGGGGCGCTTCAGAGTGACGTCAGGGCGCCCCACGCGCATGGATGACGTGATCGCATGGATCACGTCATCCATGCGCATGGGGCGCTCTGACGTCATTCTGGAGCGCCCCGGGAGCCGCACGGACGGTAAGTATACTGCTCCCCCGCTCCCCACTACTACTATGGCAACCAGGACTTTAATAGCGTCCTGGCTGCCATAGTAACACTGAACGCATTTTGAAGACGGATCAGTCTTCAAATGCTTTCAGTTCACTTGCGGTGTTACGAATCCGGCGGGCACTTCCGGCAAATGGAGTACACGACGGATCCGGACAACGCAAGTGTGAAAGAGCCCTAAGCTCAGTGGCCTCTTCGGTCTGAGAACATCCTGCTTGAAGCCTTGCAATGGCAAGATACTGTTGATCAATTGTTAGGTGTCGTCTTGGTATCATGATGTCAAAATGTGAACAGCATGATGATGAGGAGGAGGACTGTTTAAATACCAATTCTAATTGAACCAGGAAATTTATTGGGGATTCATGGATCAAACACCTGTTGTGAATTTTGCTTGTTAGAGAACAGCAAGTTGTGCAAAAAGTACTGAAATGTTGAACAGTTGGACATGTGCATTCAAAAGTTTAGAGAAAGTCACATTAAGTTCACCTGTAAAGGTTAGAGTGCATTTTAGGTTCACCCACAAGCTGAATATCCCTAACTGTTAGTAGTGTATGTGTGGTATAGTTTTCTTTAATATTTACCAGAAGAAAATAAATATGGAGCAGAATGCGAAAGGGGAGATGGTCGGGGAAAATGGAGGGAAGGCGCCCAAGATGGGTAATCCGCCCCTGGTATAGATGTATTGTGTTTATGTATACTGTGTATAGTGTGCAGTGTATGTATATCTATGTATGTGGTATGTGCTGCATGAACACAGGAGGATATCATTCATCTCTGTTTTACAGGGAGAAATGGAAAGATCAGAACCAACCCCAGCAAATAGGCTGAGAAACAGTTACCCCAACGAGAGGAGCCCAGAGAAAGCCAGATGGAAGAAGAGCCTGCCTCACGGTAATTCGTTTAGATATTTATCAGGGACTCTGACAGCTATAAGCATACAAGAAGAGTTTGTGGCAGAGTGATCCGGCAAGCAGGTCCGTCACCAGAACTGCCTGCCGGATCAGGCAATCTGCATGCAAACGGACAGCATTTGTAGACGGATACGGATCACAAATGCATTGCAAAAACGGATCCGTCTGTCCGTTTGTCATACGGACAAACTGATCCGGAATTTTGGACGGAGATAAAACCGCAGCATGCTGCGGTATTATCTCCATCCTGAAAAGTCAAAAAGACTGAACTGAAGACATCCTGATGCATCCTGAACGGATTGCTCTCCATTCAGAATGCATGGGGATAAAACTGATCAGTTCTTTTCCGGTATAGAACCCCTGTGACGGAACTCAATGCCGGAAAAGAAAAACGCAAGTGTGAAAGTCCCCTTAGGCAGGCCAAAGATATGACTTTTTTGAGGCGGGATCAATCTACAATTTTATGTCTATTGGTTATGTCAATGGTTTCCTGAGGTCTCCTGACAGGTCACAATCTCTACTATTATTGCATAGAGATAAGCGGTGTCATACATGTCTGACAGCTGTTTATCTTCCACTACTGGAATAATGTACACATTTGGGCAAGTAAACTTACCGAGTGAATAGAAGGATTAGTGTAGTCCCTGTCGATCACGCTGATACTATCACATGTCCATAGGCATCCGAAAAGTATGAATGAATGTTTTGTCTCTTTATAGCACCCTCTGTTGGACAGAATTGATACTGCAGCTTGCATAGCCCAATGTAACCACAGCCATTCTGACATGACAATGTTCTTCTTTGTCAGCGTCCAAGAAATCTCTCAGGACAAAGAAGAAAGTCAGAGCCCAGTCTACAGAGAGCGCGACCTCAGAGGAAAGCGACCACAATGACCAGCCAGAGTGACAGGACGGAGAATATAATGGCATTACCTACATAGGATAGGCATACAGTACCAGGCAGCATCCGTCACCCGGAGAAGCAGAAGGAGACACAGGGCTGGCGCTCTCATATACAAATCCTCCATGTTATCTGTATATAATCCACACATTTGGGGATGAGGAATAATGAGGTGTAAATTCAGCTTGCACACAATGTAATTGTGACATAGCATATATTTATTGAGGTGTCAGACACAGAATTTACTTGATATGTAGTCAGGTTCTGCATAAGATGACCCACAGCGACACCATATGCCACTCTTTTCTAGGTTGCCCGCCCTAACCTGCTGACAGTGCCATTTTTCCTGGGTAATGAGTGGGAGAGGTGTGGTGGACCCTGGCATAGCTGTGGGCAATTTGTTGAGACAAATGGATTAAAAGAGCAATGCCATTAATTATTAAAGGGGTTGTCTTGGGATACATTGGTGGCATATCACCAGGATATATCACCACTGTCCGACTGTGGTTGGCGCTGGGATCCACGTGGACGGCTACTGGAATAGGCAGAGAAGTGGCACCTCGCACTGCTGCCAGTTCATTCTAGCGATGGCCAGGGATCACTCCATCATGAAGATATCCATGACATATCCTTGGTATATGCCACCAATGTATCCATAGACAACCCCTTTAAGGTCAGCTTCAGACTCGATATTCATACTTTCTGATGTTCTTAATGATGGCTGTCTTCTCTATATAAGCTATCAAAGCAAGAATCCATTGTCCGTCCTCGTGTAGTATAATTGTGAAAATGGTTGGGAAGGAAGGCACCAGGGTGTCTGCTGAACACGCGATGCTCATGTGCCCCCATCTGTATAATGGTAGATATCTCAGGTTCCTCATGACCTTTGCACTTATTACAATATGGGATGTAGCACCTAGTCCCAGTGGTAAGAGATCAGCTCCAAATTTCCTGCAGACTAATGAGATCTCACATCCCTTGTTACATTTTCTGTACATACCATCTTTAATGTCATTATTTAAGGTAAACCTTTCACGCTCCCATGAAGTTCATGATATGCACTTTTTCATTAATGTGGAATTCCACCCAGATGCATCTGGCATCCATGGCAGCATATCCGAATTCTGCAAAAAGACTTCGTTGTGCATCGGACAAAGTTTTGGAAATCAGCAAGCATTTCACCCCCTAAGGCCCCACCATTCCTGTGGATGACACCTTTAACACACCTGATTCTTTCTACCTTTTTAAGCTACTGGGCCTTGCTGCAACCTACAAATTTGAGTCCCTAACTTAATGTGTCTGACATGGGTGCAATTATATTTTGGTCTAGGTCGTTACTCTCATCTTCATTTCATCCTTTCATAGCAGTTAGGCCTCTTTCACACAACCGTTTTTTTCCCCCCGTTTACAGGCCGTTTTTTGCGTTTCGTATACGGTCCGTATATGGAACCATTCATTTAAATGGTTCCGCAAAAAAAAACGAAATGTACTCTGTATGCATTCCGTTTCCGTATTTCTGTTCGGTTGAAAGATAGAACATGTACTATTATTGCCTGCAAATCACGTTCCGTGGCTCCATTCAAGTCAATGAGTCCGCAAAAAAAAAAACAGAGCACATACGGAAATGCATCCGTATGTCTTCCGTATCCGTTTTTGTGGAACCATCTATTGAAAATTTTATGCCCAGCCCAAACAAAAAACTGAACAACGGATCTGTGAAAAACGGACCGCAAAACACTGTAAAAGCCATACAGTCGTGTGAAAGAGCCCTTTTAGAGTAATCCTCCGATCATGTCATTGTTCTGACTGCTGTTTTGTAATATGTTGTGATTTTAATATTTGGAAATAAATATTCGTGTTCCATAAGTTTGTCCTACCCCCGTGTTGAGACTGCACTTTCCATAAGTTCTGTGCAGACAGTGAGCAGGGTATGCTGAGAGATTTCAGCTCTGAAGCCTGCAGAATTGTGACTTCAGCTATGGGATCAGTGCAAGATAAGTAATGTATGTACACCGCGGTGATGGACCATGTGATTGGAGCATGTGATGACGTCACCAAAGGTCCTTTAGCCCATAGTTTATCTTTTAAAGAACTAAAGACCGGGAGAACTACGCGAACAAGAGGAGAAGGTGAGTTAATTTTCTTTATTATTTTTAACCCTCAATTGACCTTGTACTAAGCATTCTGTTTTCAGAATGCTATTATTTTCCCTTATAACCATGTTATAAGGGAAAATAATATAGTGAATAGACTGTCACCTAGCAACCATGCGTGAAAATCGCACCGCATCCGCACTTGCTTGCGGATGCTTGCGATTTTCACGCAACCCCATTCACTTCTATGGGGCCTGCGTTGCGTGAAAAACGCAGAATATAGAGCATGCTGCGATTTTCACGCAACGCACAAGTGATGCGTGAAAATCACCGCTCATCTGAACAGCCCCATAGAAATGAATGGGTCAGGATTCAGTGCGGGTGCAATGCGTTCACCTACCGCATTGCACCCGCGCGGAATACTCGCCCGTGTGAACGCAGCCTTACATTATCAATAGCTAATTGTGTAGCAGTGGCTAATTGATCTATTAAGCTAATGCAAATAGTGCCTCTAGATGCCAGCCCGTCTGAAGACCAGGTGAGACACTCCACATTCTCAGAGGAAGCCCCCATTTAGCACAGGCCTGCTAATTGAAAACCATTTGGGCATCCTAATGAAGACTTGGGGGAGGGGGGATACTTAAAATGCACAGCCACCCTAGACATGTTGGCTGCTAGACCAGTGGGTAGTCTAACCCATTCAGTAGATGAATGAAATAATATCAGAAGCCATAACTCCGACCTCATGGCACCCACAGCCTCAGAACCCTAATAATTGTGTTCAGCCTGACATGGGCTTCGGGCAGAGTCTATGCGAGCCATTCTGGACAGGAGGCATTTCTCTGTATTCAGGATCTGGCCTTCTGGAATTCATAACTCAATCACATTTGGTGTCTGTATGACCGGGACCAAGCGACTCAGATTATGGGATCATACCTGTCGGTTCGCTGCGGGCATCCTCCACTGTATGCATTTTTGCTGGGGATCGTCATTAGCAACGGGCCACAAGTGCAGGATTTGCTCCCCTATATATATATGCACAACTGCATGTGGGTTTGAGCACTTCCTGCCTGTTTAATACCACGCCATTCTTTTCAGTTTGTGTCATACAGCAAGGAATCGCCGTGATTCATATTGCCACCTCAGTCTTCTGGGAAGGTGGGGCAGAAACCTGAATAATATCAGACGTCTCAGAAGGCCGGACCGAAAGGAGGGAGGTTCCCTCACAGCCCACCCCTCGGCTGAGGGGGGATAAAAATGGGTGTTTGGGAATAGGTCATTGTCAGCCATTTTGGGGATCCACATCGTTCGGAGTGACTGCCTATATCTTCAGCAGTCCCCATAGCCGGAATATAACTGCTGCATCTCAGTAAGCCAATATTCTGTATTATGTAGTGCCTTACTGTGGCATTTGGTTCTACTGGGGCAGTATATTGTGCTGCACTGTGGTATTTAGGTCTGCTGGGGCAGTATATTGTGCTGCACTGTGGTATTTAGGTCTGCTGGGGCAGTGTATTGTGCTGCACTGTGGTGTTTGGTTCTGCTGGGGCAGTGTATTGTGCTGCACTGTGGTGTTTGGTTCTGCTGGGGCAGTGTATTGTGCTGCACTGTGGTGTTTGGTTCTGCTGGGGCAGTGTATTGTGCTGCTCTACAATATTGCTGGCCCTGTCTACTTGTGTTGTCCCACCTTCTGTCAATCTGGACCCACCAACAACATGGAGCCACTTTTAGGTTTTTCTAGGGCCACTTTAGATTCCCAGTCCTCCCCTGGTAAACATATAGACCGGGAGTCTTTAAATGTGCCTCAATTATTACAGTGGCTTAGGTTATGTGATAAATCTGTCCAGGGGCAGACTGAGGAATTAAAGTGGCACTGGAAAAAAACTAAAAGTTGCCCCATGTTGTAGGCAGGTCTAAACAGAATACATGGCAACACAAGTAGGGGGGGGGGGGGGGGGGGCAGCAATACCATATTGCAGCACAAAATACTGCTGCCTTTGTCACAGTATTCAACTTTGTCACCGTCATGAGGATGAGGATACAGCTGAATTCAGGGAGGCACCTGCGGCCATTGGCCAGGTATATAAGTGCCTGATGCTCCTAGTATTAATTAAAGGGAACCTGTCACCGGGATTTTGTGTATAGAGCTGAGGACATGGGTTGCTAGATGGCCTCTAGCACATCCGCAATATCTAGTCCCCATAGCTCTGTGTGCTTTTATTGTGCTAGCAGCCATCTAGCAACCCATGTCCTCAGCTCTATACACAAAATCCCGGTGACAGGTTCCCTTTAATGCTGAGAGCATCAGATTGCTATGTACACAGCTGGTGCCCGTAAGGAGAGCTCGGGAGGCCCCCAGGAAATTTCCCAGTATGGTTTATTTGCAGTCCGCCCTGAATCTGGCACATCTACAGACTGCCTGTCTGGACTACCTGCACGTTTAGGATTACACACGTTTTTCTGCTCCGAGTTTCAAAATGTAGGAGATTAGACAAATATCATGTACACTTTTCTTTTTTTCCGTGCTGAAATTGACCTGCCATATGGATATTGAAATCTGCAGCACATCAACGCTTAGCCACATCCTTGAGTATGGTGAAAAAACAAAGCGGAAGCTGCAACAAAGGTTAGAATGGAGCCTCCCACGCAGATGTGAGCAAGCCCTCATCCAGGTGGTATCTGAATGGTGAAAAAAATAAAAATAAAAGCCTGTGGCCCCCCCCCCCCCCCCCCTTCCCACAGACCTCAGATCAGATGACCAGTGTGGGGTTGGGAGGCAGATTATTGCACAGGTTTTCTGATTGCACTGTTCTGTCGGCAATGGAAGACCCGGAAGTGTAGTGGCGCATGCACAGCAGCTGCACCAGACACACCGCCTCTGCACTTGCGCTGCTATTCGAAGCAGAGGCACAGGCGCAAGCACTTAACCCTATTACACAAACCACGCACCCTTTATAAATAATCACAGCCCCACAATGCACATTTGAGCATTGGGGTGGAGCCTGATGACGCAGCATCCCAGTCCCACACACAGTTAAAAATTCATAGTGGCTTGCTTTCCAGGAAAATTTGCCAACTTTTCTGGGAGGTCTATTTTTTTTCTCCAGATGCTTCATAGGTGTTCGGTGGGAATTGCCAAGTATGGTTTCACTTGTATTTGTTGTATATGCTCATTCTGGAATTAGAAGTCCAGTGTGGGGGCCTTTGAAGTTATTGACAGCATGTGCTGTATTATTTTTTATACACTCATTAACTAGGACCGCCCATGGACTCCCAAACAATGAAAAAACACGTAGTCAGACCCAAATTTGTAAGGACTGTTTTGTTATTTTCACAGGTGGTCCCTACTAGTCCAGGCCAAAAATGGACAGGGATTCTGTAAGGCCAGACACAGACGAGTGAGTTCAAAGCGATAAACTTGTAGCTTGTGGCAGTGAGTGTTCCCGCTCTGAACTCTGCTCCTGTCACAGGATTGCACAGCAGGGGCGTTGCCAAGTTAAAACATTTGGGGCCGGGGGGCATGTTCCGGACACTGGCTGAGATGGCTGCCTGAAAGATCAGCTCCTGCCCGCACCGCAGCTTACTGGCCAGCGACTCCTCTGTTCCGGATCATATGGGGAAAAAAGTGGCTCCCAAGAAGACCCCTCTCCCTCCCTGATCCCCCTCACCTGCCAGGACCCTTGAACAGTGCTGGTATCGCGCTCCGGGTCCAGTGCTTCCACCGCGCAGCACCAAGGCACAGAGGACCTCCTGCCATTCCTCCCTCCGCCTGATTCCCGCGCTCTGAGCGGGGAGAGGGATACAGCGCTACATACCCCTGCTGGAACTCTCCAAGGGACCGTATTGCCGCTGGCAGTGTCCACGCACGGATCCCCTGGGCTGGGGCTCTCACCGGCTGCCCTGGATTTTCGGCCTGCTGCTGGAAGGAGGGATCCCGCCATGATGGCTCCTGGACTTACCTCTCAGGGGGCGGCATCACGTAAAGGTACTGTGGCTCCTCTTAGGGGGTGAGATATTACCCCAGGGGACCCTACATCTAGCCTTCCTGGGACCCCCCTGCATGAGCCCTGGCAAAATAAGCAGCCCCCAGCCCCACCATTGCTGGACCAAGGGGACAGCAGCTCTCCTCTCCCTTCTGACATCTGGGCCAGATCTCCAAGCCCTCCATCACTTGCTGTTATGGACCCCCCACCCCTGCCTGAACCTCCACAGCCCTGGGCGAGCTATTTTAGCCGTTTCCCTACAAAAGAGGACTTTCTGGTTCTTATTTCTGAAGTTACAGAGGCCTGTAGAGCTGAAATTGCGGCAGTTCGCACTGATATTAAACATGTGGTGGACCGGGTTGACTCCCTGTAAAATGCCCATGATGACACCAGGCAATATATATCCACTCTTCATGAATCCATTTCTGCCCAAACGGCAGTGCTCAGGGGCATGGGGCGGCATTTAGAGGACTTGTATAACCGAGGCCGCAGG